>NC_091079.1:40114393-40417424 GCF_032405125.1 Capricornis sumatraensis
GTAATAACCTAATGGGAAAAGAACTTGAACAAAAATAGATACATATACATGTATAACTGAATCACTGAGCTCTACACCTGAAACTAACTCAACAATGCAAGTCAAATATACTCCCATATAAAATAAGTTTCAGAAAATGTGTTCTTTCTTTCTTACTCTGTCAAAATCACCTTTCAAAGACTTTTTACCACTTGCAGTCTACCTTTAAAAAGGCCTATATTCTTTAAAAAATTATTCTCAATCACTTCTTAGTGGTATTTCCATCTGTATAGTGGGTATTGAGAGTCAGACATATTCAGTAGTCTCATTTCCTCTAGGATAGGTCTATTTCACCCAATTTTAACACAGAGAAATGGAAAACCAATGATTCAGAGCTACACACACACACACACACACACACACACACACACACATATGCACATATAATACTTTGGCCACCTGATGTGAGGAGCCAACTCATTGGAAAAGACCCTGATGCTGGGAAAGATTGAAAGAAGGAGAAGGGGATGACAGAATATGAGATAGTTGAATGGTATCACCAATTCAATGGACATGAGTTTTGAGCAAACTCCAGGAGAGAGTGAAGGACAGGAAAGCCTGATATTCTACAGTCCATGGGGTTGCAAAGGGGTGGACATGACAGAGACTGAAAAACAACATACACACACACATACACACACACACACACACACACTTGAGCTCTACTTTAAGGATTCTTCTGAATTTCTAAAACTGGCTGAAATACTGGCAGGCTATCCTTTATGGGGACTTCCCACATGGTGCAGTGGTAAAGAACCCGCTTGTCCATGCAGGAGACACAAGAGACATGGGTTCAATCCCTGGGTCAGGAAGATAACCTGGAGTAGGAAATGGCAACCCACTCAGTGTAAGAGTCTGGAGAAGTCCATGGACAGAGGAGATCAGTGGTCCATGAGGTCGCAAAGAGTCAGACATCTCTGGGTGACTGAGCAAGCATGGCCCAGCCTTAATGGATCACTTCCCTTGACTTAATTCTGACCTGAATCTCCAGTGTGAGCCAGAATTCCTGGGGCCCAGAAAACCTGGGAAGCAGACTGAGGGCAGGACACCCAGAAGATGAATATGAACCCTGGAAAGCAGCAGAGTGCTCCCTGGGGGAGAGGTTGATTTGTTTATTCCCAGGCCCTAAAGGAGTAGTTACCATCATTAAAGTTAGACTATACTTGGCTTCCTAATGTTTGCTAAGTATCCTTTTGCATTTAATTTGGGTTGATCAATATTCAATCTAAGTTCCCAGAGATTTAATTGTATCCTGTTCAACCATTAAGTAAGTGTTGTGATGGATTATCAGAGTAGATCCAATCCCATCATATATTATGTGTTTGTGTCAAGGAGTTATTTTCAGTAGTTTTCCCACTCACTTTTCCAGGATGCACAAGCATAAATAACTTCGACATGAATAATGCATCGAACAAAGTTCGGCTCGATAGCACTAATCTACTTTTATATAAAAATCAATTGCTCCTTTTTTGGCATTCAATTCCAGTTTACTGCCTCATCAATATCTGCTCGTTTGACATTCTTGAGGGAAAAAAACAACCAAGACAGCTGAAACATACCGTTATTTCTATAATAAAGAGACGAGATACACATATATCTGTCAGGATACATCTTCTCAATATAACGAAGGGACACTCAAAAGCCAGAATAATTGGTTTAACTTGTACACCTGATCGATTCTTGGCTGGAAATGTTCAGTCGGACCCAATCTCTTCCATAATTTCTTCACCAATTTCATAATAACTCTGATTCATGGAAGAAGCTCATGTGGCCGTGACAGACACTGAAGGTCCTCTGACCAGCAGTCACCCCCAACCTCTTTCTCCCAGGCATCTGTCCCCACCAAGAAACCAAGAAGGCTGACCAGTGTCTCCCAAGGTTCCCCTGCTGGTGGGTGGTCAGCTGGCATGCCGCCAGCCAACGTGGTCAGAAATCTGCTGAAGACAGGTGGCCTCTGGGCTAGTCCTAATTTTTTATTAAAAAGGACAAAAAGCTTTGAGCATAGATATCTCCTGGTATGAACACAGTTTTACCAAGAACCTGAGACAACCTGTCTAGGAGGGGACAGAGAGGGAGGCCTTGTCGCTACACCGGTGCCAACAGCCACCACATCCACAGTCCTTGTTTGTAAAGCTTTTTAAATCAAGTCTATGGGATTCCCAGGTGGCTCAGGGGTAAAGAATCCACCTGCAATGCAGAAAATGCAGGTTCAATCCTTGGGTCAGGAAGATCCCCTGGAGAAGGAACAGCAACCCACTCCAGTATCCTTGCCCGGAGACTCCCATGGGCCGAGGAGCCTAGTGGATTGCAGTCCATGAGGCTGCAAAGAGTTGGGCATTGGGGGGTGAGCATGTTTGCCTAATGGCTCCACAACATCAGGCCGTGACTGCATATACAAGGTAGTTACTATAAAACGGGCACTCACAATGCGGCCATCATTCTCTCTTCTGATTTTGAAAGACACCATTTCAAGTTCCTTGACATTCAAAACAGTGGTAACACCTCAATAGACAGGTCTAGTTCAAGGCCATTAGCAATTAGAGAGGTGTACTTCAGTGTGCCCCCACCACTGCATTGCTCAAATCTTGCCTAACTTTTGTCTGCTTGATGTATGTGAGTTTCTGAGAGAAGTGAATGAAAATCTGAAGAAGGAGGAATTACCGTTCGTAAATTTCATGCTGTGAATCTGGCAGTTTTTAATGTGACCATTATGATGTTTTATGCATATTCAGGTACAGGATTACTGTATATTTCTGATGAATTGTTTTTTATTCCCTACTAAATGACCATATTTGCCCTGTATTATTTTTCAAGGGCAGTTGTAACAGAGTTCTGTATTTTTCCTTCAGTATTTTGTTCCTTCTTTGGAAATGACCATGCTTTTGTGAATGAAAATTGTACATATCTATTATTCCAGTCATTACACTTAAGTTTCTGAACACATGCTCAATTTAGAAAATATCATTAATCAATACCTCTGTACACTTCATAAGAAAATAAGAACTTTAGAATTCTTCCTCTCTGAATGCCTCTTACATGGTTATGTTATATTCTTTAATTCTTTAGTTTCACCCTGTTTAAAGTAGTCCAAAATTAGTCATCATTATTGTAATATTGTAAAATCTCTTTAACATTTTCTAACTCTATCATGCCCTGTTGAATTCTGCCCAATTCCTTTTCATCTATATTATAGTTTAAAATGTTCTTAAACATTGTTTAAAGCTTCTGGTTAAGCCAACTGATATTTATTTTGCCAGCTTATTATTTATTTTCATTTTTAGACACCATATTTGTTTCTTTCAAAATCTGTCTCAAATTTATTGTATCCTATTTGGCTACAGCTCTGTTCCTCCTCTTATTTATTTAAACGTTTAAAGTTGGGATTGTTCACTCTCTTCCAGAATGTTCTATCATCTCAGATCCTCCAGGGTGCTAATCCTTATGTTTGAGAAACTGTTCCCCACTCTGTGATGAGCTGTTTATAGCATGGTTTGTGATGTCTTTATTGGAAAAACCAAGGGTTTTCATTCATTTCTTGGTCTGGGGTGTCTACGGTACATCAGTCACAGGTTGGACTCCACTTCCTCATAGGGTCTTCAATCCAGACTCAATATCCTGTGTGCGCCCCGCCTGTTCTCTCAGTTCTAGCACTAAACTCTTGTCATCATACTCATACACCTAGCTTAGGTACTATTCTTTTGCTCTAGATGACCTTCCCCTCTCAACCACATACTTGTTAGAGAATTCTAACTCTGCAAAAATCCAAGTTTCCTTCTAACTAAACTTAATTCCTGCCTTTGCAAAGTAATGTAACCACTTCAGGCAGGAAACATGTAACCTTCACTCACCTGTGTGTCTGACATGGTATTTTCCTTTAAAAGCTGAAAAGTTGGTATCTCCACCCATTCAAACTCTCTAGCAAATCTCAGTAAGTCAAAGAGCAAACATTCCCATTCCAGCCCCTCCCACCCTGGGCATGCCTGGGGGTATTTTAAGTAGTCAGCAACTGCTTTTCATTATATAATGTGATACACAGGGGTGGAAAAATACACGACAATTTGTTTTAAATGTTGAATCAGAGATCCTTCTTAAATGATCTCCATTTATTTCTCATATTTTAAGATATGTTTATGTGCATGGAATTAAGAGTGGTCTTAAGAGTTTATTGACCAAAATATGAATGATAGATGGCTAGATAAATGATGAATAACTAATTCAATAGTGTATTTTCCTTCCCAAGATAAGAATATTATTTAAAAGTTTTTACACTGGATCTTTCTCACATGCACAAATTCTAAATGTACAACAATATTTAGGTGCAAGTTATAAGAAAAGATACTATTTTAAATTTTGTTTACATATATTACATGTATTATATATGTGTGTACAGTATTTTTATGACTGTAATAAACCTATATATATTTTTATATGTATTATTTTAAATAGATACATGTGCTGAGTCTTAAGAGTTGAATCATTTTGATTAATAATTAATTAAAAGACATTCTCATTTGTTTTACAAAGTATATTAATAGAGCAGAAAACAAGCTTCATAAATTTGGGAGAAATTATATATTCTCTCTTAGTTTATGTTTGAAATGCAAATTTAAACGTCAATTTATTTCTGTTGCTTCAAACAAAAGTCAGCAAATTATCTGACACAAGGGATAAAAATACAGCATATGGAGTTATATTTAAGCTACAGATTTTAGCACTATTTATACGTAGTACATCATCCCTCATTTTGGGTATTCATGACGAACAAATAGGTTTTACATTGTTTTTTGCAAATTCCATCAAGCCAATCAGTGCTGGGGACAGTCAGCTAACCATGGCTTTACTAGTGCAGTAGGTAAGTGTTAGCTGCTCAGTCGTGTCCAGCTCTTTGTGACCCCATGATCTGTAGCCTGTCAGCCTCTTCTGTCCACAGAATTCTACAGGCAAGAATACTGGAGTGGATTGCCATTTCCTTCCCCAGGGGATCTTCCTTACCCAGGGACTGAACTTGGGTCTTCTGCATTGCAGGCAAATTCTTTATTATCTGAGCCACCAGGGAGATCTCTTAAGGTGGAATGTGGGATTTCTATGTGAGCTGAAACTTCCTGAAACTGAGCTTACTGGAGGATTACATTACATTTGAAAATAAAAATGCCTTACACATGACACTGTTCAAGGGGCAACTGTAGTCATTACAGCCCAGTAAGTCTATGTTAACATCATCTCACAAACAACTATCCCTCCCTCTGCCCTTTGATATATGGGTTGAAGACTGTAATATTCAGTCCAGAAGATAAACAAGTCACACTGAGATGCATCTTCTCAGACACCTGTTATGAGTGTAATTGACTGACTGCTGGATAAATGCTGTTTTCAGTCCCAGACCACAGTGTCTACACTCTCCTACCCCAAGCATGTGGCTCCTCATGCCTATGGGCATTGTGCACAGGGGACCAGCACAGAAATGACCACTCCCTTGTCGCACAGTCATACTGCCAGCCTGAAAACATGGCTTACTCAATCAAAGGAAAGCCCTCGCAGACCAAGGAGTGCAGTCTCCTTCCTCCAGGGCACTGCCCTCCCTCCAACTACCGCCCCCCCACCACCACCATCATCTGTGCATCCTAGCCCTAGTTTGTTCATCTAAAGAAGAGAAGGAAAGGAAACCAGAAATTCAAACAGCAGCAACAAAGTCAATAAATAACACGACTTGATGAAATGGTCTGTTTTGTAGGCACATACCCAGAAGGCAAAAGAAACTTCAAAGCCAACACAAGGTTGTTTCTTCATTTTTACCCCAAAAGTAATGAATCTGAATCATTCAGTGTCTAAGCTAAGAACCAGCCGCTTGTATGTGGCAATGTATCGAATACAGATCCAGTATCTGAAGCAGTGAATTTACAAAGGAAAAGAAATTAAAATCAAATGACTAGCATGGAAGAATATACACTACCATATGTAAAATAGATAGCCAGTGGGAGTTTGCTGTATGACTCAGGGAACTCAAACTGGGCTCTGTAACAACCTAGAGGGATGGAAAAGGGTGGGAGGGAGGTTCAAGAGTGAGGGGACATATGACCACCTATGGCCAATTAATGTTGATGTATGATAGAAATCAAGCCAATATTGTAAAGCAATTATCCTTCAATTAAAAATAAATAAGTTTGTAAAAAATCAAATGAATAAAATGATCTCTTTGGAAAATCTTCTCAGAGAGCATGAATACAAATTCAGCTAATCAATAGTTTATTTTTTGTTCCCGGGTTACCACAGACAGCATTCATTTAACAAACATTTGTTAAGTTTCAGAGGAACTGAAATCTGGTGGGAGACAAACCACTGCCATAAGGCAGCTGGATGATGAGGGTCTGTGGATGCCTGAGAGGGGCAGGAGACTGGCCACTCCCTTGGGACAGTAAAGTGGCTCACCCACTGGGGAGCTTCAGGGAAGTGGGGGAGAGTGAGGCGGGGAGGGGGAGCATTTGAATCATAAGTGGAACTCTGACTATGGCTTTCAGGAGAACAAGCGGGGAGTCGGGGGGAAGAAGGTATTTCAGACAAATGCAAACAAGTTTTGGCCAAACCATGGGGACTGAGAGCAGGTGAGTATTTCAAGAACATAAGCTACTGTGCAGGCTTCCCTGGTGGTGCAGTGGTGGAGAGCCTGCCCACCAATGCAGGAGTCGCAGGAGACACAGGTTCTGTCTCTGTGTCAGGAAGATCCCCTGGAGAAGGAAATGGCAACCCACTCCAGTACTCTTGCCTGGAGAATCCCATGGACAGAGGAGCCTGGCGGGCTAATAGTCCATGGGGTCATGAAGGGTCAGATACTACTAAACACGTGAGATGCTGTTTAATCCAGTAGGACTGTGTCCTTGTTAGAAGCAGGGGTGAGGAGACAGATACCCGCAGCAGGACAACCACGTGAGGATGCAGAGGGAGACAGTTATCTGCAAGCCAAGGACACGCCTCAGAAAAAATTCAACCCTGTCAACACCTTGACCTTGAGCTTCCAGCCTCCATAGCTGTGAGAAAGTACACTTCTGTTGTATAAGCCGCCCAGACTTCAGTGTGGGTTGTGGCAACTTGAGCAATGAAGAACATGGGTCACTAGGACCAGAGCCCGGACTCTCGAATGGCCTTTCAAGTGTCTCTCACTCCACCTGCGCTTCACTGTGTTCCCATCCTGGTGAATGCTCCCTTCAGGTTCTCTTGAATGCTGCTATGTGAATGGAAATTACAAAACAATTTCTAATACTTGACCAAGATTGTTTACATGTGAAAGAAATTATTGAGCCCAAGAAAATGTCTGAGACAAACCATTGATCAGACTAGATGTCTTGAGGATCATCCAAGTCATGATTTATTTTTAAATAACTGTTGAGTACCTGCTACTAGTCAGCATGGCCTAGTGAAGCGAAAGTGTCAGTCGCTCAGTCGTGTCCGACTCTTTTTGTGACCCCATGAACTATAGCCCGTCAAGCTCCTCTCTCCACGGGACTCTCCAGGCAAGAATACTGGAGTGGGTTGCTATTTCCTCCTCCAGGGGATTTTTCTGACCCAGGTATTGAACCCGGTTTCCTGCATTGCAGGCAGATTCTTTACCATCGAGCCTCCAGGGAAGCCCTTATTACAAGGAAACATCCCCTATATGTGCTTAGTATTCTGGTATTGTGCTATATCTTTGGAGAGTTATTGGACAGGTTTCTTTATTTTTTTATTAAATTTATTTATTTTAATTGGAGGCTAATTACTTTACAATATTGTAGTGGTTTTGCCATACATTGACATGAATCCACCACGGGTGTACATGTGTTCCCCATCCTGAACCTCCCTCCCACCTCCCTCCTCATCCCATCCCTCTGGGTCATCCCAGTGCACCAGCCCCGAGCACCCTGTCTCATGCATCAAACTTGGACTGGTGATTCGTTTCACATATGATAATATGCATGTTTCTTTAAAGTTTAGGTATTCTAACCTATATGATAAGGCAAGGCACTCGGGAAAAAAACAAACCTGCTCATTGAGAGCTTTAATGGTTTTTTGAATTTCTGCTGCAAAATTGCTGAAATCCTGAGCGAATTTTGCTTTTTCCAGAAGCACCACATTCCAATCATCTTCATCCACGTTTGAGTTATCCTGTTGCCTGTTTACACAAGAAGCAGACAAAGTGCTGGAAAATGGAAGTTACATGAGGACAAAAATAAAATCAGCAAATAGTCCTCAGGCATTTGGGACATACAAGGCATAGAAATTGCTGCTCTGTGTGATTGTAAAATGAAAAACATGTGACTGGAATTAGAAATTAAAATTAAGTGGCACGAGAGAAGATAAGACAGAGGCACATCTTGCTTCACATAGTTTATTGAAAATGATAACAGCATTTCTTGTGGAATAAAAGGAATGTCATGTAGTAGTACAGACATATTTGATGTATTATTTAGATCTCAGTGAGTTGTTCATTTCATTTCACGCAGTGAAAGAGCGATGACAAATTAAATATTACACATTATGTAGTACCCATGTGGGAAAGTCACTCACTCTATTATAAACTCAGAGCAAGAACTAAATTAAGGACACTCTGTCTGACAAAAATCTAATTTTGTACCAGATGCAAATTAGCTCAGTGTTGTTAATAAAAGGAAATAAAAGTCTTTAGTTGAGTTAAAGGTATGTTTCCTAGAGCTTAAACATTCTCGGGAGACAGAGGGATAAAATGAGTTTGGGAAATTGAAATGAAACTTCCATCCATCTACGATTATGATGTATTATTTTCAAAAATGTATGGAGATTTGATTTAGTTGACATGCTATCTGTGGCTCAAGTTTTCAGTTTTTTCCAAATTTTGTTAAAAGGTGTTCCTCATGAAGAAGCCCTTGTTAACTTTCAAAATGGTTCTGTTTGTACATCGTCTGTGGTTCAGTAAGAGAATGGCTTCAAGAAACAGCACGTCCTATGAGCTTGTGAAACAGTTTGTGAATCGGGGACATGCTGTAGAGCTGACATCAGAGAGCGAACTCAGAAAAAGGAAGCGCTGAAAGAGAACAGAAGGTACGAATGCCAGTTTCTTAGCCACTAGATAAACTCAGTCCCATAAGACACTGGGGACTAGAGACCTCATGAATCACAGCTTTTACTGTGGTGCTGGGTTAAAATCGATTCCAGTTTACAAGTATTGATATGGGTAATATCCATAAAAATAAGCAATTTTAAGTAAAATTATGTGACACCTTTGTCTTCATAGCACTCTCTCCTGTAAATCCACAGTGTCTAATCAAAGAGGATTTAACACAAAGGAGTCTGGATAATTGTATAAAAATAGAACCAAGACTAAAAGCACTGAGTGTGGGAACTCAGGCACCCATGAATGTAGGCACAATGGAATGTGTGAGATGGGGCTCACCACCCAACAACGATGCTCTGGGTGCGGTCACGTGCCGTGTCTCTGCTGGGACAGATATGAGGGTGCTTCCAGCAGGCAGCTCACAGTCCCTTAGAAAATGCAGTTGACAAGCAAGCAGGGGACAGGGCATTTGTGCCGGGAAGACAAGTAAGGCAGCAATGACCTGTGCCTGTGGCAGGGACGGGGATCCAGGAAGTTACCTGAAGGCAACTGACACTCTCCATCCATTCCAGGGGCCGCGTTATTGCATCTGCTGCACCCCAGGCTCTGGACCAAGCGCTGGGGACCCGCTGTGCCACTAGATCCACCCACCAGCACTGAGACGCTTCATGCGCCCGTTTCTCAGAAGAAATACTGGAGCTTAGAAACCATGTCCATTTCATATCCCTAATAACTGGCACAGCTGGGATCCAGACCAGGATTTTAAAACATTTCTGAAGCTCCTCACCACTACAGAGACCGCTCTCCACCCATGGGAAGCCCAGGTCATGGGATGCCTGATCGGATGTTTACACAAGGTGGAAGGAGAGAAGATGGACATGGTGAGGAAGATTCCTGGGGAAAAAAGATGGGGTTATGGGTGCTGCAGTATTTCAAACTCTTGTTGAAAACATGAAACTCAGCACAGAGTTTGAAAGAAAAGATGATGTGGATTAAGTTAAACGGATTTTAACTCATGAACGGCATATGGAAAGGTTTACCTGTTGACTCAGCAGGTGAAGAATCAACCTGCCATGCAAGACACATGGGTTCAATCCGTGGGTCAGGAAGATCCCTGGAGAAGGAAACGGCTACCCACTCAAGTATTCTTGTCTGGGGAATCCCATGGACAGAGGAGCCTGGCAGACTACAGTCCAAAATGTTCCAAAGACTCAGACACAACTAGGCATGCACGCACGCAGACACGGCATATGAAAAGGAAGCCTCCAAGATGGGAAAGACAACATTTTACAGAGCATGCTTTCCTTCTGCCTCTCCTAGTGGGTGGGGCGGCTGTTATTTGGGGAATTTAATCACTGCAAGATCTGTGGAGTGGCTACTGAGTGAAATGGAGACATCCAGGCAGGAACCTGCTCTTGCTTTCAGAAGCTTCCAAGTCGAGGGTGAGGAGGAACTTTGTAGAGAAGTAAGTAGAAAGAGGGCTTCCCTGGTGGCTCAGAGGTTAAAGTGTCTGCCTGCAAAGTGGGAGACCTGGGTTCAATCCCTGGGTCAAGAAGATCCCCTGGAGAAGGAAATGGCAACCCACTCCAGTATTCTTGCCTGGAGAATCCCATGGAGAGCGGAACCTGGTAGGCTATAGTCCACGAGGTTGCAAAGAGTCGGACACGACTGAGCTCTATCAGTTTCACTTTTCAAGTAGAAAGAAGCATCCAGTTATCACAAGAGCAGTCCTGAGAGATTTCAAAGGAATAAAATGGACATTTCTCAATTGTTTAAAACTTCAAAAATATTCCATGTTGTGACTTCCCTGGTAGTCCAATGGTCGGGACTCTGCAATTCCAATGCTGGCGGTGTGGGTTAGATCTCTGGTCAGAGAACTAAGATCCCACATGCCACGTGGCTTGAACAAAAAAAAAAAGAAATCCATGTTGGTTGCAAATTAACCCTTCCTTTAAATACCTTATGCATGAATTAAAATAATATGATAAACATGATTATCTTTCTTCTAAACAATAGGCTGAGTTTCACGTTTTTAAAAAGAGTTTGAAAAATAGCAACTTACATATTTATGTCTATATACTAATGAACCTACAGGTGCCTATTTTACATTGTTACTTCAACCCAGTGTCTTATCTACAATAAATAATTCATAAATATTTGCAGATCTGGGTGAGGGAAATAAGAAATAGAAATGAAAACAAAAAAAATACAGCTAAAATATGTTTTAATCATGTAATGAAATTCAGTTTTTCTATTTTTGAATACTGTATAATTTTGTCAATAAATATTTATGTAGAATTTTCTATGTTGAGGTATTAGACTAAATGCTGTAGGGAAAATAAAAATGAGTGAGGCATGGTTCTTTGAAGAAATTGGCCAGCGGATAAACACAGCATTTCCAGTAAAGGTAAGTGACTCCCCTTGCAATTGTCATATAAAAAGGGAAAATAAATAGAGAAATGGTTCTGTAGGTCAGCACTCATTCTCTATGGTCTCTCATGTATTTTTTAGAGAGACAGAACTCGAGAATTTATTTCAAAGGACCAATAGTATAGAGTCATCTACATAAAAGCCCCAGCTAAGAGAGGCCTCTTCATGTGACAGGCACACAGGGACAGACCCCCGCATGCCACCCAGCACTGAGTGTCCTTCTGTGGGGGGACTTGGTGAACAACCCTCTAGGACCAGTTTGCTTAAAGTGACAGCTGAAATCTTTTATTCCTGGCATCTATTTGTTTTAATTCACCTTGGAATTTACACTTAGTTATTATTGAAGAGGCAGAGCATCCTTGATAGCTGCATGCTTGACTCTTAAGCAAACAGCATCTGAATTTAAACAGCATGATAATTTGGTAAATGCTTTGGTTTTACACCTGTGCATACCTATTTTATATAAATATGTATACATCTGTGCACACATACATGCACATACACACAAGCTCTTGGGCTTAATATAAAACTTTAATTTGAAACAATTTGAAATGTTACAATACATCGTGTTACATATTATTATCACCATTGTTAACTTGAGAAAACTAAAGCCCAGAGGGGTTACATCACCTTCTCCAAGGTGCTTCAGCCTTCTGGTGGAAAACCCAGGATTTGAATCCAGAATGACTGACTCAAAAGTCCAACCTCTCAACCGCTACACCACAGAACAGAATGAGGATTATAGAAATAACAAGATTAACACCTGGATCTCTATGTGCAACTTGGGAATAAAGGTACCTTATCTGTTAACTAAATAAATGAATGAGTGGGTCGAGAGTGGATGATAAAAGAGATGACTTGAATTCAGGTTGACTCAAAACAATTGTCAGATTTCGGGTCCAAGTATGACGTGGGGACATGAGACACAGCAGACAGGTTGTTTCCAGACACTGACAGGTATGAACGGAGACACCACAGTCGGGCTTCTCTTCTGGAAGTGGAGTGCTGTGCATGACGCTGGGTACATTCCCCCTCAGTGCAGCCTCGCTGACTCCAGCCTTCACCTCTCAGATGGAGCCCTAGATCTTCCCTGGGTCACACCTGTTTACCTCTCCCGCCTCACTTCTCTTGAATGCACCGTTTATGACTATGATCCAGCTCCAGATTCATTTGATCTCACCTGAGGATATGCCTTACATGTCAGATCACCTTCTCAAGAGTGCCTCTCCTGAACTGCTGAGGCCAGGCCAGGTGGGAATTCATCACACCTCCTCAGCACCCTCTGCTCACACCTGTCCCGTCACCTGCCATGGACAGAGGAGGAAGGCTCTGATCTAACTGACAGTACACCCTTGCCACACAGCACAGGGTCTGCACAACACACACGTGATGGAGTACAAGGCAGGCCACCCTCAGATATGCCCTTTGGCATATTTGTTGTTGTTCAGTCGCTAAGTTATGTTTGAATCTTTGTGACCCCATGGACTGCACCATGCCAGGCTCCCCTGTCCTTCACTACCTCCCAGAGTTGCTCAAACTCATGTCCACTGGGTCAGTGATGCCATCCAACCATCTCAGCCTCTGTCCCCGCCTTATCCTCCTGTCCTCTATCTTTCCCAGCATCAAAGTCTTTTCCAATGAGTCAGCTGTTCACATCAGGTGGCCTGGTATTGTAGCTTCAGCTTCAGCATCAGTCCTTCCAAAGAATATTCAGGGTTGATTTCTTTTAGGAGTGACTGGTTTGATCTCCTTGCTATCTAGTGCTCTCAAGAGTCTTTTCCAGCCCCACGATTTGAAAGCATCAGTTCTTTGGTGCTCAGTCTTCTGTATGGTACAACTCTTATGACCATACATGACTCCTGGAAAAGCCTGACTCCTCCCTAGCCTTGACTAGCCGGACCTTTGTTGACAAAGTAATGTCTCTGCTTTTTAACATGCTATCTCATAACTTTCCTTCCAAGGAGCAAGCGTCTTTTACTTTCATGGCTGCAGTCACCATCTGCAGTGATTTTGGAATCCAAAAAAATAGTCTTTTACTGTTTCCATTGTTTCCCCATCTATTTTCCATGAAGCAATGGGACCTGATGCCATGATCTTCGTTTTCTGAATGTTGAGCTTTCAGCCAACTTTTTCACTCTCCTCTTTCACTTTCATCAAGCGGCTCCTTAGTTCTTTGCTTTCTGCCATAAGGGTGATGTCATCTGCATATCTGAGGGTATTGATATTTCTCCCAGCAATCTTGATTCCAGCTTGTGCTACATCCAGCCTGGCATTTTGCATGATATGCTCTGCATATAAGTCAAATAAACAGGGTGACAATATACAACCTTGATGTACTCTTTTCCCAATTTGGAACCAGTCTGTTGTTTTGTGTCCAGTTCTAACTGTTGCTTCTTGACCTGCATACAGATTTCTCAGGAGGCAGGTAATGCGGTTTGGTATTCACATCTCTTTCAGAATTTTCCACAGTCTGTTGTGATCCACATAGTCAAAGGCTTTGGCATAGTCAATAAAGCAGAAATAGATGTTTTTCTAGAACTCTCTTGCTTTTTCCATGATCCAGCGGATGTTGGCAATTTGATCTCTGGTTCTTCTGCCTTTCCTAAATCCAACTTGAACATCCAGAAGTTCATGGCAGGTACTGTTGAAGCCTAGCTTGGAGAATTTTCAGCACTACTTTGCTAGTGTGCAAGATGAGTGAAATTGTGGGATAGAGTGAAGATTCTTTGGCATTGCCTTTCTTTGGGACTGAAATGAAAACCGACCTTTTCCAGCCCTGTGGCCAGTGCTGTTTTCCAAATTTGCTGGCTTATTGAGTGCAGCATTTTCACAGCATCATCTTTTAGAATTTGAAATAGCTCACCTGGAATTCCACCACCTCCACTAGCTTTGTTCATAATGATGCTTCCTAAAGTCCACTTGATTTCTCATTCCAGGATGTCTGCCTCTAGGTTGGTAATCACACCATCATGGTTATTTGGGTCATGAAGATCTTTTTTGTGTAGTTTTCTGTATATTCTTGCCATCTCTTCCTAATATCTTCTGCTTCTGTTAGATCCATACCATTTCTGTCCTTTATTGTGCCCATCTTTGCATAGAATGTTCCCTTGGTGTCTCTAATTTTCTTGAAGAGATCTCTAGTCTTTACCATTGTATTGTTTTCCTCTATTTCTTTGCACTGATCACTGAGGAAGGCTTTCTTATCTCTCCTTACTATTCTTTGGAACTCTGCATTCAGATGAATATACCTTTCCTTTTCTCCTTTGCCTTTTGCTCCTCTTTTCTCGGCTATTTGTAAAACCTCTTCAGACACCCATTTTGCCTTTTTGCATTTCTTTTTCTTGGGGATGGTCTTGATCACTGTCTCCTGTACAATGTCATGAACCTCTGACCATAGTTCTTCAGGCACTCAATCAGATCTAATCCCTTGAATCTATCTGTTACTTTCACTGTATAATCATAAAGGATTTGATGCAGATCATACCTGAATGGTCTAGTGGTTTTCCCTACTTTCTTCAATTTAAGTCTGAATTTGGCAATAAAGAGTTTGTGATCTGAGTCTCAGTCAGCTCCTGGTCTTGTTTTTCCTGACTGTATAGAGCTTCTCCATCTTTGGCTGCAAAGAATACAATCAATCTGATTTTGGTATTGACTATCTGGTGATGTCCATGTGTAGAATCTTCTCTTGAGTTGTTGGAAGAGGGTGTTTGCTATGACCAGTGAATTCTCTCAGCAAAACTCTGTTAGCCTTTGCCCCAATTCATTTTGTACTCCAAGGCCAAATTTGCCTATTATTCCAGGTTTGACTTTTTACTTTTTCATCCCAGTCCTCTCTAATGAAAAGAATATCTTTTTTGGGTATTTGTTCTAGAAGGTCTTATAGGTCTTCATAGAACTGTTCAACTTCAGCTTCTTCAGCATTACTGGTTGGGGCATAGACTTGGGGCATAGACTTGGATCACTGTGATACTGAATTTTTTGCCTTGGAAATGAACAGAGATCATTCTGTCAGTTTTGAGATTGCACCCAAGTACTGCATTTTGGACTCTTTTGTTGACTATGATGGCTACTCCAGGTCTTCTAAGGGATTCTTCCCTACAATAGTAGATATAATGGTCATCTGAGTTAAATTCACCCATTCCAGTCCATTTACGTTCACTGATTCCTAAAATGTTGATGTTCACTCTTGCCATCTCCTGTTTGGCCACTTCCAATTTACCCTTGATTCATGGACCTAACATCCAGGTTTCTATGCAATATTGCTCTTTACAGCATCGGACTTTACTTCCAACACCAGTCACATCCACAACTGGGTGTCGCTTTTACTTTGGCTGCGTCTCTTCATGATTTCTGGAGTTAATCCTCTACTCATCTCCAGTAGCATATCGGGCACCTACTGACCTGGGGAGCTCATCTTTCAGTGTCCTATCTTTTTGCCTTTTCATGCTGTTCATGGGGTTCTCAAGGCAAGAATGCTGAAGTGGTTTGCTATTCCCTTCTCCAGTGGACCACATTTTGTCAGAACTCCCCACCATGACCAGTCTGCCTTGGGTGGCCCTACACGGCATGGCTCATAGTTTCATTGAGTTAGACAAGGCGGTGGCCCATGTGATCAGTTTGATTAGTTTTCTGTGATTGTGGTTTTCATTCTCTCTTCCCTTTGCAGGATAAGGATAAGAGGCTTATGGAAGCTTCCCGATGGGAGAAAGAAAGCTAACTGTGGGGGAAACTGGGTCTTGTTCTGGTGGTCAGTGCCATGCTCAGTAAATCTTTAATCCAATTTTCTGTTAATGGGTCATGCTGTGTTCCCTCCCTGTTGTTTAACCTGAGACAAAAGTATCAGTTCAGTTCAGTTGCTCAGTTGTGCCCAACTCTTTGTGACCCCATGGACTGCGGCCGCAAAACTTCCCTATCCATCACCAACTCTCAGAGCTTGCTCAAACTCATGTCTATCAAGTCAGTGATGCCATCCAACCATCTCATCCTCTGTCGTCCCCTTCTTCTCCTGCTTTCAGCCTTTCCCAGCATCAGGGTCTTTTCTAATGAGTCAGTTCTTCCCATCAAGTTGCCAAAGTATTGGAGTTTCAGCTTCAGCATTGGTCCTTCCAATGAATATTCAGAACTGATTTATTTTAGGATTGACTGGTTTGATCTCCTTGAGAGGAAACTATGGTGGAAGTAATGAAGATAATGGCAACCTTCTTCAAAAGGTCCCGGGCACTCACTGCTTCACTCTCTGCCCCTACCCTGCAGCAGGCCACCACTGACCCACGCCTCTGCTGGAGACTGCTGGACACTCACAGGCAAGTATGAGTCAGTCACTTGTGGGGTCACTGTTCCTTTCTCCTGGGTCCTGGTGCACACAAGGTTTTGTTTGTGCCCTCCAAGTGTCTGTTTCCCCAGTCCTGTGTAAGTTCAGGCGGCTCTATGGTGGGGTTAATGGTGACCTCCTCTGAAAGGGCTTATGCCACACCCAGGTCTGCTGCACCCAGAGCCCCTGCCCCTCCAGCAGGCCACTGCTGACTGCTACTGCAGGTACCTCTGCAGGAGACATTCAAACACTCAAAGCCAGGTCTGGCCTCATCTCTGCAAGGTCTCCTGGTATGCACAAGGTTTTGTTTGAGCCCTCTGAGCATCTCTGGTGGGTATGGGGTTTGATTCTAAAGGAGATTTCACCACTCCTAGCATCTTGCTGGGGCTTCTCCTTTGCCCTTGGATGTGGGCTATCTTTTTTTGGTGGGATCCAACATTCTCCTACTGATGGTTGTTCAGAAGTGAGTTGCAATTTTGGAGTCCTCTCAGGAGAAGATGAGCACATGTCTTTCTACTCTGTCTTCTTGATTAGTGGCTCCTATACACTAAACAAATATTTCAATGAAATGAAATTTTAAAAAGCCAACTCATTATTTTTTAATAACCAGTTGTTTTTTTTTTAATTTTCTGAGTTTGAGAGTATGATTTCAGGAATCAGCCTATCTGGATTTGTATCCTGTCCTTCACATTAAAAACATATTACACTGGAGAAGCTATTTAAACTTTTGGGACTTTGCTCTCTTCTGTAAGTGAGGAGCATATTATAATCTATTTCATGAAGTTGTTGAGCACATCAAAGGAGATAATGCAAGTTAAGCACTTAGCAAGAATGCCTTATACAGAATAAATTCAAATGTGGCTCTTATTTTGGGAATAAACTTTAGAGAAAAAGATAACTGACTTCTTCAGTTTGTAAATAACTTTTGCATAATGCCACAGTTATAAATATGTTCTTGTTCATAAACCACAACTGCCATTCAAACAAGGTTGTTGAATGAATTAGAACTTAAGAGAATGTGTTTGCAGACTGTTTTGCAATGTAATTCCAAATCAGTTTAAAAAAATTTTTCTCCAAAATTGGATGTATGCATCTTTATTAACTCACAATTCTTTATAGTGAAAAATAGCACAGAAAACTTTGCAAAGCTTTTTAAAGTGCAGCAATTTTCTGTTTAAAATTAAACCAGTAGAAACTAAATTAAATCAGTCTTGGTGGTGAGAGTTGAAAAAAGGCAACTAGTTTTAATGAGTGTGTAGGTTTCAACTGTCCCAAAGAGTCACCCCCAAACTCAGACCACATCCAGTCTGGCCCAGATACAGATATGTGTAAGTCAGTAAATACTTCAGGACACAGGTACGGACTTTACTGATTCATTAAACAAAATCAGGAGATTCTGAAGACAGCAGACTGCTTTAGCAACATCCCTGGATGCTTCAGTTGTTGGAGAGAATTAACATTCCTTGGTGGGAACACAAGTTCCTAGTGGGGAGGCTGGACTACTGTACCTCATGCATTTTTCCATGAATTGATCAAAACTCTGCAACTGCGGAACATCAGTGTCCCAATGTATTGAAAATACATTGCTGTATTCCACGTATTAAAAATAAACCAATAACGACAGGCCTTAAAAATGGACAAAAACATATAACAATGTCTACTTTTATTTTTCACACTTGTTTCTTACATTTTAGCACCTTTCATTTGCTTATACAGAGAAAAGTACAAATAATAATTTAAAGAAAAAATAAAAATGACAATTTGGGGGGAATTAATAACAAATTTCAGAGAAGGCAATGGCACCCCACTCCAGTAATCTTGCCTGGAAAATCCCACGGACGGGTAGGCTGCAGTCCATGGCATCGCTAAGAGTCAGACACGACTTAGCGACTTTCACTTTTCACTTTCATGCATTGGAGAAGGAAATGGCAACCCACTCCAGTGTTCTTGCCTGGAGAATCCCGGGGATGGGGGAGTCTGGTGGACTGCCCCATCTATGGGGTCACACAGAGTCGGACATGACTGAAGAAACTTAGCAGCAGCAGCAGCAGACTACAAGTTTATCTAATGCTGTGGATTTATATTGTTTATATATGACATAAAAATAAAACATATGAGGGTCTTATGAGATTAAGTATATAAGCATTTCATATCTTTAGATGATGTTTCATTTGAATTAGTGAGAAATACTGAGCTTCCCCCAAATTATTTTGAAGTGAAGGGTTCACAGCAGGAAACCACTGATGTTTCTTCATATTGTTAATGACATTTCATTTTCTTTTCTTTATAATTGTATTAGTTATCTACTGCAGTGCAACAAGTTACTGCAAACAACATAGCTTAAAAGAACACAAATGCATTCTCATGGATGGAATTGTCAATATATAACACATCACAAATTCTACCCTTTTTCTATAAGTATAGCTCTTTAAAAATTACAAGTAAAATCATCACTACTAATTTTGGAGGAAGTTTAAAAAAACTAATAAAAGCTCTTTATATTAAAACTAGAAAATAAGGTACCAAGAAGAAAACACTACAAAGTGTTCACAATCCTCATAGCCCCAAGGAAGAGAATTGCTATGAATGTCTTCAATTCATAAATTTTAAATTCTGATATACACATTTTGATACATAATGTTGTCATTACTATTTCTTAAACACTGTATTCCACTTAACTTTCATTATCTGCTTGACAAAATATTTGCTCAAATGATTTCATAATTTCTAAATAACAATTTTAGTTTAAATGTAATCATTTAATTTTGGATTAGTTGAATTGAAAAGTATTAGCCATGTGAAGTTTGTTCTAAACAATTTTAGTGTTTCTTGTGATGTAGCATATAATCAACTTTTGAAAATCCTCCATGAATATTTGTAGGTGAAGTGAATTTAGTTTATAGGGTGCACAATTGGATACACCTCTCATAAACTGATCTCATTAATAATGCTCAAATACACTTCCGTTAAAGTGAGCTGAGTGGATGTTAAGCTGTTTCAAAGGTCAGAGTTTCTAATCATATCATGTGTAGATTATTAAGTGAAACTAGGCTCTCTCATCTCAGTTAATGATTTTCTTCCTTAAATTTGGCTTTCTTTCATGTTGTTACAGCCGCTCATGTTTCTATCTCTTTGGAAATCGGCCTTACTTTTGCTTACATGTTTATGTTTTAACATTCTCAGTATTTAGCTTATGTATATCTCCTGCAATGGTGTAGAGCTGAAATTTGCTTATAGACAAAACCAGGAGTTTTCTGTTTTTAACAATTCCCTTAACACAGTGAAACTTCAGCTCTACCTGTGTCTTATTAGCTTTCTGTAACTTAATTTTTGGTTCATTGATGAACCAAAAATCTTTAGTTTCTTTTGTGTCAGTCATTCTCCTTGGGATCTGGATGCCACACATCCTGGTTTTACAGGTAAGTACTTTTATATTTAATGGGAGAATATTCGAAGCAAAATCTCACTAACTTTCAACATCAATACTTAATAATTCTAAATAATACTAACAGGAACAAAACAAATATGGGGGATTAAGAGACAATTCCTAATTTAAACAATTTAATGAAACACTGCTTATTAATAACCTAGGTTTGACATAGGGTGTTTTCCCCTGATATGTCACGGATTATAATAAACTCTATATTTGGAAGAGAACTTAATGTCCTCAGAACTTAGGAGAGGCTATTTTCAAGCGAATCTTTTATGCTATTTTAAAAGTGGATGTTATCAGCAGAGGCTGATTCATTAACTATATCACCTTTTGAACACATCATGTTTTGCATCTTTCAGGGCTGCCTCATGCTCTCTGTCCTGCTGTGACGTCTGTTCTCACCTTGATATCAATGACTCGTTCATGGAAGATATTTGTACCAGCAGATCCAAGGAGAGTAGGAGATGTCCTTACAGTGTTCTATTAAAAATAGCAACAGCTTTCAAAGACAAACCTGGGAACACTCTTGTAATTAAATTGGTTCATTAAAAGCTTTACAAGAATTGCTGAAATCTTACTTCTTAACTTTGAAGGCTTTTTATAAGTTGAACATGAAACAGCCGTAACATCATGAAATATTATGCTAATAAGATTAGCCTCTTATGGAAAAAATTAAACTTTCAGTAGTTTCCAAACATAAGCACAATTTATTTGAACCAAAGTCATGAGTAAACATAAATATATTTACATTTGTGCATAAAATAGACTGTATTTAAAATTACTGGATGTTTTAAAGACAGAACTGAATGCAAAGTACAGGGCTCAAAATTCCAAGACCAGATGGTTCTATAAACCCCAGCAGAAAATATACATCTGCTGGGTCTTTGTGAATCTGTTTCGTTTGAAGGAGGTTTTATTTCATCAAATAGCATACTGTTTCAATACATCACTGGTCTTCTCTTAGAAATGTACCACTTGTTAGGTGCTATTGTTTGTTTCTAGAATGAGTGGAGAGAAAATTATGCTCTGTTTGACACCCAAGGAACTGTTTCATGTTCTATCTAAACTCAGTTTTATCAGTAGAGTTTGATTTATTTGATGTATGGCATAAACAAATGTGCCAATTACAGAGTTTGCTGAAATTAACAGGCAGGTAAGAAGGACTTTCAAACACTATTTAATTGCGTCTGTAATCTTGCTATATTATGTAACGACCCTTCTCTATTGATTAGATGATACTGAAAATTACTTTAAATTGTTGATAAAATGTCAAGTGTTGCATTTACAGTCTGTTAGCACAGGACTCCAAGTAGGAAGGTCAGGCAGCTGAGGAAGAGTTCCCATAGTTACCACAGTAAGAGAGACACGCAATAAACCGCAGAAAGTGGAGAGAAGCTAAGCTCTGAGATTCAGGGCGCGATAAGCAGAAACAAAACCAAAAACTGGACTTGGACTTGGGAGATCTGAGTTCCTTCCCTGGGTCTCCTGAGTCAGCTGAAGGCAAGTCACTGAGATCTTTCCAACTTCAGCTTCTTCCTCTTAAAATGAGTGTTTTGTTTCATTTTTTAGTCAAATGATCTCTCAGGTCATCTCTAGCTCTGAAAACCTGTAAGCAAGAGAACTAAGGGAGGAAAAGAACCTAGAAACATAATGGGAAGTGCTTTACAGCTTATAAATGAAGTGATGCAAGATATTAAATTACAGTGAACAGTTGAGAGACTTGGTATTATCTTTTACGCCAGTAAAATAAGATTTGTAGCTTTCTTATTATTTTCTTTGATTCTGTCATTTGCTAATCTTGATTGATATAACCTTTTGATAATTAGGTTTACATATTCCTTGTGAGGATCTCATGTTTCCTTTACTTTATTTTTTTTTTAATTTTTATTTTTACTTTATTTTACTTTACAATACTGTATTGGTTTTGCCATACATTGACATGAATCCACCATGGGTGTACATGTGTTCCCAAACATGAACCCCCCTCCCACCTCCCTCCCCATAACATCTCTCTGGGTCATCACCGTGCACCAGCCCCAAGCATGCTGCATCCTGCGTCGGACATAGACTGGTGATTCGATTCTTACATGATAGTATACATGTTACAATGCCATTCTCCCAAATCATCCCACCCTCTCCCTCTCCCTCTGAGTCCAAAAGTCCATTATACACATCTGTGTCTCTTTTGCTGTCTTGCATACAGGGTCATCATTGCCATCCTTCTAAATTCCATATATATGTGTTAGTACACTGTATTGGTGTTTTTCTTTCTGGGTTACTTCACTCTGTATAATCGGCTCCAGTTTCATCCATCTCATTAGAACTGATTCAAATGTATTCTTTTTAATGGCTGAGTAATACTCCATTGTGTATATGTACCAAAGCTTTCTTATCCATTCATCTGCTGATGGACATCTAGGTTGTTTCCATGTCCTGGCTATTATAAACAGTGCTGCAATGAACATTGGGGTACATGTGTCTCTTTCAATTCTGGTTTCCTCGGTGTGTATGCCCAGCAGTGGGATTGCTGGGTCATAAGGTAGTTCTATTTGCAATTTTTTAAGGAATCTCCACACTGTTCTCCAAAGTGGCTGTACTAGTTTGCATTCCCACCAACAGTGTAAGAGGGTTCCCTTTTCTCCACACCCTCTCCAGCATTTATTGCTTGCAGATTTTTGGATCGCAGCCATTCTGACTGGTGTGAAGTGGTACCTCATTGTGGTTTTGATTTGCATTTCTCTGATAATGAGTGATGTTGAGCATCTTTTCATGTGTTTGTTAGCCATCCGTATGTCTTCTTTGGAGAAATTTCTATTTAGTTCTTTGGCCCATTTTTTGATTGGGTCGTTTATTTTTCTGGAATTGAGCTGCATAAGTTGCTTGTATATTTTTGAGATTAGTTGTTTGTCAGTTGCTTCATTTGCTATTATTTTCTCCCATTCAGAAGGCTGTCTTTTCACTTTGCTTATATTTTCCTTTGTTGTGCAGAAGCTTTTAATTTTAATTAGATCCCATTTGTTTATTTTTGCTTTTATTTCCAGTATTCTGGGAGGTGGATCATAGAGGATCCTGCTATGATTTATGTCAGAGAGTGTTTTGCCTATATTCTCCTCTAGGAGTTTTATAGTTTCTGGTCTTACATTTAGATCTTTAATCCATTTTGAGTTTATTTTTGTGTGCGGTGTTAGAAAGTGATCTAGTTTCATTCTTTTACAAGTGGTTGACCAGTTTTCCCAGCACCACCTGTTAAAGAGATTGTCTTTACTCCATTGTATATTCTTGCCTCCTTTGTCAAAGATAAGGTGTCCATATGTGTGTGGATTTATCTCTGGGATTTCTATTTTGTTCCATTGATCTATATTTCTGTCTTTGTGCCAGTACCATACTGTCTTGATGACTGTGGCTTTGTAGTAGAGCCTGAAGTCAGGCAAGTTGATTCCTCCAGTTCCATTCTTCTTTCTCAAGATTGCTTTGGCTATTCGAGGTTTTTTGTATTTCCATACAAATCTTGAAATTATTTGTTCTAGTTCTGTGAAAAATATGGCTGGTAGCTTGATAGGGATTGCATTGAATTTGTAAATTGCTTTGGGTAGTATACTCATTTTCACTATATTGATCAGTCATTACTTTGAATGCTTGTAACTTATACCTTCAACAGCCCAGGCTCTGCCCTGGACACCTCTTTCTTCCTCATGCTTTGTTCCATGTTTTCAGTGAGAACCCACTGATTTCCAACACATATGTATGGCAATACTACCACATGAATAATGTACAATTTACTATGGCATTATTACTACTAGAATTACTACTTTTCTGCTGGCCAAAGTAAGAGTAACTCCAAGTCAAGCAATCAACTCATCTATAATTATCCCTGAAAGCTAGTTTAATGTTTAAATAGGCTGGAGTCACTTGGTTGGTTGTTTTGATATAACATAGACTCATGTCGATTGACAGCTGGGTGCACAACAAGAAACTGAACAGGAAACATCTAGAGCTGGTCCTTGAAGGAGTCATCCTAGTAGATACACCCAGCTTATCTTTAGATATATATAATTACATTAGGTCACACACACTTGGGGGCTTCCCAGGTGGCTCAGTGATAAAGAATCTGCCTGCCAATTCAGGAGATGCAGGTTCAATCCCTGGGTCAGGAAGATCTCCTGAAGGAGGAAATGGCAATCCACTCCAGTGTTCTTGTCTGGGAAATCCCAGGAACAGAGGAGCCTGGTGGGCTGCAGTCCATGGAATTATAAAATAATCAGACACAGCTGAGCACACAGGCATGGACACCCACTTGGGCGCAGCTTGTGCAGAGAGGGGACAGTGGACAGCTGTAAAGTGATGCGTCAAAATACAGAAGCCCAGCAGAGAGGTAAACCCACAAGGCAAAAGCAAGAAGGTGGCAATGCCACAATAGAACATACAGGATGCCTAAGAAAGATGGGTTCCCTGAATCTGGGGAAGTTGACAGAGTGACTTTTGCTTTTAAAACTGAGGGCCTGGGGACCTACCTTTGGTTAGGAAGGGAATCCAGCCGCTCGGACAATCAGCCCACTGTCTACAACATGCCTTGCTAACTGAGCTCACTTCTGGATGGCACACTTCAATAAAGATTTGGATAAATTACAATGTGTTGAGAGACTAACCAATGCACAGAATCAGAACTGTGAAGCAAGTCCGAACTGGGAACACAAAAAATGAATGTCTATTTAGTGAAAATGGAGACTTACTGGGGAGAAGACAGCCGTCTCCAGAGAACGGGGTCATGTGCCATGTTTCTCCACAGGGAAGCAACAGGATCAAATAGAAGCCCATCATGGTAACTGTGGCCTCAGTGCAATATTAAAAATAAATCCAAATTACCTGTTTTTAAAGGAAATAGGCTCTGAGGAAAAGCAGGCTCTGAGCCCATGGATTAGCATCTTCACAGACACCAGACAGAAGGGAGGATGGGTCAGCACAGGGTCAGCGTGCTTGCTTTTTCCTGGGGGTAATTCCTGAGGTTCTGTATAAGAGCAACTTTAATCTTAAAACTTAAAAAATGATGTGTTTTACAACTCAATTCTAGGTCCTACCTTCTCTTCAGAGCAAAACTGGCTTTCTCATCACTTGCTTCAGCATATTTTTAGCCAAGACCCCAGTGTGCAGGAAATGATTAAACAAGAACCTCTGTGACCTTCAACAGCCAACCCGCTGCTTCAGGCTGTCACGCAGGACAGCTCCAGTCCTCATGTTTTCCCCAAGGACCTTCTTCAGGACACAGCTCATCCAAAGGCAAGAAGGAAGGTCCTTGGCTGACAAACGGATGGCTCATTACAGGACCCCTGGAACTGCAGGAGTGGACATGACCTCGAGGTTCCAGTATCTGGAGGAGGGTCCTGCCCCAGCTCCTAGCCCCAAAGGACCTGGAGGCCAGATGTGCCCATGTAGATGGAATGGGCTGTGCTGGACCCTGGGGACAGAACCTCAGAGCACCCTCCCAGCCTGGCCAAGGGCTCTGGGCAGCTCAGCTCTTCCAGGATCCAAGGTCAGATGTCTGCTTCTCAGAAGGTAAAGAACCTGGGTAGATGAGCTGCCTTCCTGCCCGAGCCTGGGAGAATAATTGCCATAAAGAATTTGAAAAACCTATATAAGCAGGAAAAACTGGTTTCTAAACTTTCAGCTGAACTATAAGAAGGTAAAAATCAATGAAAAAAGAAAGACCACCATCAGGAATTCTATACAAAGTAAGACAGCCTTTGCTTTTCAGAAAGAAAAATATATTTTAGGATAAAACAAAACTCAAAACATTTTACACAAGTATCCGAAGTAAAAAAGACCATTACTTGATTTTTTTTTTTTTAATTTTTATTTTTACTTTATTTTACTTTACAATGCTGTATTGGTTTTGCCATACATTGACATGAATCCACCACGGGTGTACATGATTTTTTTAAAAAGCACTAAATAATAAAATAGAAAAGACCACTTCAAGAAAAGGCCGAAGAAAAAGAAAACTGAGAAGAAGTCAATGTTAAGGCTTGGTGGTACAGTGGTTAAGACTCTGCACATCCAATAGGGTGGGCGAGGGTTCCATCCCTGTCTAGGGAGATAAAAACCCACATGCCATGTGGTGTAACCGAAAAAATAAAGAAGTAACCATATGTATCTTCCACTTGCCACAGTATAGATGTATACATTTATCATTACTGTGTCAAGGTACATAACATATGTGCACATAATTAGATTAAGAAATAAGGTCAACCTCTGAGGAAAGCACTAAATAACAGTAAATGAAGAAAGTAAGGGAAGACATTTTCATACTAATAAAATCCTCTCTCACCTTAGGACCTGAGAACCCGGCCATGTAAAAGGAGAAAGGATCTCATGGTCAAAATGCAGCAGCTGTACCTGTGAAAGAGAAGTAGAGCAACAGGAGAAACCTACAGAAATACAAACAAATATAGGTACAATAAAGGCAAGCATGTAACTATGAGGTAAAATGATAAAATCATTTCCATCCAGTAACAAGCCCGGGGAAATCACTCCCTGCTCCGTCAGAACGCAGACCTGGCCTGGCTCATACAGAATGAATACAAGAGCCCAGTCCCAGAGGGGCATCCCTAAAGCAAGCAGCCAGGCAAATTGTTGCAAACTAAAGGCAATGATTGCAGCCATGAAATTAAAAGATGCTTACTCCTTGGAAGAAAAGTTATGACCAACCTAGATAGCATATTCAAAAGCAGAGACATTACTTTGCCGACTAAGGTCCGTCTAGTCAAGCCTATGGTTTTTCCTGTGGTCATGTATGGATGTGAGAGTTGGACTGTGAAGAAGGCTGAGTGCCGAAGAATTGATGCATTTGAACTGTGGTGTTGGAGAAGACTCTTGAGGGTCCCTTGCACTGCAAGGAGATCCAACCAGTCCATTCTGAAGGAGATCAGCCCTGGGATTTCTTTGGAAGGAATGATGCTAAAGCTGAAACTCCAGTACTTTGGCCACCTCATGAGAAGAGTTGACTCATTGGGAAAGACTCTGATGCTGGGAGGGATTGGGGGCAGGAGGAGAATGGGACAACCAAGATTGAGATGGCTGGATGTCATCACGGACTCGATGGATGTGAGTCTGAGTGAACTCCAGGAGATGGTGATGAACAGGGGGGATTGGTGTGCTGCAATTCATGGGGTCGCAAAGAGTCTGACATGACTGAGCGACTGAACTGAACTGAACTGAAAGGCAAACAGGAAATCGTCAAGTGTTTCTTCATGGCATTGTTGGAAAAACCAAACAGCTGTATCATCCATCGTCAGTGCAGAAATGGGTACTCTTGTAGGTATTCCTGGAACTATAATGTTTACTATTTTACAAATACATCAGACAACTTTTTAAAGTATATTATATATAGACGATTACTCCTTGGAAGAAAAGTTATGACCAAGCTAGATAGTATATTCAAAAGCCATTACTTTGCCGACTAGGGTCCGTCTAGTCAAGGCTATGGCTTTTTCAGTAGTCTGGTATGGATGTGAAAGTTGGACTGTGAAGAAGGCTGAGCGCCGAAGAATTGATGCTTTTGAACTGTGGTGTTGGAGAAGACTCTTGACAGTCCCTTGGACTGCAAGGAGATCCAACCAGTCCATTCTGAAGGAGATCAGCCCTGGGTGTTCTTTGGAAGGAATGATGCTAAAGCTGAAGCTCCAGTACTTTGGCCACCTCATGCGAAGAGTTGACTCATTGGAAAAGACTCTGATGCTGGGAGGGATTGGGGACAGGAGGAGAAGGGGACGACAGAGGATGCGATGGCTAGATGGCATCATGGACTCGATGGACGTGAGTCTCAGTGAACTCCAGGAGTTGGTGATGGACAGGGTGGCCTGCCGTGCTGCGATTCATGGAGTTGCAAAGAGTCGGACACGAATGAGCGACTGAACTGAACTGATGTATAAAATATTATATTAATGCATATATGGAATTTAGAAAGATGGTAACGATGACCCTATATACGAGACAGCAAAAGAGACACAGATGTAAATAACAGTCTTTTGGACTCTGTGGGAGAAGGCGAGGGTGGGATAATTTGAGATAATAGCATTGAAACGTGTATACTATCATATGTGAGATAGATCGCCAGTCCAGACTCTATGCATGAGACAGGGTGCTCAGGGCTGATTCACTGGGATGAACTTGAGGGATGGGATGGGGAGGGAGGTGGGAGAGGGTTAAATTTTTTTTTAAAAAGTAAAAAAAAAAAGAAACTATAAACATATTCTTGAATCCACTTTACTTTTAGAATTTTAGAATAATCCAGCCAATGGAAAGATAAGCATTGATATACAAAGTATGGTCACACAAATTTTGGTATATTCAATATACCCATTAAACACTAAACTATATATATATATATATATATAAATTTATTATATATACTTTACATATATATAAATATATAAATGGGATGACATAGAGAAATATATACCAGACAAGAAGCAAATGAATGGCATAATAGCAAAAGAAGAAAAATCAGCATGCTCTTTTAGAATTGTCTGCAGTGTCATTGAAAAGAAATTTCAGATTTACAGATTAAAAAAGGTAGAAAGAAGTCTTCCTGGCATGTAATAAATTAAACAAAGTCCAATTTCTTAACACCCTAGGGTCCTCCAGCCCTGCCACCCACACAAACCCCCCCTTGTAGCTCTCTGAGAGACATATTTATGATTCCATGTCCATCCTTTGTCTTATGCTTTTTACCTAAAGAATAATAAAGTCTAGTTACCCAAACCCTACTGCATTATTATTTTCTACTGCTTGGATACATTAGGTTTTTTTTATTTTTTGACTTTACAATATAGTATTGGTTTTGCCATACATCAACATGAATCTGCCATGGGTGTACATGTGTTCCCAATCCTGAATGCCCCCCTCCCTCCCCATACCATCCCTCTGGGTCATCCCAGTGCACCAGCCCCAAGCATCCTGTATCCTGCATTGAACCTAGACTGGCGAATCGTTTCTCATATGATATTATACATGTTTTAATGCCATTCTCCCAAATCATCCTACCCTCTCCCTCTCCCACAGAGTCCAAAAGACTGTTCTATACATCTGTGTCTCTTTTGTTGTCTCACATACAGGGTTATCGTTACCATGTTTCTAAATTCCATATATATGTGTTAGTATACTGTATTGGTGTTTTTCTTTCTGGCTTACTTCACTCTGTATAATCGGCTCCAGTTTCATCCACCTCATTAGAACTGATTCAAATGTACTCTTTTTAATGGCTGCGCAATACTCTATTGTGTATATGTACCACAGCTTTCTTTTTTCACTCAATTATCTTTTTTTTTTCTAATTTATTTTTTTAAAATTTTACTTTACAATAATGTGTTGGTTTTGCCATACATTGACATGAATCTGCCATGGGTGTACATGAGTTCCCAATCCTGAAACCCCCTCCCACCTCCCTCCCCATATCATCTCTCTGGGTCATCCCAGTGCACCAGCCCCAAGCATCTGTATCCTATATCGAACCTAGACTGGCAATTCGTTTCTTATATGATAGTATATGTGTTTCAATGCCATTCTCCCAAATCATCCCACCCTCTCCCTCTCCCTCAGAGTCCAAAAGTCTGTTCTAAACATCTGTGTCTCTTTCGCTGTCTCGCATACAGGGTTATCATTACCATCATTCTAAATTCCATATATATGTGTTAGTATACTGTATTGGTGTTTTTCTTTCTGGCTTACTTCACTCTGTATAATCGGCTCCAGTTTCATTCACCTCATTAGAACTGATTCAAATGTATTCTTTTTAATGGCTGAGTAATACTCCCTTGTGTATATGTACCACAGGTTTCTTATCCATTCATCTGCTGATGGACATCTAGATTGCTTCCATGTCCTGGCTATTATAAACAGTGCTGCGATGAACACTGGGTGTACCACAGCTTTCTTATCCATTCATCTGCTGATGGACATCTAGGTTGCTTCCATGTCCTGGCTATTACAAACAGTGCTGCAATGAACATTGGGGTACACGTGTCTGTTTCAATTATGGTTTCCTCAGAGTGTATGCCCAGCAGTGGGATTGCTGGGTCATAAGGCAGTTCTATTTCCATTTTTTTAAGGAACCTCCCATTGTTCTCCATAGTGGCTGTACTAGTTTGCAGTCTTAATTGCAATGTATTTATGCATTTAGAATAGGAACATTTTCCCCAGGATTTGTTGCTGTTGTTATATTTGTAATTAAATTCAAATTTGAAAGTCACCAATAATCAGTACTGGGTCTCTCAGGTGGCACTAGTGGTAAAGAACATACCTGCCAATGCAGGAGACCTAAGAGATGCAGGTTCAGGAAGATCCCCTGGGTCAGGAAGATCCCCTGGAGGAAGAAACAGCACCCAACTTCAGTATTCTTGCCTGGAGAATCCTATGGACAGAGGAGCCTGGTGGGCTACAGTTCATAGGGTTGCAAAAGAGTTGGACATGACTGAAGCAACTTAGCATGCATCTAATAATCAGTATTAACCAGTAGGCTATTATTCATGGAAACAGAACTAAAGAAACAGTCTTGAAAAAATGCTTCTTTAAAAGTAGCATATGTAATTGAGAACCAGTTTAATAATACCTTTCCTTTTAATAAGGATAAATCAGTAAGGCTGCCTGGAGAGGCATTCAGATCCCAAACAGAGTCCACATTTTTATCTAGCGTAAAGTCAGTTAAAACAGCTAAGTCACTTAAATACCATTCCAGCACTAGTTTTCATCTGAGAATCATATGATCCGAGGAAAATGAAGACTCCTTTAGCAAGAATGCGAACAGGACTGAACCCAGCAATCTGATTCGTGAAGGTAGCAATTTTTGGTCCTTTCTACAGTCCTTTGTAGGAAGAAAGTCACCACTTCAGGTCTGGGGGTGGACAAAGCGGGACTTAGATAAGGACCTCTGGACCCGTTAATTCAAACCATTAAAATGCAAGACCTAAGGAAACTACAGAGCAACAATCTACAAATTATTATAATTTCTCAGCATCCAAATGACTCATCAGCCCCTGACTTACATGTAGCTGTGAATAACACATTGCTGTTCACTGGGAGATGTAACAAGCCTGTGCCGTAAGAAACTGGTCCACTTTTGAGCTGTCACTAAACACCCTCATTTAAAGTTCCTCATTTTAAAAAAATGCCTTATAATTTGTTTTTCTGAAAAGTTCATGCTTGTTATTCAAAAAGCACAAGAAGAAGCAAATTCGCATCCATTTACAGGGTTCTCATCATGAACATTTTCAGATTCCTTATGTTATGATTGGAACTGCATGTGGCATATTTACATCCTTATGGGATTCTGCTGCTAAAAAGACTTCTGAGCTCATTGTGTAAGGAAGAAGTGATGCCCTGTGACCAAGCAGTTTTGAGGATGATGGCACCATGGAAGAACACAGTGCATTTTCCATTCAGCTCACTAGATGTTTACCACTGGCTGATGAATTCCCAGGTATCTTTGGATCCACTGTCAGAGAAGGGCATTCTTGCTGTTGCTCAGGACAACAAATTCAGATCTTAATAATAAGAGTGTTTCCCATATTCAAGATTCTCTCCTCCCCTTATCTGTGGATTTTCTGTAACAAATATTGCTCATAACAAGCACATCACAGTGTCAGCAATGAGAGCCCTCTCCTCTTGGTCCTGAGATGTCAGGGTGTGGCAGCACAGAAGAGCCTTGGGACCAGCCGAGAGGGAGGTGCCCTCGTCTGTGCCCTGTGTGCCCAGTCTCTGTGCCCTGCACCTGCCCCACAGGAGCCACCAGGGCAGCCAACTCCCATGAAGCACAGAGGAGAGGACTTCAGGGTACACAGGTGTCCATCCCAGCTGTGCGTCCTCAGGATGTGCATTTAGCATCCAGGGACCTCACTTTCCTTATATTAAAACAAGGATAACAATGTTTACCTTGAAAGACTCATAAAGGTCCTGTAAGGCTGGTGTTACGTATGGATCCTCCATCGGGGCAGGAGGCACTGACGTCTAGACACAGTCCAGGCGGGGTGGGCACAGGAGGACCCGAGGCTCCAAGTCCTGGCCTTGAGCCCCTGCTTCCACCCAGGACACCGCGGTCCTCGCGTGGCCCCCACTTTGCTGTGCACCTGACTTCCCTCCACCCAGTGGGCACACAACTGGTCTGAGGAGGGGTGAGGAAACCCTCCACCTTGCTCTGTGGTTCGCCTCGCTGCTTTCATGATTTGGAGACTTGGAGGTTTTGCAGTATCCCTGGCCACCATCACTGAGGCGAGGACAGGTACAGCGTCCTCCCATGGGACTGAATCTGTCTGTAGAACAGCGCCACAGAGGAGAGGAAGGCCAGGGCCCAGGGGTCACTGTGGCTCTGCGAGACCGTCTCTTGTATTTCCAGTGCTTGCTTCTGCGCTCTGCATGTGGCAGCTGACAGTCTCCTCCCCTCCCCTGAGAATGCCCAACACTGCTTCCATGAGGGGCTCACGATTTCATTCTCAGAGAATGTGGGAGTTGCCCGAAAATATGGGAGCTGCCCAAGGACATGGGAGCTGCCAGAGTCCACAGCCTCCACGGGTGGCAGGCACGTGGCCATGGCGGGGCCACAAGCATAAGTAGGTGCCCACGTGGGAAAGCCCCAGCACGTTCCACTAAGGGCCATCCAGCCCTTAGTTCATTTCCAGGCATCAGCAGATGATCCATCTCTTCCTGGTTCCAGGTCGCCACTCACTCCGTGCTATTTGATATTTTTTAATTTATTTATTTTTAATTGGAGGATAATTGCTTTACAATATTGTGTTGATTTCTGCCATACCTCAGCATGAAGCAGCCATAGGTACACATATGTCCCCTCCCTCCTGAACCCCCCTCCCACCCCATTCCACCCATCTAGGTTGTCACAGAGCACAGGGTTTGTGCTCCCTGCATCATACAGCAAATTCCCTCCAACTACCTGTTTTACATAGGTTAGTGTATATATTTCAGTGCTACTCTATTGGTCCCACTCTCTCCTTCTTTTGAGCCATACTTTCCCCATTTATTGAAGGATGATAGAATCCACATCTCAAAAGATACTGTGAGGACAAAATAGGTGTCTACGAAGCAACTTGGAAGGCTTGCAAAAGGTGATAAGGTAGGTATCACAAACCACATATCACTAGACAAGGTCTTTGACTAATGCTAACAGGACTCCCCTTTCCCAAATTTCCAATGAACATGGCTAGACAGCTTACGTAGCATGGATAGTCTAAATCAGCTGGATTCCTGGGATGTTTTCTCTCTTGCTGACCCCCAGGAAAATTTACTCAGTACCAGTAAATGGTGTTTGGTCCTTGGTGTAGGCATGAGAGATGCAATGAGCATAGGAGACCAGATCCACCATTGGGTCCGTCTCCCCCTACAAGGGTGGTGTGAGTGGAGGCAGCTGGGGGAGAGCTGCTCTGGCCTCCCTAGGGTCCCCTCCATCAGCATCCTGCCTTCTCAAGGGAGAAGAAAGTGCTTGTGTTTCTTTGTGTACTTTTGTGCAAAGAGCATGATCTTTGACCCTGGCAATAAAGAAATGCATGTACCTAAATCCACCCCAAGCAATGATGTGGGCACTGACCTCCAGAACTGTCCGCCACACTCGCACATGGGCCTTGAGAATCTCAGGGCAGCTCACATCATCCCATGGGCGCACTGCCTTCACACACACAGCAGCCTGGGCCTGCTGAATGCCATCACCAGTCACAGCTGGGGGACCCGTGCAGGGCTGAACACTCCAAGGCTTTGATACCAGACCTGCTGGTGAGAAAAGAAAGATGCATGTGACAGTAGGGCCTGGACTGAGTGACAGTGACATACCCTCAACAGTGAAGCCAGGTCAGCCAAAGGGACGTGGTGGGAAGACAGATGCTCACTCTACAGCTGGGAAGCTCTGAATAGTCAGCAACAGTTACCAAGTTCTTAAACCCCAGACTTTTGAACAATCGCTTTCTATTTAAGTTTTACAAAATGGTTCAAAGTTCTGTCAAGATTTAAAAAAAAAAAAAACACCGCACACATCTTTTCACCTAAAACTGCATGAACTGGCCTTAGAAATTGCCTGAGTGATTTAATATTGACATGTTAACTTATAAAGGACCTATTGCTCTTAATTGACATATACTAGTTGATTATATCTCTTGACTCATTGAAACAAACGCATGCATTTTTAAATGAAAGGCTACAGTTTAAGAACGCTATTAAAGTGACCCTTGTTGTTCATTCCTTCAAGAAATAATTGAGTAGCACACACCGAGTGCTTTCTCCTGCTGGATCCACCAGAGCAGACTGAAGTGCAACACAGAAGAACTGGTGCCACCGAGGCGGTCTTGAGAACTGCGATGGTGTCCCGTGCCCCCCACCTCTCCGCAGACTCATATGTGGAAGTGCCAACCCCCAGCTCTTCAGAATAGACTGAATTTGGAGATACAGACTTTAAAGAGTAGTTAGTAAAAATAAGGCCATTAGGACGGACCCTAACCCAATATGACTAGTGCCCTGAAAGGAAGAGTGGACACAGGCTAAAGGGAAGATCACGTGAGGACACAGGGAACAGACGGCCGTCCACAAGGTGAGGTGGGATCCGTTGGCAGGAACAAACTCTCCCAGCACCTTGGTCTCGGACTTCAGACTCCAGAATTGTGGGAGAGTAAGTTTATGCTACTCAAGCCACCCAGTCTTGGTATGTTGTCATGGCAACCCTAGCAAACTAATCACATAGGGAAGACAGCTTTCTCAAGGCACCAAAGCTTTCCCAACTCATTTAGTCTTTGACTACATATATTCTTAAATTATTACCCTTAAGCATATTAGCCCAATGATGTGTTGCAATAAGTCCAGAGTGCTAAAAATAATTTATAAGAATTAATTAAATGAAATAGTATGTGAGTTACATCTGCCAAGGTGCAATAAAAACAGTTAAACTTTTAACTACTTTCTTTATAATTCACAAATGGAAGCTATCTGGAAGAACATTTTTAAGGAAAGAGTAATTTTTAGTACAATGCTAATTAAAAACTTAATTCTAGACAGTGTTTGACATCCTTCCTTTTTGAAATTTGCTGGAATTTTTTTTTCTTTTATGAGCTGTGGTTGATTGAATCCATGGATGTAGAACTGAGGACATGGGCATTGACTGTACAACTTTGACTATGACTCACGGTAGCTGCCATCTTTGTCTTATTTATGCTTTTAAATGAAATGTTTTTAACATTTAATTAATTGTTTGTAGTAGATTTTTCTCTATTAAGTTAGGATGCTCTGTTTTTCCTAGAACAGTAAGAACTTCTCTTAAATTCAAGAGAGATGTTACACTTTTCATGGAATATTTTTCCTACAAATACTGAAATGATCTTTTTTTTCCTGTTTAATCTGCTCATGACATAATTATATGAATATTTAAAATTTTGGTACCAATTATATTCACAGAGTGAACTTATTTTAGTCATGTTTTATATATATATTGCTCAACTTGGATTTTCAATACCTTGTTTAGAATTTTTGTCTAAATTTCTGTGAGATATTATCTTATAAAAGTTGCTTTTTTCATACTGCTTTTTTCGTTTTTTCTAATTTTGAAATGTTGCTGTCCTCAGACAATAAGAGTTCTGCATTCCCTCCTTTTATACTCTCTGAGTGACTCTATGGGATTTGGAACTGTCTAGATTTATTTATAAAGTAAATACGAGGCTTGGTTTGAAGAACATGTGTCAGAAATTTATTCTGAAAAGCTTCCTTCCCATTTGAGGTCACAACATCTAGACTATTTTGCCAAAGTGTTTTGTTTCTCTTTATTGCTTTGTGCCCTGTTCTGCATTTCCAACAAGATAAGTGGATAATGTGCTACATTAATAAATAAAGTTTGATTATTGTTTTTGCCGAACTGTGTCCTCAAGAAATGTTTGTGGAAGCCCTCATCTCCAGCACCCGTCCATGGGGTCTCATAATGTGTAAGCAGGATCCTTTCAGATGGTATCAAGTTGAGTCCATAAACTGGGCTCTAATCCACTATGACTGGTGTCCTTGTGAGCGGAGGAAAATGCAGACACAGACACACAGAGAATACACCTCGGTGTGACGGAGGCCGACGGCACGTGTCAGCCACAAGCCAAGGAAGACCAAGGGTTGCTAGCAAACCGCCAGAAACTAAGGGAAGGATCCGCCCTTACAAGTTCCAGAGGGAGCAGGGTTCCACTGACTCCTTGAATCAGGCTTTTCTACCCTCCAAACAGAAGTCATTTCTACTCTCTTCAGCCTTCCAGTTGTGGTTCTTGTCAGGGGAGCCCTAGGAAACTAATGTGATTATTAGCTCCCATAATTTCATGCTAAATTCACCCCTAACTTCTAAAACAGTTTTTCTACTCATTTTTAATGTAAGGTAATTTTGATTTTTATCTTTGAACATATTGTTAAATTAAATATCTTAGAATAAGTTATAAAGTTATGTTGTATTCTGAATGGTTAAGCTTAAATTATACAGCACGAGCAATAATGGTTAATGGAAATCAGAAAGTTAAAAAGGTGAAATTAATAGCCATGAGTTGTGAGAGTTCAGAAAATACATGGTAGCTTGAGGTTTTAAAAAGCAGAACACTGAGCTTTCCCTGATAGTATAATCTTGGTTTTGTTCATTTCAGTCCTTTGGTATTGATCTGTTTCTCAGGTCATAACCAATTTAGCTGAACATTAAACATGCCCGTCCCTGTTGTCACTTGCTGCTTGCACTGTGGCTCACCCTAGAGCTCTGAGAATATTGAGAGTCTTTCAAACATGCACAGCACAGGTACCATATTGAGTAACTTATTAATGCCACAGAGCTGATGTTTGAAACAGAATGAGTCGTGAGCTCCAGGCTCATCAGAGGGGAGTCTGAGATCAATACATTTGCAGAAACTTATTGATTCACCCTCATGATTCAAGAGGATGCTAGCCCTATTTTTTTAACTTTTTAAATTGTTGACTGTCACTCCTCTTTCTTAGTTATAACTAGCCCCTGTGTGTGTGTATGCTGTTGTGTATGACTCTTTTATGACCCCACAGACTGTAGCTGGCCAGGCTCCTCGGCCCATGGGATTTCCCAGGGAAGAAAACTGGAGTGGGTTGCAATTTCCTTCTCCAGGGATCTTCCTGACCCAGGGATTGAACTGGCATCTCCTGCATGGGCAGGCAGGTTCTTTACCACTGAGCCACCAGGGAAGCCCAAGTTAACCCCAAGCAACAATATAAAGCAAATTCTCTATTAGTATCTTTGGTATATCACTTCACTTGACAAATTTCCTCCCCAAACCTAACACTCAGCAACATACACAGGGGTCAAATTCACATCTCTTATATCTCCTGCATTGGTAGCCAGATTCTTTACTACTACTGGCACCTGGGAAACCCTTCAAATATTAAACTGGTGTAAAGGCAGCATGGTTATGACTGTCAAGATTTGTACACTCGGAGATGGCACGTGATGGGCACTGCTCCTGAGGGCGACGGTGACAGTGCAGACCGACCTCCTTTCTGCTGAGCGCAGGCACAAACTTGAAGCCTGCAGATGCCCTTGACCACAGCACTGCCCAAAATAAGGACTGACTTAGAGAGCCCTGCCCAGGGCGAGCGTGGAAACTGTCTTCACGGGGTCTTCTGACTTTGATGACTGCAAAGGTTAACTGTTTACATTTAACTTCTAACCCTTCTATGACTGCCAAACAGAAACACTCATGGAATAATAAGAGGAAACAAAGTCTAGCCATGCTTCAAAGTGGTATTTTTGTTGCTGTTTTGATGTACAAAGAATCGAGAGAAAAGATTCACAGACCTTGAAATGAGCTATTTCATGCCCCAAAGACAACAATGTCGATCCATATCTAATTTCATAAGGGCTGTTTGCCTTAATGTCTGCTTGGAAAGGATGGATAATAATAAGAATTTTCATTCAGCTGGACCATTCAGAGAAGGCAGAAGCTCCTGAATGTTTCCCCTCTCCCCAGGGCTGTACCTACCTATCTGATTCAGGATGAAGGACAGACAATGTAGCAATTATGATTTAAAAGAAACAAAAGCCTCTACCACAAACATTGAGGAAATGTTGAGGAATGCCATTTTGTGATAAAATGTCCTTATGGAAAAGCTTTCTGAGACTCTTCTGAATTTTTAGTACAAATACGATCATTTAGTAACTTTTAGAGAGAAAATATGAATCATTCAAACAAGCACAATGCCCTTGTGAATGTGACACAAAATCACACTTTTTCTGCCTCAAGAGGAATTCATCGGGTCCCAGGGTAGGTCACCCCACATGTACAGGGGTACAATATTGATTATTCTGAATTAAAGTTAGCTAGAAGTGGTCAACACAAGAAGAATCACTTCTGTCTCTCTGAAGCAGGAAATCAATCTTTCATTTGAGAGTTTCTTTCTGTGCACCCAGAGAGAAGGTTGCTTTTATCACCAGAGATGGAGATTTCGAGGGAAGAAGCCTCCAGAAACAAGACTTGTGACTTTTTTAATTGACTCCCCCATGCCCAAACTCTGTTTAGATTCTTCCATAATTGGATACCAAAACCTAAGTCTCTTATCCTGTCAATTCCTCACCAATTTATTGTGTCTTTGTCTAAAAAGTATAAAAGCTGCCTGAATCAAAATTTGTTTATTTTCTGTCTGTTAACCAGTCCATTCTGAAGGAGATCAGCCCTGGGATTTCTTTGGAAGGAATGATGCTAAAGCTGAAACTCCAGTACTTTGGCCCCTCATGTGAAGAGTTGACTCATTGGAAAAGACACTGATGCTGGGAGGGATTGGGGGCAGGAGGAGAAGGGGACGACAGCTGATGAGATGGCTGGATGGCATCACTGACTCGATGGACGCGAGTCTGAGTAAAATCTGGGAGTTGGTGATGGACGGGGGGCTTGGCAAGCTGCGATTCATGGGGTCGCAAAGAGTCAGACACGACTGAGCAACTGAACTGAACTGAACTGAACCTTTCTGGTGTCAACTGGATCATTAGTTCAGCCACAGGACTCAAGGGGGAAGGGGGGAGATGTCCCCTCCCGAGCAGCTGCTTCAGCTTCAGAGAAGCCGTGACACGCTATACACTCCCATCCGAGCAGTGACACGTCCGGCATGACGGTCAGATCAGAAACACGCGTGGTATAACACTATGGTTAATTTTTGTTGTTTAGTTGCTAAGTTGTGTCAAACTCTTTTGCGACCCCATGGACTGCCGCCTGCCAGGCTCCTCTGTCCATGGGATTTCCCAGGCAAGAATACTGGAGTGGGCTGCCATTTCCTTCTCCAGGGGATCTTTCCGACTCAAGCATCGAAGCTGCGTCTTCTGAAATCGGCAGGCATATTCTTTACCACAGAGCCACCTGGGAAGCCCTATGGTTAACTGACAGTCACTAAAACACCAGAAAGAAAAGTTAGTCTCTTCACCTGAAGGAAATTTGCCTCAAAATACTTTTCACTAAACACTTACCTTAGGACTCTAAATGCTTCCTGAAAGATTTTAACGACTCATAACTTTTTCTTTTACAATTCTTCTACAATTAAAACATCACGCATTTTGGACAGCTATAATGCTCTGTCTTTAAGATACATTATCTCTGTAACTGAAATGGCACACAAAATAAAGCAAGTGAGGAGAATAAATTGTCTCCTTTTTTTCTTACAGCCTTATCCACTTTTTGCTTTTGTAAGAGGAAGAACATTTCTTTCTACATCCACTTTACAGGAAGAAAATAATCTAAGCTACTTCACATGCTAGTTTACAGAGAACTAAAAATGTAATAGTCATCCAATTTTCAAAAGCAGAGTACAGAACACAGAACTCTATGCACAATAATAGTCATTCAAGCTCTACCTTGTGATCAGTTAGAGAAAGAGGGAAAGAGATGGGACTAAAAATAAAGTGAAAGAGAACAAGAAGAAACAGAAATATAAAAATATAAATGATGACAGAGAATGAAGAATTTGACACAGGTACACCCAGGAGGCAACAGACAAGGACAGACTTCACACCGCAAAAGGAACAGTTTCACGTCTGCCAGTGATTCATGTGCAAGAAACACTGGCATATTTGAAAAACCATTCAGAGAAAATCTTTCATGGACATAACATTTGGACCTTTACCACATGACAACTATTAACAAGAAAATCCCCTCCCCTTTTTCACCCCAGTGGTAAGCATGGATGAGAAATTTGCTTTTGAGATATGTTTTACAGTCAGGATAAAATACAAACACTGAAAAAATAAACAATTTTATTAGATTTTACCAACATACAGTAACTCTTTGAAATCTCTGGTCTTGAGAAACATTTTCTTTTTGCTTAAAAGGCTCATTAACAAGTAAGTATTGGGGTTAAAGACAGGTAAGCCCAAGACAGATTTTTCCTCTTTCCATAACCAAAAAGATAGGAAAACAACTGAAAAGGGAAATTAAAAAGTAAAAGGTGAAATTATGGAAAGGAAAATAGTGAAGGATTGAAAGACAGGATAAAGTTTGGTTTTCAGGGGAGAGAACACTGACATAGAGTAACTGAAGAGATGTGAGTGGTAGGAGCCAGGGCAGGAAGTCAAGGTACACTGGAAAACAGGCAACAAATGGTTCTTGCTCCTTTATTTCATATATATAATGGGCTTCCTGGTGGCTCAGATGGTAAAGAGTCTGCCTGCAACGCAGGAGACCCAGGTTAGATTCCTGGGTCAGGAAGATCTCCTGGAGGAGGAATGGCAACCCACTCCAGTATTCTTGCCTAGAGAATCCAGTGGACAGAGGAGCCTGGTGGGCTGCCCCATCTATGGGGTCGCACAGAGTCAGACACGACTGAAGCAACTTAGCAGCAGCACACACATATACTATAGTGCAAGTGAAAGTGTTAGTCACTCAGTCATGTCTAACTCTGCAATTGCACAGACGGAAGCTAGCCAGGCTCCACTGTCCATGGATACTGGAATGGGTTACCATTCCTATCTCCAGGGTATCTTTCTGACCCAGGGATTGAACCCAGGTCGCCTGCATTGCAGGCAGATTCTTTACTGTCTGAACCAGCAAAGAAGTCAGGTATTTATCTTTCCATGCCTAAAACACAGCTACTAAGACTCACAACTATAAAATCCATGAAACTGATGCTAAATTCAATGTCATGCTTTCAAGTGTTGAGCTCATTATTTTGCATTCTGCTTCTGCAGAATGAACAGCACCAGTGCCCTCTGAGCCTGGACCTTGGGGATAATTGACTGACATCCGGATTCTAATTGGCCTCTTGTCACTTTTTATTTGCTCAACCATGTGTCTCCCTTCCTGCAGGGCTACAGAGCTGACGGAATGAGTTTTAATTTTCAGAAACTGGGGTTAAGATAATGCATGAATCAAACACTAATGTGGTTTTCTCTGTCATCATTTTTCATTCCCTTTCATATAAAATTAAGACATCATAGTTGATTGATGTGAACATCAATCAACTATTGATTGACACTAACAGCTGATTCAAGCTTTCATCAAGGAAAAGTCCCTGATGCTGGGAAAGATTGAGGGCAGAAGAAAAGGGCATCAGAGGATGAGATGGCTGGATGGCAACACTGATGCAATGGACATGAACTTGGGCAAACTTTAGGAGACGGTGAGGGACAGGGAGGCCTGGCGTCCATAGGGTCACAAAGAGGTGGACACAACTGGGCAACTGAACAACAACAACCACAGTTGATTGAACCAGGTGCCTCCATCAGGACACTTGAGGCATTTGTGGAATCAAACAGCTTCACTGGTCTCAAGATGCTCGTATGCCAACTATAATAAAAACAGTGCCTCCCAAAGCCTGATGCTCACCTGTGGGCAATGGCATACAACCAGGTGCGTTAGACCTGACAAGGCCTGGCAGGACCGATCACCGGGCAGAGGCTGGCACCTCAAAACCTGCTCCCTGGGGTGGGAGCATCAGAACAGATCTGTGGTATAAATTAATGCCACTTAGATTCTGCGGAGAAGGCAATGGCACTCCACTCCAGTACTCTTGCCTGGAAAATCCCATGGACGGAGGAGCCTGTAGGCTGCAGTCCATGGGGTTGCTAGGAGTCAGACATGACTGAGCGACTTCTTTCACTTTTCACTTTCATGCATTGGAGAAGGAAATGACAACCCACTCCAGTGTTCTTGCCTGGAGAATCCCAGGGATGGCAGAGCCTGATGGGCTGCCATCTCTGGGGTCGCACAGAGTCGGACACGACTGAAGCGACTTAGCAGCAGCAGCAGCAGCAGATTCTGCAGGAACAAGTTTCCTTCTCTTTGAGGCCAACCCAACTTCTATGGCCTCCAGTCCAAGGTGGTCCCTGCACACAGACTGGAAACACGCCACAGTCTCCACCATCCTGTTCTGATTTATGGAGATCATCGAAAAGTAAGGAGAACAGAAGGGACAACAATTGTGTAACCAAAATATCTTACTGTGAAAATCCATGCCTTTGTGTGTTGTTAATTTTGCTCTCAACCTTCTGCCCAGCATCAAGAGTGGATGAGTCAGCAAAGCCAGCCCCAGCTTGGCCACCCTGTATGGCTTTGAAAGTCGATTCCATGATGGAAAATATCAAACCGACCTTGAAGTTAAGAATGGTGTGCTCATAAATGGTGTTGTAAAAACTTCTAAGACAATAACAACATTATACACTGTCGACATGATACTGTCCACTGAGGACAAGTGGGCAATTATCCTAAAGTAAAGCTCCCACCAAGCATTATTTAGGGAATTAAAGCGTTCCAGAATCTGGTAAAGCTATGTGAAATATTTCCTCTTTTACAACCCTGATTCAAATAGGATTCAAGCACATTAGCAATTTGTCATCTTGGGCAAGATATGAAAAGCCTATCTCTTCAGCCACCTTGCTTTAATGTTAAACATTAAAACAGAGTAAATATTATTACAACCCTATGGATATGTCTTAAAGCAAGAATTGAACTCTCAGTAACATTTCACTGAAAAATAATTCATGCTGTTTCTATAGCTCTTGAAAGTGTGAGAATTCTGTCAACTTCAATTTTATAGACAAAGGATGCTTTTCACTTAGAATTGATAATCTTTGACATAGTAAATTTTCTCATGATGATGGTTCAAGAAGTTTAAATTTCAAGAAACATATGAAATAAAAATGATCATGAATAAATATTTTAAATTCATATATGAAAAACAATTAAGCATACCCATATTTTTAGTTCATTTTTTAAGAATATTAAAAATATAACAAATATCCTTAACATTAACTCTCACTTTTATGTCATTTTAACTATCAATTTTTAAGTTTCCTAGTTTTAGGGTAAAATAATCTTTTTATTACTCATTTGGTTTCAGTATTGTTTTGTTTTTGTACAAATTGCAAAGAGATTTCTTCAAAACAGCACTGTATTATGCAAAACAAGTTCAGTTTATTGGGGCATATTAGAACAAAAAAATACTATTAATATCTTATTTGTCTCAGAAATCTTCTCAATTAATAACATACGGAAGAGAATATTTGCAAATTCCTGCTTTTCCTGTTTCCTATGGCATTATTATTTTTGCTGTTTGATACCCATTTAACATAATTTACACTGAAGAGTTTACCGTTAATATAGTTTTGATCCACTATTAATGTATAAGGGAAGGAGGGCAGTGAGGTGAATGGTTAGGACTAGGAGCAGAAACTGTCCAAGAACACTCCCTCTTGTGCGTGAGGAGCTTAAACACTTTCCAGTAATTCCAAGAATCACTGGCCACAGGTAGACCAGAGGGAGTCAAGTCACACGCTCACATTGCCCTTGGTCAGTCACACACTCACACTGACCCTTGGTCCACTGAGGACCTGGAACTCACTGCCCCAGGGGATGGAACTCTGCCTGGGGATGAAACAGAATGGTCCCTGGAGGAAAGATGACTTCTTTCAGAATAATGTCTAATTGATAAAGTGTCATTTGTTCAGCAAATATCCCCTGAGCGTGTACTGTGTGTCAGGCTGTGGATGAGGAGCTGTATGGTTCCAGTGGAGAAAAGAGGATGGAGGGAGGGAGAGAGAAAACAGGGTGGTTTCCAGGAAATGTGGTGTCTCTAGTCAAAATAAACATGACACACTAAAGTTCACTCGTGTGATTGTTCAGTATGATGATTATTTTAAAATTACATTTCAATGACTATAAACATTTGTTCACGCCCTACTGACTTCTGAAAAAGAATTTCTGAAATCAATAAAGGTAAAACCTGAAAAGGAGAAAACTGCTCACAAATCCACCAACTAAAATATATCAAAAATATTTTCACAGTTCTGATTTGCTTCTATTCGTTCTTTCTATGTACTCACAAGTTTTGTATAGCTGTATTAACTATAACAATTAGCCAAGTTGTTTCAGAAAACAGCTTTGTAACACTTCACACATTTTTATTTTGTCAAAATTTTCATAAAAACTGCCATTCAAATGTATACAGCTTTGTGTATATTTTAGGAACCCTAGAATCTGAGGCCAATCACCTCATTTTGATGAAAAACTTAAATGGAAGAAGCAGTTACATTGAAACTATATGACCCAAAAAGGAAGTAAGACATATAGTAAGGAGCTATTATTTCTTGAAAGTCACTTAAGTTTTGAACACACGAAGTCCTATTTTTCAAGTCAATTTGTTTTGGTACCAAGATTTTTATCCTCTCTTGTTTCAGCTCATGACTCACTTTCAAACCACTTCTGAGTTATTAATTTAAAATGGTCTCTTGCCAGTCACTAAAACTCTTAATTTATGCAAGACAAAAGGAATTTTTCCTTAGAGGAATTTAGTTTCGCTTATGAAGCTTTCATCATTGAGCAAATGAGAAAGAATAAACTTTATCAAAAGCCCTGAGGCAAAATCAGATACAGTCACTTAAAAAAAAGAGAGAGAGAGAGAAAGGAGAAGGCAGCAGATCTATTCAGTGTAAAAACTATTACTTGCTAGAAAAAATCACAACGGCAATAAATCAGTCTAAGAATCATTACTTCATTTCAGCCAGGCAATCCGTCTGCCAGTGTTCTAACACTGTGGTACTTTTACTTGAGATCTTACCTTATTCCACGTAACAGTCGACAGTGGTTCTCCCTGAGCCTGACTTGACATGTCCACATTCTTTCCAACTTTACACGTGTCCCTTGATAATTGAGTAAACACTAGGAGAGCTTCGGAAACAACCCCAAATAATGTCATATGATACCATTTTTGTCAATACGTGCCAGTCAAGTCGAGCAGTTCAAGCAGCATAAATCTGGGGACTGTATTGGTCAATCATAAAAAGTATATTTTTTTAAATCAATGACTTTGACATCTAAGAGAATAAGAAACATCAAACCCAGGATAGTGGTAATAATGCTAGAAGTGAGAGCAAAGAAAAAGCAGGTAGAATGCACAGCCTTTAATCATGTTTTTATATTTATTTCTTAGCTGAGAAGTGGATACGAGGATTTTCATTATTCTTTCTCAGCATCTTTTTTATCTTTGAAATAAGGGTGTATGGTAACATCAAAAATTTATCGCTGGCTAGGATGAAAAGATTTAATCTTACTTCATTTCCACAAAAAATACAAATTACCATGACTCGCTTAATAATGAAATAGATAGCTGAAATAGTCCTATTGCTACTTAGGAAATCAAATTTGTAATTTTTTAAACACCCAAAAAATAAATCTCCAGGAAAACCTTTTTACTGGAGAATTTTACCCAACAATTTAAAATGAAAGATATATATGGTTGAGTACCTTTTATGTCCACCTGAAGCTATCACAATATTGTTAATTGGCTATACTCCAATACAAACTAAAAAGTTTAAAAATAAATAAAAAGAATGAACACTGATTCTATAGAATCTCATCTAGAGAATAAAAGAGGAAGACATCTTCCTGACTCTTGAGGACATGAAGACAGGAATAAAAATAAGCAGAAAAAGAAGATACAGAACTAGGACTTCTCATGAGTGCAGACACAAAATTCATTAGCATAGTGCATTATTCTTTCATAAGAAAGAATAATGAAAATCCTTGTATCCACTACTCAGCTAAGAAATAAGTATACAAATATAAAATCCATTAATTGGAAAAGATTTATACACTATGACCAAGAGACTCTATTTATTTGCAGGTGATATCATCGTCTGTGTACAAAATCCTAAGAAACCTATCAAAATACTTCAGAGTGAGCTCAGCAAGATTGCAGGATAGAAGATAAATGGAAAGGAAAAATCAATTGCATGTGTATATTCAAGCAATGAGCATATGGACACAGACATTTTAAAATAATACCGTTTACAAGTCTTTAAAATTTTAAAATATTTAGGCAATATATAAATCTAACAAAACATATATAGAAATTATTTGCTGAAAACTGAAAAATGCTGATGTAAGAAATCAAAGGCTAAATAAATAAAGAGACACATTGTCAAGGCTTGGAAGTCTCAAGATAATAAAGAAGTCAGTTCTCCGTAAGTTGATACTAGGTTTAACACAATTCCTATCAAAATTTTAGCAAGACATTATTTGAAGAATAGACAAGATTATTCTAAAATTTATATAGAAATACAAAGGAACTGGAAGAGGTAAACAAGAAGAATGAAGTGAGAGGAACCAGCTCACCAGATTTTAAGACTGATTCTATAGCTGCAGTAATCAACACTGTATGGTATTGATGAATGGTAGACACAGACATGTACATCAATGGAACAGGGTAAAGAACCACACAAATATGCCCAACTGGTTTTGACAAAGGTACTAAAACAACTCCATGGAAGCCTTTTCAACAATGATGCTGGAGTGACTGGGTATCCATAAGCAAAATAATGAACAGCAAAGTAAGTCTCACCCCTTACTCAAAAATTAATCCCACTGCTGGGCATACACACCGAGAAAACCAGAATTCAAAGAGACACATGTATCCCAATGTTCATCGCAGCACTGTTTATAATAGCCAGGACATGGAAGCAATCTAGATGTCCATCAGCAGATGAATGGATAAGAAACCTGTGGTACATATACACAAGGGAGTATTACTCAGCCATTAAAAAGAATACATTTGAATCAGTTCTAATGAGGTGGATGAAACTGGAGCTGATTATACAGAGTGAAGTAAGCCAGAAAGAAAAACACCAATACAGTATACTAACACGTATATATGGAATTTAGAATGATGGTAATGATAACCCTGTATGCGAGACAGCAAAAAAGACACAGATGTATAGAACAGTCTTTTGGACTCAGAGGGAGAGGGAGAGGGTGGGATGATTTGGGAGAATGGCATTGAAACATGTATAATATCATATAAGAAATGAATCACCAGTCTAGGTTCAATGCAGGATATAGGATGCTTGGGGCTGGTGCACTGGGATGACCCAGAGGGATGGTATGGGGAGGGAGCAGGGGAGGGGGGGGGGGGTTCAGGATTGGGAACACGTGTACACCTGTGGCAGATTCATGTTGATGTATGGCAAAACCAATACAGTATTGTAAAGTAAAGTAAAAAAATAAAAAATAAAATGAAAGCTAAAAAAAAATTAACTCAAAAAGGACAAAAAACTTAAATATAAAACAGAAAACTTTTAGAAAAAAAATAGGAGAAATCATTGGAATCTAGGGCCAGGCAAACGCTTTGCATTAAATCACAATTCACCAAAGAGAAAAATGATAAAGTGGACTTTACCGAAATTAAAATCTTTTGTGCAGGGCAGAAGAAGATGATGGAGGAGTAAGATGGGGAGATCACCAGCTTCCCCACAAATACATCAAAAATTCATCAAGATATGGAAAAACCCCTACAAAGCAACCTCTAGGCAACAGCAGAAGACCCCAGGCCTCCAGGGGGACAGGCTAAGCTCCCTGAAATGAGATGGGAGAGAGGATGGAGACATAAAAAGGGAAAACATGGAGAATTTCTGGAAAGGAACTTGTGCCCTGAGGGAGGGAGGGAGGCCTGAAACAAGAGTTCGCATGAACAGGGAAGCTCTCTTGCAGGCAGGGCCAAGGGGGAGCTGTGGAATCTTGGAAAACTGAACAAAGCAGGGACTTGGAGGGCAGAAAACAGAGAAAGCTGCACTTCTCAGCCCGTTAATAGCTCACAGACTGTGGCCCCAACCAGACGGCAGGCTTGGGGAACCAAGAGTGGGGAGACATATAAACCTTGCCAGCACACACAACCCTTGAGGTGCAAAGGGCCGGCCAGGGGTGTATGTTGAGAGGGGAACACACAAGCCCCACGACAAAAAGGGCAGGCGGGTGAGATGGAACAAGTGCACACAAGCCTCCCCAATGCAGAGGGCACAGTTGGGGAGCTGAGAAAAGATCCACCCAAAACCCTACCTAGCAGGCTTCAGCCAGCAGTGCAGGGCAGAACAGAAGCACCGGCAATGATCCCAGAGACAAGTGAGGGGCTGGCGGATGTGAAGATATGCTGAGAGGGCCACTTTGAAGCAGCTGCAGAAATAGATGTGTCTAACACGACCAAAACCAGAAGGACTACCCGAAGACATACTGAACCCATAGACACCAGAAAATCTCCTATTGGACGCTGAACTGCTCTTCAGAGAGATGAAATCCAGCTCCATCAACCAGAACACAGATCTCCCAACCAGGAAAACAACATGGGACACCAACCAACCCCATCAACACGGGCAGACTCCACAACCAAGAACTATGACTTTAAGAACTTTTTTATTTATTTTTATAAATCACACTGTTTATTCCCCCTGAATATTTCTACCTTCATATTAGCCTTTTGTGGTGCTGTGGGGTTTTCCTTTTTATTTTTCTTATTAAAAAAAAAATCTTTTTAAGATTTTTTTTCTTTTTGTTCATTTTTTTTTGATGAGTTCTTTGATTTTGTTTTTTATATATTCAACTGTTTTTCCTATAGTTCTTTACTGGCTGTAGCTATTCATAAACATATATAAATCTTTTTTACATATGTCTATTTATCTTTGCTTTTCTATTGTTTCTTTTCTCTCTTTTTTCCTACCCACTCTTCACTCCCTCATTTTCTCTGTTCCCTCCCTTCTCCTCTTTTTTTTCCTCTTCTTGTCTTCTCCCTTGTTTCCTTCACTCTTTCTTTTTTCACCAAATAAGTTAAATTGTTGAGCTCTCTTTGCTGTATTCCCCAGTTGGCCCTCTGCTCATTCTCAGATATCCAGATTGAGCAATCGCTAGCTCTGCTGTTAATTGGCTAATATCATTTTTGGTTTCCCTTGTTCACCAACAGTGTCCTGTACTCTTTTCTTTAGAATACTTTGGTTATAATTGTATGTGTGGAAGCGTGTGTACATTTCCCATTATGTCTATAATTACCTGCTTGATCTGCTTGATTTCCTCCCATTAGAACATAAGCACAAGTCACCCCTAACAAGAAATCAACACAAACTACTCAATCAACCTTTCCCTCCAAGGGCAAAAACCAAAAGGAAGAGGGAATACAACACTAAAGCCTGGGGAAATGAGACCTCAAGAGGAGCAAGTTAAGAAAAAAAAAAAAAAGAAAGAAAAGACAAAGAAATACAGCACAAATGAAAGAACAAGATAGAAACTCACAAGATCAAATAAACAAAGAGGAAATAAGCAACCTATCTGGAAGAGAATTCAGAATAATTTGGAGTAAAGATGCTTCAAAGACTTGAAAATAAAATGGAGAAAATGTAAGAACTATTTAACACAGTTAATATAATCACAAAGAGCATAGAAGAAATAAACAATAAGCAAACAGAGATGAAAACACAACTACTGAAATTTAAAATACTCTAGAAGGAACCAATAGCAGAATAACTGAGGTTATTCCTCTGAATGAGGAGGGAGCAGGAAGAGAGAATGGTGGAAATAACTGCTGAAGAGCAGAATAAAGGGAAAAGAATTGAGGATAGCCTCAGAGACCTTTAGGACAATATTAAATGTACCAACATTCAAGTTATAGGGGTCCCCGAGGAAGAAGAAAAAAAGAAAGGCACTGGGAAAAAATTTGAAGAAATTATAGTTGAAAAGTTCTGCAACATGTGAAAGGAAATAGTCAATCAATTCCAAGAAGTGCAGACAGTCCCTTACAGGATAAACACATCAAGACACATATTAATCAAGCTAACAGAGATTAAGCACAAAAAAAGAATATTAAAAGCAGCAAGGAAAAAAGAACAAGTAGCATACAAGGGAAAACCCATACAATTAATAGCAGATCTTTCCTCAGAAACTCTGCAGGCCAGAAGGGAATGGCAGGATATATTTAAAGTACTGAAAGAGAAAAATCCACAACAAAGATTACTATACCCAGCAAAGATCTCATTCAAAATTGATGGAAAAATCAAAAGTTTTACAGGCAAGCAGAAGTTAAGAGAATTTAGCACCACCAAACCAGGCTTACAATAAATACTAAAGGGACTTATATAGCCAGTAAACACAAGAGAAAGGAAAGACCTACAAAAACAAAGCCAAAACAATCAAGAAAATGCCAATAGGAACATATGTATCAATAATTACCTTAAATGTAAATGGATAGAATGCACCAACCAAAAGATATAGACTGACTGAATGGATAAAAAAATAAGACCCATATATATATTGTCTACAAGAGACCCACTTCAGACCTAGAGACACATACAGACTGAAAGTAAAAGGATGGGAAAAGATATTCCATGTGAAAAAGTCAGGGTGGTAATCCTTATTTCAGAATAAATAAACTTTAAAATAAAGAATATTATAACAGACAAAGAAGGACACTACATAATGATCAATGGATCAATCCAGGAAGAAGATATAACAATTATAAATATGCACCCAACATAGGAGCACCTCAATACATCAGGCAAACATTAACAGGCATAAGAGGGGAAATCAAAAGTAACATAGTAATGGAAGGGGACTTTAATACCCCACTTATGGAAAAATCATCAAAACAGAGAATCAATAAGGAAACACAAACCTTAAATGAAACATTAGACCAAATGGATCTAATTTATATCTTCAGGACTTTTCATCCAAATACAGAATATACTTTCTTCTCAAGTGCACATGGAACATCCTCCAGGATAGACCACATCTTGGACCACAAATCAAGCCTCAATAAATTTTAGAAAATCTTATCAAGCATCTTCTCTGATGATGACACTATGAGACTAGATATCAACTACAGGGAAAAAACTGCAAAAACACACAAACTCATGGAGATTAAACAATACATTACTAGATAACAAAGAGGTTACTAAAGAAATAAAAGAAATCAAAAGATTCCTAGAAGCAAATGTCAATAAAAACATGATGACCCAAAACCTGTGGGATTCAGCAAAAGCAGTTCTAAGAGGGAAGTTTATAATGATACAATCCTACCTCAAGAAACAAGAAAAGCATTGACTAGACAACCTAACTCTACATCTAAAGCAACTGGAAAGAGAAGAACAACAAAAAAAAAACCCTAAAGTTGGCAAGTCAGCAGAAGGAAAGAAATCAAAAAGAAAAGAGCAGAAATAAATGAAAAAGAAATGAAGGAAACAATAGCAAAGATTAATAAAACTAAAAGCTGGTTCTTTGAGAAGATAAAGTTGACAAACCACTAGCCAGACTCATTAAGAAAAAAAGGGATAAAATCAAATCAACAAAATTAGAAATGAAAAAAGAGAGATTACAATAGACAACATGGAAAGACAAAGGATATAAGAGAATATTATGAACAACTATATGAAAATAAAATGGACAACCTAGAGGAAATGGACAGATTCTTAGAAAAGTTCAACCTCCGAAGTCTGAACCAGGAAGAAATAGAAATAATGAACAGGCCAATTACAAACACTGAAATCAAAACTGTGATAAAAAAAAAAAAAACCCTCCCAAAAAACAATAGCCCAGGGCCAGATGGCTTCACAGAGGAATTCTATCCAACATTTAGAGAAGAACTAAGTCTTGTTTTTCTGAAACTCTTCCAAAAAATTACAAAGGAAAGAACACTTGAAAACTCATTCTACAAGGCCACAATCACCCTGATACCAAAACCAGGCAAAGACAACACAAAAAAAGAAAATTACAGACCAGTATCACTGAGGAACATAGATGCAAAAATCTTCAACAAAAGTCTAGCAAACAGAATTTAACAACACATTAAAAGGCTCATACACCATTATCAAGTCAGATTTATTGCAAGGATGCAAGGATTCTTCAATATATGCAAATCAATCATATTAACAAATTGAAAGATAAAAATCATATGATAATCTCAATAGACGCAGAAAAAAAAGCCTTTGACAAAATTCAGCACCCATTCATGATTAAAACGTTTCAAAAAATGGGCAGAGAAGGAACTCACTTCAACACAGTAAAGACCATATACGATACGATAAGCCCATAGCAAACATTATTCTCAATGGTGAAAAACTAAAAGCGTTCCCTCTAACATCAGGAACAAGACAAGGGTGTCCACTCTCACTACTATTATTCAACATAGTCCTAGCTATGGCAATTAGAGAAGAAGAAGAAATAAAAGGAATCCAGTTTAAAAAAGAAGAAATAAAACTCTCACTGTTTGCAGATGACATGATACTATACATAGAAAACCCAAAATAAACTATCAGAAAATTGCTAGAGCTAATCAGTGAATTCAGCAAAGGTGCGCAATACAAAATCAACACATGGAAATCTCTTGCATTCCAATATAAGAACAATGAAAAATCAGAGAGTGAAATTAAGGAATCAATCCCATTCACCATTGAAACAAAAAGAATAAAATATCTAGGAATAAACCTACTTAAGGAGACATAAGACCTGTATATGGAAAATTATAAGACACTGATGAAAGAAATCAAAGATGATACAAACAGATGGAGAGCTATTCCATATTCCTAGGTAGGAAGAATCAATGTTGTGAAAATGGCTATACTACCAAATGCAATCTACAGATTTGATGTGATCCCTATCAAATTACCAATGGCATTTTTCACAGAACTAGAACAAAAAAAATTCACAACTCACATGGAAATACAAAAGACCCCGAATAGCCAAATCAGTTGAGAAAGAAGAATGGAGCTGGAAGAATCAACCATCCTGACTTCAGACTATACTACAAAGCTATAGCCATCAAGTCAGTATGGTACTGGCAGAAAAACAGAAATATAGACCAACAGAATGAGATAGAGAGCCCAGAGATAAACCCATGCAAATACGGGTACCTTAGTTTTGACAAAGGAGGCAAGAATATACAATGAGGCAAAGATAGCCTCTTCAATAATTGGTGCTGGTAAAACTGGACAGCTACATCCAAAAAATGAAATTAGAACACTTCCTAATGCCATACACAAAGATAACCTTAGAATCGACTGAAGACCTAAGCATATGACCAGAAATTATAAAACTCTTAGAGGAAAACATAGGCAGAACACTCAGTGACATAAATCAAAGCAAGATCTTCTATGATCCATCTTGCATAGTAATGGAGAATAAAACAAGAATAATAAACAAGTGGGACCTAATTAAACCAAAAACTTTTGCACAGCAAAGGAAACTACAAATAAGATGAAAAGACAATCCGCAGAATGGGAAAAATAAGAGCAAATGAAACAACTGACAAAGAATTAATTTCCAAAATATACAAGCAGCTCATACCACTCAATACCAGAAAAATAAACAACCCAATCAAATAGCAGGGAAAAGTCCTAACCAGACATTTCTCCAAAAAAGACATACAGATGGCTAACAAACACATGAAAAAAAATGCTCAAAATCACTTATTATTAGAGAAATGAAAATCAAAACTACAAGGAGATATCACCTCACACCAGCGAGAATGGCCATCATCAAAAAGTCTACAAACAATAAATGTTGGAGAGGGTGTGGAGAAAAAGGAAGCTTCTTGCATTGCTGGTCGGAATGTAAATTGATACAGCCACTATGGAAGACAGTAGGGAAATTCCTTAAAAAGCTAGGAATAAAACCACCCCCAGCAATCCCCCTCATAGGCATATATCCTGAGGAAACCAAAACTGAAAAAGACACATGTACCCCAATGTTCATTGCAGCATTATTTACAATAACTAGAACATGGAAGTGGAGAAGGCAATGGCACCCCACTCCAGTACTCTTGCCTGGCAAATCCCATGGACAGAGGAGCCTGGTGGGCTGCAGTCCATGGGGTCGCTAACAGTCGGACACGACTGAATGACTTCCCTTTCACTTTTCACTTTCACGCATTGGAGAAGGAAATGGCAGCCCACTCCAGTGTTCTTGTCTGGAGAATCCCAGGGACGGGAGGAGCCTGGTGGGCTGCCGTCTATGGGGTCCCACAGAATCGGACACGACTGAAGTGACTTAGCAGCAGCAGCAGCAGCAGAACATGGGAGCAGCCTAGATGTCCATCAACAGATGAATGGATAAAAAAACTGTGGTTTGTACACACAATGGAATACTACTGTTTCTACTGCTAAGTCACTGCAGTAGTGTCCGACTCTGTGCGACCCCATAGATGGCAGCCCACCAGGCTCCCCCATCCCTGGGATTCTCCAGGCAAGAACACTGAAGTGGGTTGCCATTTCCTTCTCCAGTGCGTGAAAGTGAAGTCGCTCAGTCATGTCCGACTCTTTGTGACCCCTTGGACTGCAACCTACCAGGCTCCTCCATCCAGGGGATTTTCCAGGCAAGAGTACTGGAGTGGGTTGCCATTGCCTTCTCAGCCATATAAAGGAACACATTTGAGTCAATTCTAATGAGGTGGATGAACCTAGAGCCTATTATGCAGAGTGAAATAAGTCAGAAAGACAAACATAAATATCATATACAGACACATATATATGGAATCTAAAGAGATGATACTCATGGATTAATTTTCAAGGCAGCAATGGAGAAATAGACATAGAAAACAGACCTATGGACATGGGGAGAGGGGAAGTGAGAGAGGGTGAGATGTATGGGGAGAGTACTGTGGAAGTTTACAATGCTATATGTAAAATAGATAGCTAATGGGAATTTTCTGTATGACTCAGGGAACTCAAACAGGGGCTCTGTGACAATCTAGAAGGGTGGGATGGGGAGGAAGATGGGAGGGAGGTTCGGAAGCGAGCGGACATGGGTGTACCTATAGCTGCTTCTTGTTGATGTATGACAGCAAACCACAAAATTTTGTAAAACAATTATCCTTCAATTTAAAAAAATTTTTTTTAATTTTAAAAAACCTTTTGTGTTTTGATAGACCTTGTTAAGAGGATGAAAAGACAAGTTACCGACTAAGAGAAAATGTTTGCCAACGACGTACACAACAAAGAGTTAGTATCTAGAATATACAAAGAAACCTTAAAATTCAACAGTAAAAGACCAAACAATTTACAAAGAAAATGGACAAAAGGTATGACCTTGCCATGAACAGACTATTCAGATGACAAATAGGCACGAAAAATGCTCAACATCCCACCCAGTCACTAGGGAAACCAGAAAAATACATATCTGGTTTGCAAGCATAAAAGCAGTCATCGATAAGCAGGAATTATTCCTTAATCTTATGGGAGCTGCTCATATGATTGAATACTCACAGTTGTTATTTATTTAAATGTCTACTTAAATGATAGACATTTAAATACAAATCATAATTGAATCATTGACAAAATTTTTTACAGACTCTCACACAGTAAAATTTAAAACAATTTGCCCTATTTATTTCAGAAAGAATAAACATGCTCCTTAAGATGAATGAATGTCCATCCATCCAACAAATGATAGGATCCTTTGGAATAAATCACATTCAAGTCAAATTCTAAGGATTTCCAAATATTCAGATCTTCGACACTTGAATTTTTTTGTGACTAGCCAATAGCTACATAGACAGTTATAAAATCTGTTCATGACTCCTGAATTAATATACAAAATAAATCCACAGGGGCCATTTAACAAGGACTCTATGATCAATAATAATATCTAAGTGATTACTTTCCCAGAGAACTTTCTGAGATGACCTGAGAGATCCCTTGTCTTTATTGCTCCATCTTCCCACAATCCCTGCCACTCTTTGCTCTTGCACACCCTCTGGAAATACAAGAAAATGACAAGATAAATAATATTTAGCAAAGTGTGCTTGTTTCAGGTTTCACCTTGTGTGCAAATAATAAAGCTTTTTAAAAATCTCCAATTCTGATGGCAGACAGAGTCTCAGGTCCCAACTCCCTGAAAGCCCCTGGGAATGCCTGCAAGATATTAGGAATCAGGTCCCAGAAGAGCTGACATGGTCCCTGCTCCACGGATGAAGGAATTCAGGCCTGGGGAGGCTGGGGAATAACCCTCACAGCTAATCCACAGCAAAGACAGTGTGAGAATCTAGGTCACTCAACTGGCCTGCTGCTCTTTCCGGAATATTACACTTGCTCTTAGAATTATCAGGAATCACTTCCAATGAACAAAAATATTTCTACATTAAAAAGTGGATTAATGACACAATGAAAGCAAGTGGTAAGTAGTCATCTAGTCAAGGCATCAGTGTTGGGAAATGCAATTTCAACTTTTTAATGGTAACTAAAACTCATAAGCCAAATCAGGATGAAACTCTTGTTAGTCAATGTGGTCTCATACACAAAATATTTTTTTTAATTTCCTGGACTCTACATCCTACCAAAAAAAAAAAAAAACACTAAAATGACCAACTTGCTAGATCATTGAAGAAATTTTGATATAATGGTGAGAAAATCCAAAAGATCTAAACATGGAAAGCGGGAAGTATGGGCTGGAGGAATTAGACTGGAATGGTGTGCTGACAATTCTGGATCTTTTCTTCTCATGATAGTGGCCAGGAGCCCCACCCTCAATGCTATTTTATTAAAACTCACTCTTGGTGGATTTTACAAAATCCATGACCATGATGCCTCTCCCAGAAGAGTATTTTTGTTATTCACACTGTTGATGACTATAGGCTTGTTCACCAAAGTGCCCACACTAGGATTCACACCTCTCTTTGAAGCTCTTTTAATTTTTAATTTTCTTTATCCTGTGCTCAGCCAGTCTAGGGAAGGAAATTCATCTTTGGGTAATTGTGAATTTGGCTTAAAAAGGACATTAAAAGAACTAAAGAAAATAGATAGAACATCTGTTAGGATGACACAAAAAGGGTACATCTTAAAATATTTAGTCTATACACCAGTCAAATAAAAGAATCCTCTTTTATAAATGTAGTGAATGATTAATGGACCATTTCAAGGCCAATTAAAAATCTCGATACACAGATCTACAAGCAATACAAGTGCATGGCTGCAAGAGACAAAAGATAAGCAGATGGCAATTTCAGTGCCAACTGACTGGCAGAAAGAAACCATTAGCATATTGTAGCTTGAAAAATGAACAGGACCAGAAAGGTGATCAGAGTTCAGTTAGACATCAGCTAATGCAGATGAGCAAACAGAAAAAAAAAAAAAAAAAACAGAAACTAATGCAAGAAAGTAAGAAGGGAAAGGACTAGCTGGGTGTGAAATGAAGGAGCCAGTCACAGGACAAATGTCTAAACAGGCACCTTGCTTCCCAAAAGCACCCATTAAATACAAAATAATGCAAGTGAAACAAAAGCCGGCACCATTCCTCCAAAAGGATTTTTCAGTCTCGACACATTGAAAGTCTGAAAATAATGTCTGGGTCTTTTGAAAGTAATTTCCCCCAGGAGTTACCAGGAAAAAAATCCATTTCTGTACCTTCTTTTCAGAGCACAGAAAAGGTTTTCATGATATTAACATTTCTAGGAGAAAAACAATTCTTTACTCAAACATGTCAATGGAAACAAGAAATTATTGATCTATTGCTACTTACGGTGTAAGTTAGTCGCTCAGTCGTGTCCAGCTCTTTGTGATCCCATGGACTGTAGTCTGCCAGGCTCCTGTCCACGGAAGTCTCCAGGCAAGAATACCAGAGTGGCTAGCCATTCCATTCTCCAGAGAATATTCCTGACCCAGGGATTGAACCCAGGTCTCCTGCACTGCAGGCAGATTCTTTACCGCTGAGCCACCAGAGAACTGATGCTTTGAGAAATGGTTCAGTGCAGAAAACACTGACTGGTGAGTTGATCCAGGCTGGTTGCAGTAGTGCACCTGGGATGTGGGCATGAAGCTGGGTTACAGGAGCTACTTTGTGGCCAAGAAGCAACTACTATGAGGAGGAAAAAGAGGCCAACATGAAAGGGACTGAATAAGGGAAAGATATCACTGCACCTTGGGTAATGCAACAACTCTAAGTAGACTTACCCAGCACTATGAGGGGCACATGAATAAACCATACACATGGACACACATGCACACACACACCATGCATTAAGCCATCTCATCAAGTCCTCAGTTACTCTCAGCCAAACATACTGCAAACTGATTCACCAAGTATTCTTGAAACACGTAAGTTTCAATTTCCATATAAGGTGTAGATTGATTCATGAATGGAGTTTCACCTTTTCTGGGAATGTCAAGCAGAAATTAAAGACTTATTACGGTGTTAAAGGGCTTTCCAGGGGGCACTAGTTGTACAGGGCCCACCTGCCAATGTAGGAGACATCAGAGATGCGGATTCAAGCCCTGGATCAGGAAACAGTCCCTGGAGGAGGGCATGAAAACCCACTCCAGTATTCTTGCCTGGAGAATCCCATGGACAGAGGAGCCTGGTAGGCTATATAGTCCATGGGATTGCAGAAAGTCAGACACGACTGAACAGACTTAGCACACACACTCGCAGACAGAGTGTTAAAATCCCTAATTTGGGGGTCTAAGTTTTGGGGAGTCCTTAATTCCTGAGATGAATATACACTGAAGAGTAGAGATATATTGACTTAACCTATTTCAGCAATAAAAACTTAATGGGTTTTGACAATATTAATGCCTTATGCATATTAGTGAAATGATGGATACTGGACAGAGATGAAGATCACAAAGACCTTCCCTCACATGCCCCGGCTGCAGCCACAGGGACACAGGACAGGACACAGAGCCTGTAAGACTACAGTACTGCTTGGCCATCAGTGTGTTAGGCTGCAGTGTAAGCTGCTGCAGAGAAATAAAGGGCCAGAAGAAGGGAAGGGAAAGCACAGAGAAAGCTACTAATAACCCAGGTAGAAAGGCTTGGACATGAGTGCCTGACACCAGAGTTGGAAAGGAAGATAATCCAATATGTGTCAGAATTAAACTTCTAGGGACTTGACGAATAAAAGGTAGCAGAGAGGATGACTGCCTTTAAGAAAAGTTATTGATCCTTCTTCATTAAACCAAATATGCTTACTGGCATATTTTCAAGGAAAAAAAAAAGGCCACTAAGTAAATTCTACTTACACAAACCTGAGTGTTTTTACATCAGACACTTTATCTTTAAAATTATCTCTCCCCGTCATTGCTTCTTAGCCTTTTGGCCAAGATCAAATGCAATATCTGTTCTTAATCAGTTTAAAATTATCTCTCCTTCCCTGGTGGCTCAGACAGTAAAGAATCTTTCTGGAAGACAGGAGACCCAAGTTTGATCCCTGGGTTGGGAAGATTCCCCTGGAAAAAGGAATGGCAACCCACTCTAGTATTCTTGCCTGGAGAATTCCACGGACAGAGGAGCCTGGCGAACTACCGTCCATGGGGTCGCAAAAAGTCGGACACGGCTTAACGACCAACACTTCCCTTTGCTTAGGTTGACACAGTTTTCTTTATGAACTCTTTCTCCCCTTCTAGCATGGAAGTGTTATTCTCTTCTCATTTTTTAGTATCTTACCACAATTTTTAGGAAGCCATCATGAGTTACCAAAATCCAGAGTTAGTATCACTCTCCACCACAGAAAAGAGGCATGGCAATGATTTAGTGATGTCTTGGATGGCATCACCGACTCGATGGACGTGAGTCTGAGTGAACTCTGGGGGTTGGTGATGGACAGGGAGGCCTGGCGTGCTGCGATTCATGGGGTCGCAAAGAGTCAGACACGACTGAGCAACTGAACTGAACTGAACTGAATGAATTGACAGTGTGTTGTTTTTTTTTTTCCACCTGCTTATGTTAAACAGATATTTACTCAAAGTAATTGCTATGGCTTCCCTTGTGGCTCGGTGGTAAAGAATCTGCCTACCAGTGCGGAAGACATGGGTTCGATTCCTAAGTCAGGAAGATCCCCTGGAGAAGGAAATGGCAAACCCACTCCCGTATTCTGGCCTGGGAAATTCCATGAACAGAGAAGCCTGGTGGGCTCTATATAGCCTGTGGGGTCGCAGAAGAGTTGGACATGACTTAGTGACTGAACAATAACAATTTTCTACACTATATTTGACCTTTCATGAACTTTCAGTATATGGTTTGCCTTTCTATGAAAAAAATGCTCAATAATAACAGTAAGTTAAGATGATATCTGGATATTAGACATTTCTTGATATAAATCCTTCCCTTCCATGTGTAATTTTTCTATATGACATGGTCAGTATTTTAACACATATTTCAACTTCTATACTTTTCCCTCATTTTATTTCTTCCTTTTAAATGTCTTAGTTTCCTTTTTAATGATTTTAGTTTCTTTACTCATTGTTTTTAAAACCTTTACATCCCACTCTCCATCAGGCAACATGATTCTTGATTTGTCCCTTTCTGACCACTAGTCAGTGCCCTTGTAACCTTGAACACATAATGACTGAATTTAAACTATAAGAAGCCAGAGCAAGCAGTTTTAGGATGTTATAAGCAGCAGTTTTTGTTTTCCAGGCACTCCTGAACACTCTCCAGATGGAAATAAATTGGAGTCTTCTATAAATTGAAGTATTTTTCCTGGGCTAGATGCCAGATTTAATAGTATTCATAATCACCTTCTTGCCAAATTGTTTTTAACCTACATTTGTTTTTTGTAAGAATTAAAAACACATTCTACAAACAAGTCTGAGTTTCTGACTACAATTACAAATTAAAATTATATACAAAAAATACAAACTATTTATAATATATCTTAGAATATTACATGAAGAAAAGCATAAAAATTCATAGTTGATTATATGCTGACTTGTCAGTAAATGGAGCATTAGAAAACAAATTTCCATCAAAAGCTACCATACAAGTAAGCTTCCAAAGATCCCAAATGTCACACTCATACCTAAGTATGGGCACATATATACATAAACACACAAGTATGTATGTATGCATTTATATTCATTGATTCATATTTAAAACAACATATGAACTGATGTGTTAGCCACTCAGTCATGTCCAACTCTGTGACCCCATGGACTGTAGCCTGCTAACCTCCTCTGTCTATGGAATTCTCCAGGCAATAATATTACATATAAGGATATATAAAAAAGTAGATAGGTAATTTCTAATTTATATTAAAAGCTTGAAATTAGAATCAAATAATATCCTAAGAAGTAATATTCAGCTCTTTAAGAAAGATTTGATAGCTTAAATAAAGCTGTTGAAAACACATGCTTGCTTAACCCTAAATTTGCATTATCTAAAATATACAAAGTGAGATTAAAACAAATTTTCATACTTTAATGATATCTGTGGTCCTATCTTACATGAAAGAAAACATGGATTTCTTGGATGTTTCTCCTAGCAATGAATATTTATGATATTTGACCTAAAGTTTGGGAAATATAATTAATTATTAGCACTAAGTGATACTAAGTTATAAATGGAGCCTTTAATATTGGTCACAATGTCCTACGATCTTGTTGAAACATAATTTTCCTCAAGATTTTTTTCCTTTGAAACTTGGGAGTTGGATTAAATGATCTTCTAACATTCTCTCAGTTTTTACAGTTTATGATGATAAAAAGAAAAAAATTCCTTAAATAAAAAAATGCAGATGATGAAAAGGAAATTGACCAAATTTTTCACTAAATCACTAGAAAATCATTTCTGACATGATGCCCTTCCAAATGCAACTTTATATAATACACTTCATAGAATGAGGACAAAGAAAGGCATTTTACAGGCACAAAGAAAATTACACACTGCCGTTGAATTCCTCCACTGTAACCAACAGGCGCCGCCGTCAGTGCAGTCCTCTGGGGTGCTCACACGTGGCCACTTCGAGCATAGTCTCAGCGAGCTCCCCTGGCCACAGGAAGTCATGGTCACTCTACAGCCCTGAACCCAGATACTTGGGCTGGCATGCAAGGCTTTCAATTGTTAAAAGTGACTTATCGATGTTTGTTTTAAATCTCCTGAGTTAAAGTATTTGATTTCTTCTAGTTTACCTTCTCCGTCCGTTTTGACTCCAGTTTTAGTTACCAATCAACAGATAAAACAGAGGCTCACCTGGTGACATATTCTCAACATTTCTATATTTTTAAGTTCTTTTCTATAATTTTTAGTTTATATATTTCTGGCTGTGCTAGGTTTTATTTCAAGGGCTTTTTCTCCAGTGGCAGTGAGTGGGGGCTACTCTCTAGTTGCAGTGCACGGGATCTCTCTATGCTGGCTTCTTTTGTTGCAAGGTATGAGTTCTAGGGCGTGCAGCCTCCAGTAGTTGCAGCCCTCGGGCTCCAGAGTATAAGCTCAATGGTTACGGCGCCCGGGCTTAGCTGCTCCAAGACATATGGGATCTTCCCTGACCAGGGATCGAACCTGTGTCTCCCGCATTGGCAGGCAGATTCTTTACCACTGAGCCACCAGAGAAGTCCTACATTTCTGTGTTAATGTGATTTTTGTAAAGCACTGTATTCATTGACTATAGATAAATAACTAAGGTGAAACGGACACACACTTGCTTTTGGAAGGTGCTCCTGCATCCTTATCACACCAGCTATGCTGAATAGAAGGCACCTGCCTTCTGACAGTGTCCAGTCAACAGTCACCGCACGCAAAGACTGGTTCACTGGGCCTCTTCACTGCCCAGCGGAAAATTTCAAAAATGCTGCAGTCCATGGGGTTTCAAAGAGTCGGACACGACTTAGCAACTGAACAACAACAACTACCCTCACCTCCATGTACTAATGGTCCTGCATCTGGGCATATGACATCTTAAGGGCAAGGGCGGCAGAGTGGCCTCGGGTGGGAGACCCCCCTATGCTCACTCATTCCATGTGGCGCCCAGCAGCTAGCATCGGGAGCAGGACGCTGACTGTCACCTGATAATTAGTGGTTTTTTTGGTGTGCAGGGAAAAATCACAAACAAGAAGACATCAACAATGCTAAACGTACACACAGATGGGGTGAAGGACAGATCAGAGCAGAGGAGTGAGAGTCACCTGGCAGAGCTGTGAGACGAGGGGTCTGGATGGGGATTTCATTCAGTCTGTTTAATGAAGGAAGAGAGGAACTGAACTGACATCCCCATGAGAGATGAGGAAAGCTTCGAGGCTTGGCCAGAGGGTCGGGCTGTCTTCAGAACTTCTCTCATCTCTTCTTTAACAAAAAGTTAAAGAAAAAGGAAGTCTTGAGAATCTTTATATTTATCAGCAAGGAAATTGCTGAGAACCGAGGAAAATGTCTGTCTTCACCATTCCCTTTGAAAGTCACTTCTAAGAGAACTCATGAAAGTGCAGCGGACGATCTGGGTCCTGCATGAATCTGGAGCTCACAACAAAAGCTTTCTCCCTAACACGCTGGACTCACAATAACCTCTCTTGGCGAAAGGAGATGAAGGCACACCGTAGACCCGGATTTATTTATTTTGGAGAAAATCATAGGTTTTTGTATTTATGCATCTGCTTTCACTTACAATCTCTTTAATGAGGCCACGTGAAAAGAACTCCCAGCAGGATGTTAGACAATTTGTTATTATGCGAAAATCTGAAAAATGAAAAATAACTTTTAGCTACCACTGAGTAATGAAGAGTTTAAGGGGTAATTTTTTTTTCACCTAATTATGACCGTAAGTACATTTAAAAGTATTGTCCTATATGTCTTAATATTATACATTTATAATCTTTGATAATTAGAAAAATTCAATTACAACAACAAAATATTTTGGGGAGAAAGGGTGAGAACAAAGCAAATGTCAACTATGCAAGGATTTGTTTTAAAGAGTACTCATCTCTCACTAGTTGATATTTTCCCCTTGCTCCTTTGAGTTTTTTGTTTTGCTTAGTTAGAGATCACAAACACTGAAGAAAAATTCACAGAAATAAGGTTTTAAACAGATAGGAAATCAAGATGGATGGTGTATTCATCAAAAAGAACAGCACAATAAAACATTCATGATTCAGGAGCCTGCAGAGGAGCCCTGGTTACGGGGATGCGGTGGATGTAACCTGTGCACTTCAGCTTTCAGCCAGCTGAGGTTTTACTAAACTAGAGTCCCAGCTGGTGCTGCTGTGGCCACTGGTCCCTCCAGGCCAGTCCCCTCCCAGGGCCTGGTTATGCTATCCAGGGTGCCTCCAGGCTTCCTCTCCCTGGTCAGCTTCCACAAGGAGGTGATGGAGGAAGTTGAAGGCAGTGGAGACCCAGAACACAGGATTTCCTCCTCTCTGCTCCCCGGACATCCCTGCACCGTCTGGCCATCCCACTTCCCCTTCTGTGACCAGAGAAACTATGGCTGCACTGGGATCAGCTAGGGACTGTTGGGTCTCCAGCACCAGAGAACGCATCTTCCACAGAAAACATGGGGATAAAGGGGGACAAGACAGCAGTCTCCACAGCACAGAGGAAAGACTGCCCCATGCCACTCTCATCTGGAGCCTGGAGGATGGGAGCAGAGACCCTCAGACATATCTAGCAGATGCCAACAGTCAGCCATACCAGCATCTCACTGAGTCCTCCTTCACAGCAAGTGTTCCCACCTCAAAATGAAGTGAGGTCATCTGACCATGCTCTCTCACCAGTGTTCTGCCTGTAGCTTCACTCTGACAGCCACCAGAGCCATTCTTTTTATGGGTTTAGAGACACGATGCACAGCTGAGTAGATAAACATTTTCCCCTGACTCTATTTTGATTCCTTGAGAAACACTGGACCGGAAGAAACACAAGCTGGAATCAAGATTGCCAGGAGAAATATCAATAACCTCAGATATGCAGATGACACCACCCTTATGGCAGAAAGTGAAGAGGAACTAAAAAGCCTCTTGATGAAAGTGAAAGAGGAGAGTGAAAAAGTTGGCTTAAAGCTCAACATTCAGAAAATGAAGATCATGGCATCCGGTCCCATCACTTCATGGGAAATAGATGGGGAAACAGTGGAAACAGTGTCAGACTTTATTTTTTTGGGCTCCAAAATCACTGCAGATGGTGACTGCAGCCATGAAATTAAAAGACACTTACTCCTTGAAAGAAAAGTTATGACCAACCTAGACAGTATATTCAAAAGCAGAGACATTACTTTGCCGACTAAGGTCCGCCTAGTCAAGGCTATGGTTTTTCCTGTGGTCATGTATGGATGTGAGAGTTGGACTGTGAAGAAGGCTGAGTGCCGAAGAATTGATGCATTTGAACTGTGGTGTTGGAGAAGACTCTTGAGGGTCCCTTGGACTGCAAGGAGATCCAACCAGTCCATTCTGAAGGAGATCAACCCTGGGATTTCTTTGGAAGGAATGATGCTAAAGCTGAAGCTCCAGTACTTTGGCCACCTCATGCGAAGAGTTGACTCATTGGAAAAGACTCTGATGCTGGAAGAGATTGGGGGCAGGAGGAGAAGGGGACGACAGCTGATGAGATGGCTGGATGTCATCACGGACTCGATGGACGTGAGTCTGAGTGAACTCCGGGAGATGGTGATGGACAGGGAGGCCTGGCGTGCTGCGATTCATGGGGTCACAAAGAGTCAGACACAACTGAGTGACTGAACTGAACTGAACTGATACTCACCTTCTCCCACCCCACCCCATTCACCAAAGTCTTAAGCAATGACTGGAGAAGAACTTGTGGGCAGTTAGGTTAGGGAAGGTATGCATGAAATTCCTTCCCCACCAAAAACCCTAACCCTATCTCTGGGAATACTGGAACAGAATCTCAACAGTGGATGGATGGAGAAATAGCTCATAGAACATTGTTGCTCAATCTTGGGGAAAGCCACATCATTTGGACAATTTATGCAGGTTTCATTTTTGCCAAGCTACAGGCTCACTTCATTATGTTACAACTAGTGTAGTTCAATGTGATAACAACAGAACAATAACTGTTGTTCATTCTCTCACCATCTTTAAGAGGCTGGAAATTGCATCAGTAATCAGAGAGTGGAAGATGGTATCTACTTTCTGAGACAGTGGGTGATGGTGGTTTAGTCGCGAAGTCGTGTCTGACTCTCGCGATCCAATGGACCACAGCCTGCAAGGATTGTCTGTCCACGGGATTCTCCAGGCAAGAATACTGGAGTGGGATGTCATTTCCTTCTCCAGTGGTTCTTTCTGAACCAGGAATCAAACCCAGGTCTCCTGACAGTAAACCAGAATTAACTGTTTATCCAGCAAAACAAATCAAGGTAAAAAAAAAAAAAAAAAAACAGCATTTCCATTGTTACTGATTTTGAGTCAAGGTATATAAATATTGAAAAATCACTGTCAAAACTTTTTCTTAGTTTTATGTAAATGGTGACAAAATGTTCCAAATTCATGTTATTTCAGCATTATTCTGTGTCATATACTTTATCATGTTCCCCAAATAGGAGATTACTTCTACTTGTTAATTCTGTAACTGCTTGTCTCCAACAGATTAACGATGACTCTCTAAGTCTCAGTATCTTTTTCCATAAAATTTGGACGCGATATGATAATAATAACTATTATTTACCCCCTATACTACTATCTCAGCAATAGCACTAAAACAGCTACATTGTTTTGGGAGTCTGTTTAGCAGGGATGCAAAAACGTATGTCTGTGTTCTGTTTCTTCTTTCTTTTGTCCAACTTCCTGAAGTGACTCTTCAGAACATTTCTGCAATGTTTCTGGTGATTTCTGCTTGCAGAAGTTTTCCTTTGATTGCTTGACTCCCAACACAGACCTAAAGAGCACTTCTTCCTGTATTGGGGGAGGGTTGTGTAATTATCTGCTGCTGATGTCATCTGTCAAAGATACTTGGTCAAAAAAATAATATTTTGGCAACATTCTCTGCCTGGAAATTAATATAAGGAACTACCTCTCTCCTGGGACAGAAACATACATGTTGTTAAGAAAGGAAAACTGTGAATGAGTTTTCTTAGGAAAAAGTTCTGAGGAGGAGAGAAAAAAGAATCTTTGGCCTGAATTTTAGGTGAATGTTCCAAAAAGCACCCACTGGAAATTAAATAGACTTCTGAGAAGGAGAGAAAACTTCATACTCAGCTAAGACTCCCAGAGAAAGCCTCTCAAAGATGCCTCGGCCTTGGTAAGGTGAATGCCTGGTAATGAAGTCGTCTCCCAGGCTGGCTGGCTCTGGGTCCGTCCATGCCACTCCATAAACCCCTAGCAGGATGTAGTTAGTAGTCTGTTCTCTCCAAACCAACAAAATCAATGTGTTTGCAGGCACAACCAGTGTTCCTTCTGGACACAGAATACCAAGGTCTTCTTCTTCTTGATGTTTTATTTTTTAAACTTTTTTACAGACAAAATCACTAAAGATTCCAAAAGAAGCATACAGCAATAGAGATGCAGACGTAAGAATGGATGTGTGGACATGTAGGGGGGTGGAAAGGGGAGGGTGGGATGACTTGGGAGAGTGGCATTGACTAAATACATTTCCATGCATAAAAAAGACAGCTAGTGGGAAGCTGCTGTAAAGCACAGGAGCTCATCTCGGTGTTCTGTGATGACCTGGTGGGCCTGTGGGGTCACACAGAGTCGGACATGACTGAAGTGACTTAGCAGCTGCAGCAGCAGACTGGTGGGATCGAGGGAGGAGGGTGGCAGGGAGGCTCAAGAAGGAGGGAATATAAGTACACATATGGCTGAGTCACACTGCTGTACAGCAAGAACTAACACAGCATTCTAAAGCGACCATACTCCAATAGTGCTAAGTGCTAAGTTGCTTCAGTCGTGTCCGACTCTGTGCGACCCTATAGACAGCAGCCCATTAGGCTCCGCCATTCCTGAGATTCTCCAGGCAAGAACACTGGAGTGGGTTGCCATTTCCTTCTCCAACGCATGAAAGGGAAAAGTGAAAGTGAAGTTGCTCAGTCGCAACCCCATGGACTGTAGCCCACCAGGCTCCTCCATCCATGGGATTTTCCAGGCAAGAGTATTGGAGTGGGGTGCCATTGCCTTCTCCAATAAAGAGAGAGGGAAAAAAAGAAAAAATAGGGCACTAAAGCAATATTGTTTCAATTGTATAAAAATAAAAGGGTATATAAATATACATCAAAAACAGAATAAAAGTACATACACCAAAAAAAAAAAAGAAGCATGTAAAACACAAGCTATGGCTTGAGGAGGTCAGTGTACACGTGCAAGATAAACACAAGGAGCCGATAAATCAGGGATGCCCAGATCTCAGCAATCTGCAAACTGCAGGTGCCACTGGAGAAGAACAGCCCAGCTGTCAGGGTCCCCAACACCAATCGGGAGTCATTAGACCAAACATCAGAATCCTGAGCAGTTTGGCAAAGGCCTTCCTGCAATTTCCTGCCTGTGCATCAAGCTCTAAACCTGCTTAAGCATTTCAAGCCATGTGGCTCCACCAAATATGCAGAGATTCCTTTCCTTGGCAATAAGATTTTTAAATAAAATAGTTTACGACACTTAAAGATATGGCTTATCTACCAGAGAAAAGCCTAACTTTGGTAAAGTTCCAGGGTTTTCCACTCATTCCTTCTGTTCACAGGGAAGATGAAGACATGGGTTTTGTGCTGCCTGTGTGGGCCTCCTGCCTCCCTTAGAAGGCTGTTCCCATGCAAGTTGGGGGGTGGGGGGACCTGTCACAGGATTGTCCCACAGGGGCTTCCATCAAGTCCCACGAACGTGGACCTAGTTTCTGTATCCTGCTGCTGCTAAACTAGTTACATGAGGATGAGGGGTGACAGGCAGAGTCATCCTGAATGTCTTCAGACTGAGAAGAAAAGCTATAACAAACCTAGACAGCATATTAAAAAGCAGAGACGTTACTTTGCTGACAAAGGTCTGTCTAGTCAAAGCTATGGTTTTTCCAGTAGTCATGTATGGATTTAAGAGTTGGACCATAAAGAAAGTTGAGCACCAAAGAACTGATGCTTTTGAACTTTGGTGTTAGAGAAGACTCTTGAGAGTCCCTTGGACTGCAAGGAGATCCAACCAGTCAATCCTAATGGAAATCAGTCCTGAATATTCATTGGAAGGACTGGTGCTGAAGCTCCAATACTTCTCACCTGATGAGAAGAACTGACTCATTAGAAAAGACCTGGATCTGGAAAAGACTGAAGGCAGGGGGAGAAGGGAACGACAGAGGATGAGATGATTGGATGGCATCACCGACTCAATGGACATGAGTTTGAGCAAGCTCTGAGAGTTGGTGATGGACAGGGAAGCCTGGTGTGCTGCAGTCCACAGGGTTACAAACTGTCAGACACGATTGAGCAACTGAACTGAACTGAGAAATACCTTAATAGAATAATTTTACTTTAATATTTAAGGTCTTATTTCAACAAACAATTTCAAAGTTACAGGGAAAAAAAATTCTGATTTGAAACTTAGCTGTGTACCCCAATTCGCCTCATTCTCTTTCAAGATTTCACGGAAATAACAGCCCAGATGGTCAATGCAAATAAATAAACAGATAACAATCAAAAGGCCAGAATGGGGGAGGTCACCAACAGGCAGAAGATTTCAGCAAACTCTGGAAACACATAAAATTCATGGGAGAAGGATGACAGATGAAATGGATGAGATGTTCCTGCTTAGAGAGAGCCCTGAGGCAGGAAGCACCTGACTGTCTGGGCAGAGACCTCGCCCTTGAAGGTGGGGGCAGGCATGGAGGAGGGGCTGCCAACAGAGGGGCTTACAAAGCCCTTGGTGGAGAAATACAGCTAACTGTACCTGGCACACCTATAAGGACACCAGCTGCTAACAGGAAAATATATGTTTATGTTGCCCAGTTGCTTCAGTCATGTCTGACACTCTGCAACCCTATGGACTATAGCCAGCAAGGCTCCTCTGTTCATGGGGATTCTTCAGGCCAGAGTACTAAAGCGGATTGCCATTTCCTTCACCAGGGCGTCTTTCCAACTCCAGGGATCAAACCCAAGTCTCCTGCATGGTAGGCAGATTCTTTACCACTGAGTCACCAGGCAAGCCCAATAAGAAAATATACATATATAATCCTTATTGTTAGTATAAATGCCTCTCTAAAGAAGCTGAACAAACTGACAGAAGAAAAGTAATGGATTTGGGGTGAAGCTGGACTTGAGAGAAATCCCCTCTTAGTACGTTGGAAGGAGAAATCTGCCATTTTCCCACCCAATTATCCAAACTAAAACTCCCACCCCGGGGAAATTTTGTGAGAAAACAGACCTGCCTAACAGAGGGCAGGAGACATTGAGACTACCTGCCCAGTATCTTCAAGTATGAACAGACAACTGAGGAGAGCAAGAAAGAGCAGGCTGGTCAGGACCAGGACAAAGACAGGCCAAGACAGAAAGAAGGAAATCTAGACACGACTCTCTGAGTTCACCCATGTGTCTCTCCATACACACTGTACCTTTTTCCTCCCAATAAACACTCTATTTGTTTCACTGCTTTCCATCCCTGTGTGGAAATTCCTTTCTTCACAGCTGACCATACCCTTCATCCCAGGACTCCAGCAAGACAAACAAAACTGAAGGATGTATTAAAATAAATTAATTAATTAAAAAATAAAAAAAATTTTAACTAAAGGATGTGATTATATGCATTATGATTCCTCTGCTTCTTTATGCAAACATGCATAACTGGAACAAAGGCTTGAGGAAGTGGCTAACTAGCTTTTAATTTTACTGTTTTGTATATTAACATTAAACGACATCCTTGTAGAAGCCTTCAAACTACTAACGCAGACTGTTTTTCAGATCTGTTTTAATTTAGATAGATTCCCAATTAAGTTGAGCTGTGTAATTCTTCATTTGCTTTCTTTTTGGAAAACATACCATATTTTCAGGATGCAAGCCAAGTCACCACTTAATGCCTCGTCCAGATTGTAACAGTGAATTTGCTGGTTTATGAACAACCTAGGCCTGCTTTTCTTCTTTCCCACTTTTTAACCTTTGTTTGAACAAATTCTTTATTAGAATTGTCACCATAAATAAAACCGAAGTTTAGCAGAGGTACTTTTCATTAACACTATTCCCTCCACCACCATCAGCTGTGCACACTGTGTGGTCTGCATGGGTACGTGGTCCCCAAACTGAAGGTCACAAAATCAATAGAGCTGTCTGCTGGGAGGGTAACTCACACACTGAGCCTACTACAAGCAGGGCCAGGGACAATGGAAGGGTTAAAAGAGAACGCAGTGTTTTATTCGATATCATACCATGATGTCAGGAACAAGTCATACAGTTATACTTCTCATCAATAGAATTGTATTCCACAGTAATGAAAAGAATCGACAAATATTAATTTTCACAGTTGAATATTTTATGTGAGCAATTTATACTAAGTCCTTCGTAAGGAACGCATAACTTCTTCCAGCACAGACTACTAAGAACCTGCTAATCACAGCCTATTTGTTTCCTCCAATGGGCCCCTGGAATAAATCTCCCTAGTTCCAGACTCACCTACTGGGATGGCTGGTAGGTTGAATGCTTTCTGCTAGACTTCAATCTGATACACGGTAGGATACACCACTAGTGTTTGAGTTCACTACTAATGAATGTGGAAAATGCACAAAAGCAGATTTTGTTCCCAGCAGGGAAATAAGACAACCCAGAGAGTTCTATCTGATTATAAACCAGATGTCTTTAAACTGTTTGTCCATATAATTTGACAAATTCTCTAACAAAATTTTTCAAAAAATATGTTATTACTTTATACTAATTCTAAAATGTTAGTCTTTCAGTTACGTCCTACTCTTTGTGACGCCAAAGACTATAGCCCACCAGGCTCTTCTGTCCTTGGAATTCTCCAGGCAAAAATACTGGAGTGGGTTGCATGTGATATTTCCAGTTTGGTTTGTTTGACATATGTTATGGCTTTAGCCCTGTCAAGTAAGGAGAGATTTAACTTCAGTTTTCACTGTTTTCTCAACTTGATAACATAGCCAGCCTACCTTCTTCTATAACCTAATTTTTACTACGCTATTGAAAATCCTGACATTTCTAGGCATACATTACAAATAGATAAATGTAAATGGTGACTTGAAAGAATCTGAAATCTATTTAAATCATTTCAAAGAATTTAGACATTAATGAATTAGTAACTATTTCTTCGTATGTTGAAAGCAGAAAGCCATCACTCATGTCATTTTGAAAGTGACAGTGTGAGTCTCTAAGTCGTTTCCTACTCTTTGCCATCACCTGGACTGTAGCCCACCAGGCTCCTCTGTCCATGGAATTCTCCAGGCAAGAATACCAGCATGGGTAGCCATTCCCCTCTCCAGAGAATTTTCCTGGCCCACGGATCGAACCCATGTCTCCCACATTGCAGGGAGGCTCTTTACTGTCTAAGCCACCTGGGAAGGCAGAAAATCATCACTGGTATCATTTTATATTCTCCCAAATACAGTCTCCTCAGATAATTTCATTTATACCCATGGCTTCAGTTAATATCTCTATGCAGCAGGCGCACAAACTACATCTCCAGATTAACCCCTAAGATCTAGATTCACACACCCAACAGCTTCTTCCATATCCCCTGGATACCTACCATGGAGCCTCAAACCCAGTGTGTCCAAAACCAGGTCATCATCCTTCATGGCACCTGCTTTGCTCAGCTGTTACTGTTTAGTCAATGGAACTACCACATAGCCACATGTCCAAGTGAAAAAGAAGCATCACCACCTCTTCCCTCACTCCGTTTTTCTATTTGGCTCCATATCACTTTGATTTTTGCCTCCACACGTCTCTGAATGCATCCCAGTCTCCTCCCACCCACTGCTTCCAGTCTAGACCAAGCCTGCCCTCCAGTGCTGTGACGTAAGAACCAGCCTATTGGTCCCATATCCTTGTGCCCCTCTCTTGTGCAAACACTTCTTGAAGCTCTTAAAGCTTTCACTTTATAACAAAGGTACAATTAATTCCTTGATAGAGCCCAACTCTCTTCATAATCCTGCCCAAGCACGCTTCTCCAGCCTTCTCTCCATCATCTCTTGCCTCTTTCCACTCCACCCTGGTCTCTCAATCTTGTATTTGCCATACTCTGCACACTGTCTTCTCAGCCTGGTTACCAGTCCCTCCTTGTTTGCCCAGGCTGTGGGTCTCCACTGTGTCGTCTCCTCTGGTAAGCCCTCCCTGAGTGCTTGTCAAGTGCCCTACTCCTGGCTCTCATAGCAACATACGGCTGTGGTTTTATTCTACCTGAGCGAGTCTCTGACCCCCATCTCTCTCCCCTAACTGGATTTCAAGTTCCATGAAGACACGCCACGCCAGGGGTAAGCTCATTTCCACATCCCCAGGGTCTTAGCACAGGCTTAGTAGACAGCCCTCAAATTACAGAGAATGAATAACCAGCCAGTGTTTTTATACAAGCTTCACCTTCACAAGCATGAACTCAGCCACATCCTATGGAATAAAACAGAAGATGGGTTTATGCACCTTAATAAAAAATTAATAGAGGTGCAGCATCCTATTTCCCAGGGGCTCAGTGGTAAAGAATCCACTTGCCAATGCAGGAGACCCAAGAGACATGGGTTCGATCCCTGGGTCAGGAAGATCCCTTGGAGAAGGAAATGGCAACCCATTCCAGTATTCTTGCCTGGAGAATCCCATGGACAGAGGAGCCTAGCGGGCTACAGTTCATGGGGTCGCAAAGAGTCAGACACTGATTGAGAGACTGAACAGCAAAGTTGCTGAGAAGGAGCACCAAGGAGGCAGCTGACTTGTGGATCCACTGTGTTCCGTTCCCACATCCACATGCTGGATGTGCCCTGTGACTCCAAGTCTCCATACAAATCAGGCAACATTAAAATATGCATTTTCAAGCTTCACTGGACAACAGCAAGCAAGAACGATGCGTTAGAGCAATAAATTATTCATACAGTTTAGAAGTTAATTAGGCTTCTGAATGGAGATCCTTATTTCAGAGCACAGTAAATTATTCTAAGTGAGTTTAAAGGAAAAAATAGACTGAATTATCATTATCCATTAGGTTCAAGAGAAAAGCTTTCTAATATCTTCTTTGCATGCTGTGCCAGAATCAATGGCAGGGGACACTATCAAGATGTATCCTACAAGGACTGTGTTTATGCTTAAATAGTTAAGATCAGTTAAAAATCACACAAGTTGGACTCCTCAAGAACTTACTTCAATCCGAAATCAGAATAGTTATCAAAAACGTCATGATTCTAACACACTTTAGCAATAGTCCAATTGAGAGTTGTAAAAAGTGCTTCACTCTCTTATTTCAAGTCTGTATTTCTTTTTGTCTGAACTAATAGCTATAACTGACTTGATGGACATGAGTTTGGGCAGGAGTTGGTGATGGCAGGGAAGCCTGGCACGCTGCAGTCCACGAGGTTGCAAAGAGTTGGACACAACTGAGTGACTGAACTGACTAACTGAATAGCTATAAATGGTCCATCTGAACCATCTCTTCTTCCCCGTCTGCCATATTGGATTATCTGGTAACTCTGGCAGAACACATGCTCATGATACCATGGTCTTGTTAGGATTACAAATGTCTCCCCAACATCTTCCACTGGAGTGAAGGGTCCCCAAGATCTAGTGCCAACATGTGACTCCTCTCAACCCTCATGGTCTAATATCTGCTCTAACAAAATTTCTATGTGCCTATCTCTGAATCTACCTGACTCTTTTCTTTCTACAATGTCTAAAGCTTAAAATATTTTCTCATGCATTTAGGCTCAATTCAAATGGTACTCTCTCCACTGAGAGCTAGATGATTGCTCGTGCCAAAGGTAACTTCACTTTGCCTCGATCCTCTAGCATATTAAACACTAGTGAGCTAAACTGAGTGTCTGTGAAATGTGGGACAAGATCTTGACCTTCTCAGACATTAGAGTCTGGCAAGAGGAAAAAGACAAGAAATCAATGATCACATCTAACAGATATGTGTTCTGATAATGGGATGCAAAGAAGACCACAAGAAGACAGACGACTTGAATCTGATTTAAAGATAAAGGTGTGTAGAGAATAGGATTCTTTAGCTAGTTTTTATGGACAAGCTGTGCTTACTGGATGTGAAAGAGGAAAGACAGTCTAAGAAGTGGGAAGACAAGCCTATGTGGGCACTGAGGCAGGAAGGTGATGACTCCTACAGAACAGAGGCGTGGGTCAGAGGCCTAAGAGCTTCGGAGCTTCAGGATGATAAGCTGGGCAGGGAGACCACTCATCTCTTTCATGCTCAACAAGGAAGCTTGAATTTAACCTGAAAGTCATCACCAGGGCACATTGAAAGGTTCAAAGAAAAGGAACTTCTTTTTAAATTTTACTTATTTGGCTGCATGGGTTCCTGGCTGCTGCATGGGCCTCTCTCTGCTTGTGGTGAGAGGGGGCTACTCTTTAGTTGTGGGGTGAGGGCTTCTCACTGCAGTGGCCCCTCTTGTTGCAGAGCGTGGGCTCTAGGGTGTGCGGGCCCCATTACCTGAAGATCCTGGACTCGAGAGCACAGGCTCAGTCGTTGCGCACATGGGCTCAGCTGCTCCACCGCTGTGGGATCCTCCTGGATCAGGAGCCGAATTCGTTCCTCCTGCATTGGCAGGCAAATTCTTACCACTGAGCCACCAGGGAAGCCCTAAAGAAAGGGGATTCCTTCATGAAACTTTCATTATAAAAACATTATTCTGGTAGCAGTGTGAATAAAGTGAAAATTAGCTTAAGAAACAGACACGCACACTCAAGCTAGACAAGTGGTTTCAATTCAGGAACAAGGGATGTTTCACAACATGGGCAGCTATGGCTGTTGGTTACAACCAGAGCTGATGGCATGAGGGGCATCTCATGGGAAGAGGCCAGGAGGTCACTCAAAGTCCCACACTTGCAGGATGGCTCATCTGTCCACATACCCAGGGAGCAAAGTGCTGAGCTGGAGCCTGGCTTGATCTTTAAATAGGAATGGGTGGTGGTGACTTCTGGCAACACTGTGTGGACCACAGATCAGTTGGCTGCTTCTGAGCCCGGAAAAAACAACACAACAGGAAACAATTAAAAGGGTGCCAGAGAAGACGATGTGGTACATACACACAGTGGAACACTTGTTCAGTCACTCCATTGTATCTGACTCTTTGTGATCCCATAGACTGCAGCACGCCAGGCTTCCCTGTCCTTCACCATCTCCCGGAGTTTGCTCAAACTCATGTCCGTTGAGTCGTTGACGCCATCCTACCATCTCATCCTCTGTTGTCCCCTTCTCCTCCTGCCTTCAATCTTTCCCAGCATCAGGGTCTTTTCTAATGCGTCAGCTCTTCGCATCAGGTGGCCAAGGTAGAATGCTACTCAGCCATAACAAAGAATGAAACCATGCCAGAGTGTAGGCATGTTGTGAGGACAGTGTAGACAAGGAAGATGCGGGGTTCGGGACCTAAGGCGATGACAGCATCTTGGGAGGGGTCATGCCTACTTGTCGTGGGAGGAGCTCCTTTTCCTGAGCCTCTAGTTTCCATGCAGATAAAATCAGTCTTATAAGAGCACCAGGAAGTTGAGATTTGTCTAAACAGAATGGACTCTGGCCAACAGGGAGAGTCACAGGTGACAGGTGTGATGAAAGGGTGCTGGGGCTGCAGATGCCTGAGGGCTCCTGGCCACTCCAGGCCCTGGGCCTCCTGCCTTGTCCTCCACCTAAAGGCTCAGATTAGAGGGGAGAAGCTCTGAGGATGGGAGCAAAGAGCAGGCACAGGAGGCCAGCATGCAATTGCCCCAGCCTCACATCTGAGCCTCCCCTAGCTCCAGGGCCCTGGCCCTTCTCTTCCCTGAATCTCACTTCAGAAGCAGCTGAAATAACCTGAGGTGAGGTTGGGGGCTCGACTTAGGGATTGGGGGTGCTGAGTCAGGCTGGGGGTGGGAGGGGGGTGTTGGCAGAGAACCCTCCTGGTTTTCCCCACTAGATCCAAGTGTGACATGTGACCACGACACCCACAGCAAAACTCTTCAGAAGAAAACAGGATGAGGCTATAATAAAAAGATCCTCAAAAACCAACATGGGTCACTGGATGCACAAGATATATTAATTTGCTATAAATGTCTCTGCTCCAACAACAAGAGAATAGCACACTGTGGGTGATGGTCCGCATGTATGCCAGGCTCCTTTGGTTTTAAATTGGCTGCAAAAACCCAAATTCACTCTCCAAATGCATCCACGGCAATAGACTTCAATCTGTTCCATGAGATTCTTACCAACTCTAAAATTCCACAATTCTTGCAATGTTCTGGGCTGGAAGACACTTTCAACTGAACCGTTAAATCCAATTTCCAACCACGGTTGATTGCCACGTGGGGATTTACACCTCAGAGCGAGCTAAAAATGCCTTTGACCAAAGCTTCCCATAAATAGATACTGTTTCCTCTGTGCCCATAACAAGGGCTTCATTTTATATTTCATTTCCGGATTTAAGTCACATACAGATTACAAAAGGCCTGTCAACCAACAATAGCGCCGCTTACCACAACTGGAAAAGAACCCAGAGCTGTATTCTTCACCAATGAGCTTTGCCACTGTTTAAAATCCTGGGAATATTAGCACTTCGAATCAATTGCTTCTGTCTTGGATGGAAGCCTAAGAAATAAATCAATAGTGGATAAGCTTTTAACATGTAGAAGATAAGAGGATAGGAAAAGATATGAAGGCCAAAATCATACCATGGTTGTAGGAAATAGTTAATGAATAAAACAGCAAAAAAGATTCAATTGTTCAATCAGCAATGTGACTTATCTCTAAATTATAATCCTTGTTACTGTCAAATCATTCATTCCAAATGTAGAAGAAAGTGTCAGATTTCTAAATGTGGAATGTCATCGGAGGGAGCTTTCCAAATGCAAAATTTAAGACCCTCTTAGGTATATTCAATATTATGTTTTGAAAATTCATATGATTTGGTCATTGAGAGATTTATGATATAATAATCTGTAACACACTGGCCTTCCAGGTTACCCTTTCCAATAGAACCATCCAAATCCCTTCCCATACAGAGGCATGATAAAGGAAAGTAAAATAAACCAACTTGGGTTGCGGAGCCTCTGAAGATCTAACACTTCAAACAAATGGCCTTCACCTAGGGGTGTTCACAGCCCATATACAGGGTGTCACCCCAAGTAGAGTACAGGTGTGTAAGAAGCTTCAGGTCTCCATGGAGGACCAGCAGTCCCAGGAAACACAGTCCTAGAAGATGGGGGGGAAATTACATCCCCCCACTGATGTTTAAAAGCCAACAGTAGTGAAGAAGAGATGCATTTGTGAAAAGTCAGTGTTCCTTTTCTGCTCTAAATCACTGCTGCTATGTGCAGAATTCCTGTTTGCTAGCATGCACTTTGGAGAAACATGCTTTGAGAAACATTGGTCAGAAGCACCATAATATCGGGCTTCCCATGTGGCTCAGCTGGTAAAGAGTCAGCCTACAACCCAGGAAACCTGGGTTCGATGATAGGAAAGCTCTCCACTACAGTATTTTGACCTGGAGAATTCCATGGACTCTATAGTCCACGGGGTCTCAAAGAGTCGGACACGACTGAGCGAGTTTCACTTTCACTTTCACCATGATATTACCTCAGACAGAGAAGCAAACGGTAAAAAATAAGAAAACTGTCAGATCTGAAATACATGCAGTCAACTGAAAGAGGCACGTGGAGCTGGCAGCAGGCTGCATCCTCACCTGAGCCAAGCTCTACCAGGCAGGGGTGGAGAATGCTAGGCTTGCAGAAGCAGAGCCCAATTCCAGTGGCTTGTCTCTTCAAAGTGGAGTGCGTTCCTTCATGGAAAAGCTTGGAGCTATGGAAGCAGTAGGTCTCCAAGCCACACAGTCCTCCAGGGTGCAGTGGAGGGGAGTGCAGATGGGGGATAAAAAGGGAAGACGGGCAAGAAGGCGGACATCCCCCAGGGAGGGTCAAAGGCAAGGAGTACAGTCAATAGGAAGGTGACACCCTGAGGTGCCCGGCATAGATGTTTTCACGGCACATTACGCACACATCCATCCAACATTTATCCAGTCCCAACACAGAGGTTTTGGGGGGTGTCCATCTCCCTGCTCCAAAGCTGACATCCCTGGGAGTGGTGAGGAAACATCATCTTCTCCTTCTCTTTCTGCTCGTCTCTTTCCTCCCTCCCTGGAGAATTTAACGCAGGGCTGCAGGAGAACAGTCCCCCACAGAGAAAGACTATGATCCCAGTGTAATCTGTGTCACTCTGGTGCAAAACCAAAACTCTGTGAGATCTAGTGCCCTTGCTTGCGACAAGTGGAAATAATGTTTTGGAGGTTCAATGAGGGTGAATATATATAATTTGTAGAGTTACAGACACGCAGTACAGACTGATACTTAAAATCTGTGACCATCTTGACATCATATTTCTATTACTTCCTCACTTTTCCCTCACTTTATATTTTGTGAGATTTTAAAGTACTAACATGGTTCAAGTTTTTATATTAATAAAGATAAACAATAGTTTTTGAAACCCAGTAACTTTTTAAGCCACCCGGATGTGAAATTTCAATTTAGAATCATAACTGAGGTATAATAAGTCCTGTTCTTTTCAATAATAAAACAATTGAAGGGCTATAGAGTCAGCTTTAGGTAGATTTTCTTTCTCTATTTCTCACTCAGAAAGGATATTATTAAAGCTTTCTCTGAAACAAAATTATGCAGTTTTAAAAAGTACATTTTATATTTATAAAAATCCTTCTGAGATGAATGACAGGATCACACAATTCAAAGGATCCGGTCTTATTTCTTCCATTCAATTTATGTGGAATAGCATGGTGCACAATGGGGCTCTGAGGGTGAAAATACTGCAGGGCCGCTTCTGATTAGAAATGTAAGTTCAAGTCAACTCTAGAAGGAAGTTGATTTTCACTTGGCCCATAGAGCAGATAAACCGGCATTTAAGCCTGAGTCCCTGAGAATCTTGGCTTTGACAGACATAAATTACAGTCCTTCCAAGAATATACTTTCATTTCTATTTCTCCTTCAAAGTAAAAGGATTGATCGTCAGAAAGTCCACTGTGATAAATAACAGGAATTTTTTCATGGCTCTTCATTTTACTTTCAATTGACATTCCATTCCAGTATATTTCTAGATAAAATTAGTTTTAACATATTAGCATTCCTGAGCGATTATGGTATTACTCTCATTTGCCAAAATGAGGTGAGAAATATAAAGAAATGAAGGAAATGATAGAATTTGCCTCAAGTCACACATCTATCCCTGTTCCTGCCACAGGCTGAATTGTAAGTCATTGCTTGGTAGTAAACGTGGTCAGAAGGGCTTTAACTATTTCATGACACTGGGGATCAATTAACCTGTGCAAATTATGTATTAAATGGACGTCCAGTGCCCTAAAGGAGTGAAAGTACTGCTAAGGCCTTAGTTTAAAAACCAAAGCTTGACAAAAAAAAGAATCAGAAGCTATCAAAGGCATAGAGCATGAGGCTTCGAACTCCTATTATTTATTCCAATTATCAAAAAGTTCTAAATTTCCAGTTTTTCTTTTAGTATTTTCCATCCTTTTCTTTCTTCAGAGAAAAAACCTACAAAAGTAATCAGAACAATACTAGAAAGTCACTTCAACTCCATGTAACCTAAGTTACATGTTACATTAAGACTCATCACTAAGCCTCAAACCTGGTTGAACAGCATAATTGTTTGGAGAACTTTTTTTAATGTGGATGTGAGGCTCCCACTCTGAGAGATCCTAACTTAACTGGGGCTGGTGGGACATGGTTATTGCTTCGCACCCCCCCACCCCAGCAAATTTTCCAGGTGATTCTTATAAAAGCTCCAGTGAAGAACCACTGTTCTACCACAACAAGCTGTGCTGTTTAGCCTCTCAGTCATGCCCAACTCTGTGCGACCCCATGGACTGTAGCCCTCCAGGCTCTTCCGTCCATGGGATTCTCCAGGCAAGAATACTGGAGTGGGTTGCCATTTCCCTCTCCAGGGGATCTTCCCCACCCGGGATCGAACCCAGGTCTCCCACATTACAGGCGGATTCTTTACCATCTGAGCCAACAGGAAAGCCTCCACCACAGTACAACCAACAAAATATAATCCATACTAGGACTACAATTTGCTTAAATATATCTAAATACTTTCTGAAACAAATGTGAATTTTTTTCTTTTTATTTTATATTGGAGTATAGGTAATTAACCCTGTTGTGTTAGCTTTCAGGTTTAGAGCAAAGTGATTCGGTCATATATATACATGTATCTATTCTTCTTCAAATTGCGAGTGTGAATTATATCACGTAATACAAAGTGCTTTTATTGTACCCAGACTAGTTTAAAATCAACAATGCATATAATATATATATAATATGGCTCAGAAAACTACAGTATCAGTTAATAAAACCCTTCCCTATTAGCTTCTGACGGACTTGACTTTGTCTCCATTGTGGTTCCTAGGACTTGATCTAGCTTCTTTGCCAGAGCAGTAGATTTGCTCTTTCTAAAATGTGAGTGCAGAAAAAATTCATCACACTAGCTCTGTGTGGCACATCAAGGATGAGTGATAATATCATTATATGTGTAATTGCTCTTTCTATGTCTCACCAGGAACATTTTTACACAAACTTGTTCTCTCTCCTACCTGGCGACAAGCTTTCAAACAGCCTCAGAGGAAGAACGGAGGTTAACCGGCGTCTGGAAAATTGTAACTGTTGCTTCCACCATGCCAGAATCAGCATCTAATCAATAATATACTAATGACTGTATGCTTTGAGTCCTTGGAAATGAAAAGCTAAAGGCAAAGAGCTGTTTTTGTTCTCCATGCTACACCTGTAGAGTTTAGCTCAAAATGAAACACTGCGTGGGTTTGGGTTACTGTGAGCAGATTGCTTCTGCTCAGTGTAGCGAGTTCCTCCGTTTATCTTCCCATCACGGCAGGGCTGTGTCCCCAGCAAACGTCTCCAAGGCCACAGAGTTGTCCCTTAGCAGAGCTCTTCTTGGAGGCTGCCCGTAGTGTGCTTTGCTGGGTTTTGTCACAGATTTCCTTAACATGCTCATCTTTTCTAAGTACAAATAAGTCACAGTTTAAGGTGAGTACATGTGAGCTTGCCCTCTTTGTACAGCAGGTCCCTCGTGCCAACAGGATGCCTAAGCAAGGAAAGGTGGTGAATTTAAAATCAATGCAAGACTGAAAAAGACCAGGCTAGATTGATTTGTGTTTTTTTTTTAATCCTAGAAAATCAGAAAACTCTCCAGTGTTCCACAGATGAAAATAACGGTTGGAACAGGAAAGTCTCCAAGATTATACATTCATGTTAGAAATGCTGCTGAGCTCAGCAAAAGTCACTCAGTCATGCCTGACTCTTTGCAACCCCATAAACTATAGCCCGTCAGGCTCCTCTGTCCATGGGATTTTCCCAGGCAACAATACTGGTGTGGCTTGCCATTCCCTTCTCCAGGGGATCTTCCTGATCCAGGGATCAAACTCACATCTCTTGCATTGGCAGGTGGATTCTTTACCGCTGAGCCGCTAGGAAATATTAGCTAGTATTAAATCAAAGTTATTCTCCCCGAGAAACATGTCATAGAACTTAGAAATTATTTTTATTAATGGCTGGCAGGTCATGGACAATTGGACTGGTAGGTCGCTTTTCTCTAAAAGGGCAATGCATCTAAACTGCTACGATATGAACTTTTTAAAACCCTGCTTTAGATGGGCTTCCCTGGTGGCTCAGATGGTAAATGCGGGAGACCCGGGTTCGATTCCTGGGTCGGGAAGATCCCCTGGAGAAGGAAATGGCAATGCACTCCAGCACTCTTGCCTGGAAAATCAGGCTCCTCTGTCCATGGGGTCACAAAGAGTCGGACACGACTGAGCGACTTCACTTTCGCTTTTAGATGGGTCAACATCTTTATATCACTTAATATGAAACACTATATAAATAAAGAATAAAAAACATATTATCATTAATTAGAAAAGATGCTGGCACCTCTGTGTTCATTGCAGCATTATTTGCCATAGCCAAGATATGGAAGCAACCTAAGTGCCCATCAAGAGAGGAATGGGTAAAGATGATGTGGTGCATGTATACACTGGAATATCACTCAGCCATACAAAATTATTACATCTTGATATGGATGCTATTTGCAACAACATGGAAGATCCTAGAAAATAGTATGCTAAGTAAAATAAGTCAGACAAAGAAAGACAAATACTGTATAATTTCACCAACATACAGAATCTAAAAAACAAAACAAAGAAACAAATACAAAACAGAAACAGTCTCATAGATACAAAGAACAAAATTACAAAAATACAAACAAACAAACTTCCCACTGGTTGCCAGTGGGAGGTGTGAGGGAGGTGGTGAATGAAATAGTTGAGGAAGATGAAGAAAAACACAAGTCTCCAGGTATAAAATAAATGAGTCATGGGGGTGAAATGCATAGTGTGGGAAACACAGTCAATTATATTTTAATATCTTTGTATGGTAACAGATGGTAACTGAATATCATGGTGATCACTTGTAACGTGTAAGAATATTGAATCACTACGTTGTACACCAGAAACTAACATAATACCATAAGTCAATTATATTTCAATTAAAAAAAAAAACCTTCTCAAATCTCTTTCTCTAGGCTTTTCAAAGATCATGTTGACTCTCACCACTGAGCTTTCCAAGTGGCTCAGTGATGAAGAATCCACCTGCCAAGCAGGAGAAGTAGGTTTGATCCCTGGATCAGGAAGATTCCCCTGGAGAAGGGAAGGGCAACTCACTCCAGTATTCTTACCTGGAGAATCCCACAGACAGAAGAGCCTGGCGGGCTACAGTCCATAGGGTCACCACAGAGTCAGACACAATTTACCAACTAAACAACAGCAGCACAATCGTCAGCTTTTAGGCAAAACTTCCCACTTGGAGTGGAGTCAAGGACATCATAGAAACATGTGACATTGCACTTTCGCTGTGGATGTGAAATTCTTCTCCTGATACAACCAATAAGTAAAAAATATGGCTGTCAACATAAAATGCTTTCCTCAGTTAACTCACTACCTGTCTTTCCAAAGGTGCCATCTGAACAGCTGGCATGTGTCCTTGCAATGCTGCTCTTACTTTCAGTTTGCACCTAGTTACTAAATAGGAAATCATCACATTCTATCATGTGGTCACTGTTTCTCTCCTGAAATAGAAACAGCACAGTTTCATAGGAAATTGCTCTGGGGAGTTTTCTAACCCAAGGCTGCAATCTTGAAACTTTTGGAATCTTTGAATAAGTTTAAGGTTAGAAATGCAAAAGCTCCAAACCATTCCAGAAAACACCAAAATTGTTGAACTGCACACCCTGCTTTATTGAAATGAAGGCAGCTTGAACTATTCTTGATACAGTACAATCCCAGAAGGTTGAGAAAGAAGAACAATTTTAAAGCAAATGCTGCTTTTGTTTTTTAAAAATCGTTGGTTGAGTTTCTGTGTCACCTTCACCCGAAAGAGTCTTCTAAAGGCCCTCCACATGCACCAGCTTCCCACCAGAGGAGAACTCCAGGAAGGCATGCTCTGTGAAACCCATCTTTTTTTGGTCTGACCTGCCCATGATTTTTAATGGTGTCATAGCTTTTGTAAAAATTACATACTGCTTTAAATGGGTGGATTTTATGGTATGTAAATTACACTTCAACAAAGCTGTTAAAAAAATGGCATATAGCTTGAGGAAAATTCAAACAATACAGAAAAGTATATTTAAAAAAAACTCTTAAAAATTTCACCACCCAGTAATTACCAATGGTATCATTTTGGGGGTTGCCTCCTTCTACTTTTCTCTATAATTACACATACTCAGAAATATGTATCCAGCCTAATGCTGTGCTTAGGCACTCATCAAGGCAGTCTCTTTGCAACCCCATGGACTGTAGTCCTCCAGGCTCCTCTGTCCACGGGATTCTCCAGGCAAGAATACTGGAGTGGATTACCATGCCCTCCTCCAGGGGATCTCCCCAACCCAGGGATCGAACCCAGGTCTCTCTCACTGAGGGCAGATTCTTTACCATGTGAGCCACCAGGGAAGCCCAAGAATACTGGAGTGGGTAGCCTACCCCTTCTCCAGGGGAACTTCCCGCCCTAGGAATCCAATCGGGGTCTTTTGCGTTAAGGTGGATTCTTTGCCAGCTGAGCTACCAGGGAAGTTCAGTTCAGTTCAGTCGCTCAGTTATGTCTGGGTCTTTGCGACCCCATGGACTGCAGCACGCCGGGATTCCCTGTCCATCACCAACTCCCGGAGTTTACTCAAACTCATGTCCACTGAGTCCGTGATGCCATCTCCTCCTCTGTCGTCCCCTTTTCCTCCTGCCTTCAATCTTTCCCAGTATCGCAGTCTTTTCAAATTTTTCTTACCAGAAAAAGAGTTGTGCAGATGAGAGACAGGAAAGCCAACCAGGCACACGCTTCAAGTAAGACAGCCCACTAGTGGCTACAGACCTGCAGAGGCGGGGGGAATTACCAAAAATCCAGACATCTCTGCATGTGAAGTTTTACTCCATATATAGTTTATCTCCCTCATGAAACCAAGAATGTCACCAAAAATTTATGAATGCCACCTTCATTTCACTAAAACGCGTCCTCGGCATCTTGCTAAGGTGCAGGCGCTGGGCAGGCGGGCAGGTGGGGACCGTGAGGAAACAGCGCCACCTGCAGGAGAGATGGGGCATAACCACGCCTCAGAGGAGCTGCCCTGCCATTAAGCCTGATAAAGAATCTGCAGGTTCTATCATTTCACGGGGGAAGACGGTCACGGGGGCAGTGCCCTTGTTCGCACTCAGCCCGGAGAGGCAACACTGTGTAAGCCGTTACCTGACAGCAGCAGAGGTTACAGATCCATCTAGAACAGATGTGAGGAAAGCTGTCCTGTGGTCAAGGAAGGTGTCTGTCTCTGGGACAGACAGCAAGAGTATCTGTTTTCAAGCTGCCCTCCTCTTCCTCCCCGTCCTCCCCTCTCCCCCCTCCCTTCCCTTCCTCCCCTTCCTTCTCGTCTATTTCTGCTGCTGACCAGCCACTCCTCCTGTCACTTGCGTCTGCATTTCCAAGCACAATGCGTGCCCTGCTAATCAATCAGTCTCCCCCAACACAAGACTGAACGGACACCGCACTGGCCAGGTAGGTGCTGTGTAAAGATGGGGCTCCTGGTGACCATCGTGACCACATGACCCATGTCCCCCTATGCTGACGACGTCCCACTGTGCCCTCCCAGGTCACACCTGAGCTTCCAGCTGCCTGCCAGCACCACCACCACCCCCCCCAGGAGTCCTGTAGGCCCCTCCAGCCCAGCCTGACATGGTCCCTCCACTGCCCTGCTGGGGCTTCATCCAGGCTCAGCATCATTGTTCACTCAGCTGACCGCCCTCATCCACACCTGCCCGCACAGGGCCCCTGTGGCCTCCAGCCCCCCAACTCCATCCGCAATGCACTTATCTTCATTCTGACTCTCTTTTAAAACCAGTTCCTTTACCTACCTCTCACTTTGGACACATGTAGACATTTATTAAATAGCTGCCAGAAAGTCTTCCTGAAGCATAAAATCACTTCTCAGCACCTCTTTATCAACAAAACACCTTAGCACGCCACCTAGGCCCACCTGGATCTAGAACTTGATGCCCCATCCAGCCTGCCATGAGGCAGTTCTGAAGGCCCCCAACCCACCACCCTCCAGCCTCCACACCTGGCCTCACAGGTGCCCTCGTGCTCCCATCTGCTTGCTGCGCTCCCCTGAACCACTGTCCACCCTCGGATTCCAGCCCGCACCTGGGGCACACTCCCTCCTCCAAGAGTGTCCCCGGAACAGCAGTAAGAACAAACTCCTCTGCAGCACGTACTGTCTGCCAGGCACAGCCTGGCTGCTTCGTAACATTGCCCCGGTAACTCCTTACAGCAGCTCTGCGGGGAAACACCATCTTTATCACCTGGAGATGCTCTGGTCCAGGGCTCAGGACAGCTGTCTAAGGGGCCGAGAGGTCTCTGCACATAAACTCCTAATGTGGTAACCATGGTTGCTAGTGTAAACACAGGTTCCCATGATCCTTACAACCCGGAAGTGGTAGTAGAGGCCTCCCCGGGAGAGTGACACAGAGGGAGCCTGGGAAGACAGACAGAGGCAGCTTGGCCTTGGCTTTGGAGAGAGGTGGAAATGCAGAGAAGGCAGCATGCAGAGAGTCTGGAAGCACAAATCTGAACCTGGACTCCCGCTCACTGGCCCTCAGATCCTGGCCAAGGAGCTGACACACGAGTGCCCAGCTCCTGCATCTGATTGGTGGTTGTGTGCCAGGTGGTTTGAGAAAGGGAAACACCAGAGCCATTGCAATATCGTGGCCATGAGTGTATTAAAATATTAATTTAAAAAAAAGGTCGCTGAACTCATCTTTAAGTTATTAAGATCAGTGCCCTAGGGCTGAAAGTGACAGACCACCGGGGACAGGACTTGAGGAGGCAGAAATGAGGATGAAATAAGCTCAGCCAGCTGGTGCCAGAAAGATGTCAATAGGTGCACTTAAGGATGTAACAAAAAGTGAAGGGAGAGCGGATGTCCCCACCGGCACCCTCCGCCTGCAACCCTGAGGTCCTGGGGGACTGGTACAAGACGTGCTGTTTTCACAAGCTTGCCAGGTGGTCCCAACACGCTGGGTGAGTCCTGCTGGGTGACTCACCTCATTCAGGCTGGGTGAGTCCTGCTTTGGGACCACGACCAGGCTCACTGCAGATGAGGGTTTTAACTTAAGAACACTAATCCCCAGACTGCCCTCTTAAAACGGAAGTCAGAAAAAGAAATCCCATTAAAATCTCAAATGCAGGGCTGCCCAGGTGGTTCAGAGGTAAAGAATCAGTCTGTCACTGCAGGAGACTTGGGCTCAATCCCGGATCCAGGAGGATCCCACATGCCGTGCCCGTCCACCACAGCTGCTGAGCCTCTGCTCTATAGTCCAGGCGCCGCGACTCCTGAGCCCGTGCTCCCAGAGCCCGTGCTCCATAACAAGAGAAGCCACTGCAATGAGAAGCCTGTGCACCACAATTAGAGAGTGGCCCCTGCTGGTCACAGCCAAAGGAAGCTTGCCCAGCAACAAAGACTTGGCACAGCCAAAAATATATAAATAAATAAAATTTTTAAAGTAAGATAGAAAACTCAAATGTAGGTGAAGTGGCAGCAACCGCTGTTTACAGAATGACTTCAAAACCTACTCAGACCCATGACTCTTCCTCTTCAGACATCTGCTTGAAGCCCCAGAGAGCCCTTTCTCCCCTCTGATCCCCTGGGCATCAGCACTCGTGTGCAGGCCCAGTGACCACAGTCAGGAGACGCTCCATCTCTGGCACCTACCAGCTCTCAGTGTGAGAGTCTGGCCTCCCCCAGGAGGCCTCAGAGAACCCAAGGGTATCAGAGAACGACTCTGTTCCTGACATCCACTTCCTATTGAAGAACAAGCTTGGACATTTTCACAGTCGTGTTATTCTTTATCTCATACAGATTTGGTCTGGGATGGTGCAGAAATGGAAGGTCCTCAAAGCCTCCTTTCAGGCAGTGTCCATAAATGCCTCCCAGAGTAAGGCTCCTGCTGGGTCATGTCAGCGAGGAAAAAGGATGAGGCTACGAGATTGATCAGAAAAACCCTGCCACGTTGCCTCAGTGGGTAACCAGTCCTGCCTCCCAGGAGATGCTCTGGTATGAACCACGAGGAATATAGTATTGCTGTTTTCCATCATATGTGCATCTCAGACCTGCTTACAGAGCCAGTTGGAAAGACACAATTATATAATACAAGAGCAAAACTATTCCTGGAGAGGGGCTTAGAAGCTGAATTTTAATGATGCTAGGAATAGGATCAAAGTGCGGTCCCCGCAGCGGTACAGTAGCCCCCAAGAGCCTCAGGTCCAGGAAGGTCACCCAGCTGTGGCACCTGAGGTACAGGCAGTGCTGCTATCTGTGGAAGATGGAGTATGATTCCACCCAAACTGTTAATGCAATGAAAACATCCTACAAAAAATAACTCTTTCTGAAAAGAGTTTGAGAAAGAATACATGTGTCTAAGTATATCTGAATCACTTTACCGTACACCTGAAACTAACAGAACATTGCTAATCAATTGTGCTCCAATGCAAAACAGAAAGCTAAAGGCACTATCTCAAAGAAGCAAGTATCCCGCTTCATTCTGCCTGGTCTAAATACATGTGTGGTGTGTTTGGTGACAGATGTCCCAACAAGTTGACCCAGAGATTCAATGTAATTCAAATCAGAATCTCAGAGGGCTTCAAAGGGGAGGAGAGGGGGGCTTGAAAGGAACAACCTAATTCTAAAATATATATGGAAATGCAAACAATTTCTTAAAAGAAGAACTCAGAGGCATTTTACGTCTAACTTCAAGGCTTACCATCAGCCACTCTATAAGAAGACAGATATGGCAAATGAAAACAGGAATGAGTAAATTCAGAGAAATATCTGATAAATAATAATGAGATATCTGTATTTGTCCTTTTTGGTCAGCCTTACTGAGGTATGATTTAGGTACAATAACTATGTACCAGGTTTAAGTATACAAATAAATTAGTTCTGACAAACATATATGTCTTTTAACCAACATCACAACTATAGCATGGAATAGTTCCATGTCCCCAAATAATACCTTCAAATCGCCTGCATCCAGGCCTGCCCCTGCCCATGCCTGGCCCCAGGAAACCACTGATCTGCTTCCCAGTTCTTCCCAGTTCTTAAATGAGATGTTCAAGATTAAATAGCTAAGAAGTACCACCCACTTTCAGCCAGATCAAAGGGAGTTCAGTCTGATTTCTTCCACCTGAGCTTCTCAGCAACCCTGCACTGCCTCTCCACAATTGCACTCAATGATGGATAAGACATTCATGTTTAAGACACAGAGCTACTCATAACAGTTTAATGCAAGTATTAAACTGTTACAGTCCACTCATGTGTTCTTTTGTTCCAGTCAAAATTTTTAGATTTTTCAAAGAATTTATCAATTCAAAAGTAAAATGCTAGTTATGCCATCCCCTGTAACATTAAATTCTTAAAGAATTTTAATTGAGGTTCTGAAGAAGAAAACAAGATGCTTAAATAAAATCCTTGAAATATTAACTTTATAATTAGAGATTATTTACAAGTTTAAATTTTTAGCTTTTACAGCCAGTTGTGGCTTAACTTAAGAAATAAAATTAGAAAGTCCTTTAAGATAAACCAGACAGATCAAGAAAGGTCAAAGAAATAAAGTTAATGATACTTTGTATCACTGGCTAAATTTAATTTTGTATTTAAAAACACACCATTTTGTTGCTTTAAAGAAGCTGTGCATAAAGTAATCAGGGAAATAATTATTACAAAATAATGATAAGAATGGCAACAAATATAATAAATATTTAAGTATTATTATTTCAGGATTTACTCTTGCCAAGTGCTCCATATGTACCAACCCCAGATCACAGGGTCAGTCGGGTAAATCGCCATGATGATCCTCATTTAAAACAATAAAAGGAAACTAAGGCTTAGAGTTCTTAAATGAGATGCTTAAGATTAAATAGCTAAGAAGTACCACCCACTTTCAGCCAGATCAAAGGGAGTTCAGTCTGATTTCTTCCACCTGAGCTTCTCAGCAACCCTGCACTGCCTCTTTCCACGATTGCACTCAATGATGGATAAGACATTCATGTTTAAGACACAGAGCTACTCATAACAGTTTAATGCAAGTATGAAAGCCTGCTATGACCTAATAAAGATGCTCCAGAGGGAAATATCCCATTTAGAAATAAGTACACATCAAAACAACAGGAACGGTAAGAAATATAAAGTTGTGCGTTGATGTGGAAATGCAGGTTAAAAAATAATGACAGATTAAAATGAATAACATCCCTTCTAGTTCAATCGTCACATGAGGAACATGGCTTGAAGGTACTGTTCCCACAAAAGAGACAGCGGGGCCTAGGAAGGAATCAAGGACAAAGGAAAATTCACTGGCAAAGGAAAATATGATCAATGGAAATGTGTCAGACAGAAATTTTAGCTGAAAAAGAATGGAAATGACGACCCTGTATGCAAGATAGGAAAAAAGACACAGCTGTGTATAACGGACTTTTGGACTCAGAGGGAGAGGGAGAGTGTGGGATGATTTTGGAGAATGGCATTCTATCATGTATACTATCATGTAAGAATTGAATCGCCAGTCCATGTCTGACGCAGGATACAGCATGCTTGGGGTTGGTGCATGGGGATGACCCACTGAGATGTTATGGGGAGGGAGGTGGGAGGGGGATTCATGTTTGGGAACACATGTAAGAATTAAAGATTTTAAAATTTAAAAAAATAAAATAAAATATAAAAAAAAAAAAGAAAAAGAATGGAAAGCAGGTTGATAGACTAATAAGACAAAAAATGTTAAACTATGCTTCCGAAGAACACACCAGCTATTCTTGTTCTGAAAGATGGGGCTCTCTATGTCATTTGTGGAGCGAAAGATGTGCTTCAGAGGTGCTATCCACCTTATCAGGGTGTTCGGCTATATATAAAGCAGAAAACTATATCGAAGACGACAGTCTTTACATTTGGTAAAAATGCAGCACATTCTCCCGTTTCTTCATTTTAATATACACTCTTCTAATATGTGATCATTCTGTTTTCCTCCATAAAAATTCAATGGTTGTAGCTCTTATAAAAGATAACTACTCCTCCCTACAACATTTACCCCTGGAGAAGGAAATGGCGACCCACTCCAGTATTCTTGCCTGGGAAACCTCATGGACAGAGGAGTCTGGTGGGCTACAGTCCAGGGGTCGCAACTAACAACTAAACACAATGCAGCAACTAAACAGCAACAACACACTATTTACAGCCCTGACACAATCTCTATACGAGCAAAGTAGCTGAATAAATAGCTACACCTTATTAATGCTTGAAATGACATTTGTGTTTTAGCCTAAGCCTTTGTTGTGTTTAATTACAAAACTTCTCTTTACATAACCAACATGTAGGAAATGATATAACAAAAAATCCTGTATTCTTGAAGCAGACTGTGATTTGACACTATTTTTTGTAGTAGATATCTTGGTTTTATTCATTTCAAATAACTGAAATGTTGCACCTTTTGATTAGTGATACCTTCACATTTCTTCTCCCCCAGCTCCTGACAATCACTACTCTATTTTGTGCTTCTAGGTCTTTGACCTCATATAAGTGATAACACAAGGTATTTGTCCTTCTGTATCTGGCTTATTTCATTTAGCATAATGCCCTCCAAATCCACCCATGCTGCCAAAACTGGCAGGGTTTCCTTCTTAAGCTTGAATAATACTTCATTGTACGTACATACCACATTTTCTTCATCCATATGTCTGTCAGTGGACAGACCGCGTCCATGTCTTGGCTATAGTGAATGAAGCTGCGATGAACCTGGGGGCACAGATTCTCTTCAAGATTTTGATTTCACTTCCTTTGGATAAACACCCAAAAGTGAGATTGCTGGGTCATAGGGAAGTTCTATCTTTAACTGTAAAATGAGTGCTTAGATCTTGTGTTCTGGAAGTTCCCGTATCAGCTAAAAGTCTATGAGCTTGTTTCATAAATTAATAATAATCACAATCACCAGTTAGCATCAGTAAAATGCCAATTTGGGGTCAAGCAATAAACTCATTCCTCCAGGCAACATCTCAGTCCCCAGGAAAACTGTCTTCATTTCGGAGATCTGTGATTCATGTACAATCAATCATGGGGCGGGGGCTCCAGCTGAGTCGTCTATCTTCCTGCCCTCATGCTGACCTGACCGCAAGCTCTGGTTTTATCCAACAGATAACAGAATACTCAGTCATTCAAGCTGCAGGACAAAGCTTAAAATAATGGTTTGACTCTTACCAAACGTGGCATTTCAAAGCTTCTATTTGAACTATAACATCAGTGATACAATAGGGAAGTTTTTATTACTTACAACTGTTCCAAGAACATCAGTCCTTTAAATGTTTGCTTTTCTTGTGTACAAATTTCATCCTTGTAGAGGCACCTGGAAATGCATAAAATGTTATTAAACTATAAATTAGCATAGATACCACATGTCTAGATCGGTGCTTTTTAATTATTTATTTTGGGCTGCATCAGGTCTCAGTTGCAGCATGTGAGAGCTTTGTCATTGCACGCAGGCTTAGTTGCCTCATGGCCTGTGGGATCTAGTTCCCCAACCAGGGATCTAACCCATGTCCCCCTCATTGGAAGATGAATTCCTAACCACTGGACCACCAGGGAAGTCCCCAATCAGGACGTTTTAAACTGCAGGGTGGGCCTAAGGAGTTTTGAGGTGTTAACAGATTCCCTAAAAATAGAGGGAAACTTTGGTTTCATATCAATATATTTAATTGTCTTCATAGGAGAGCTCCAAGGCTCTCATCAGATCCCCAAAGGGATCCTGGACCAAAAATTAAGAATCACCACCTTAGGCTCTAAAACTTCAAATGGTCGTGGAGAAATTCTGACTAATGAAGTCACATGCACTGACCTCATAGAAGGTAGCAACTTCTCTAAGAAAATGAAAGTTTGATGATAATTATTTTTTAAAATCCTTTCTATCACACTGAATATATTGAACTGTGAGTTATGTTGCAAATCTGGCAAATAATTCCATAGGACTCAAGTAGACAGGGAAGAAAACATATTCACAGAACCACAAGACAGATTTTATATTTCAGTTCTCCCGTGGCTGCTGCTGAAAATCTGTAGGAAAGGAAACTGTTATAGATTTACAGACAGCGATGTAACTCATCCAAACCCAAAAGTGGATGGAGACAAATCGTATCACCTGTGAGCACTTTCTCTGCCTTTTTTTCTTCAACTAGAGGATGGCAATGTTATCTCCTCTCTAAATCTCTATGGGTTTTGTGAACGTTGTGAAAGTGAATATCTTTTTATCAAGACATTGCAAGCAGAAAAGGGCTGACTCCAGGTAAGCCCAGAGACTGAAGAGTCTGGCAGAGGCCAGTTAATGCTCAGTTAACAAGGGCAGATCAACGATCCAAGAAGGTGAATTTGCAGATGGAGCCGTGCTCAGCAGCAGGAGTTCCCGAGACAATGATGCAAAAGCTGAGCCAGAAGGAGGAGGAAGCTGTAATTCAGAGAAGAAGCTGAGCCCAGGAAACAGAGCTACACCAGGAACAGACTCACGAATCTGAGTGTGAAAGAAATTTCCTCTTTAAACCCCATTGATGAGGCTGAGTGTATCTCCCACCTGCAAACCTATTTAACCGTTTCTGCCCAATAGATATTTGTTTAATTGTTCAATGCTCGTAAGTGTTGAGATCATTATCACTTTGTGGATTCCAGGTGTAATTAGAAAAGCACTGTTTCCGAGTCTCGTGAAAAGCTTTTTCTTGTTCTTGCCCAGAGAGTACGAAGTGCTTGCACATGTAACTGACCCAGCCCCAAGCAATGCTGATCACTCATCTGATCCAAAGCTGTGGTTGTTGTGCAGTCGCTCGGTCATGTCCGACTCTTCACAACCCTGTGGACTGCAGCCTGCCAGGCTCCTCTGTCCTCCACTGTCTCCCAGAGTTTACTCAAAATTAGCTTCTCGCTAATAGCTGTCACTGTGCTAGGCTTCTCACTGAGTATCTCACTAGTAACAAGATCTCTTTATAAACCATTATTTACAAGTTATAAAGTATTTTGTCTCATACTGTTTATTAATTTGCTTGCTTTACTGTTGGGGAGAAACTTCTTACACTCCAGGACCCCCAGGACAAGGATGAGACACAGGGAGGTCAGGAGCAGACTGCCCACAGCACCAGCCTAGAAGCTCGAGGGATCCTTAACGACCTTTAACACATGGAGACTGGTCATGATGATTAGGAGAACTAACAGAAGGGACTGATTCTAAACAGGAACCAAGGTTTTAGGACTGAGAGGTGAAGAGTTGTAGGAGGCCATGTGTAATAGCCTAGGATATCCCAGATGAACACGACAGGCTGCAAAGCTCTTGAGGTGGGGTGTGATGTGAATTCTAGTGACTCAGGAAGATGCTATGATCTTTGTACAATTTAAACATAAGCAAAAGCATTGGGATAACATCTTCTCTTTAAAAGAATAACTTCAGTTGTTTTTTTTTTTTAGCTTGTCACAAAAGACATTTCAAAAATAATTTTTATTTAATTAAATCACCCTAAAATACCCCAAAAAGAGTACTATAAACATTTGTGTTTTCCTGAAGTCTATCCTTTAACATGAAAATTATCACCATGGTCGTGCTAACTAAAGAGCATGTTCTTCAATAAACAGATGGAGAGTTACACACATTCAGCTTAAGCATTTTCCTTGAAAAAATAAATTGCACAGAACTTGGCACTGAGTGAACTCTGTGCATTTGCTGAACTGTCAAACCCAGAGTCAACTACACACAGAAGGGGAGGCTTTTATAGGGTGATCAAATGGGCCAGAAACAACTTCTCAAAAATCCAGGGAGAAAAATAACAGGTGGCAGAAATAAATTGTGTTTGAACAGTCAAACAAGTTACCAAAAAGTCACCTTTCAGCAACTTGGAAGCTTCGGGAAATGCACTCTGACAAATGAGAAGTACAGATTGTTTTGGATAAAAACACTTAAAATTTCAAAGTTAAATGATTGTGCCACGTCTAAATGTATAGGGAAAGTCAGCTAATTGGATTGGCACACATGTTTCTGAATATCCTATAACAGCTACAAAAGGCAAAAATTCTAAAATCTCCTGCCAGCGTCAATGCCAGAGGGTTCATTTATAATGTATTTTAAAATCTTTGTTCTGTGCTTTTTTGATGATGGATTAATACGACAGAAGTCTGCTGGTTAATGGAACAGGTGATTACTTTAGCCATTATACACAATTACCCAGACAGCCAGGGTCCAAAACTCAACAGCTCCTGACCTCTCACCCCTAAAGGTTCAGCCACAATTCTCCAAACAGAACCTAGAGCCACAGACACCTCACCTGTGGCACCAAGGCCACTTCTCATTATTTACGACTGCCCCGTGCTCTGGCCGTTGGGGCTGGCAGGCAGGACAGCCAACCTACGGTCTGCAGTAGAGCTGTATGAGGCCATACAGAGATAATGGCCCTCTTTATGCACTGTTCCCAGCTCCAGTCAATGACCCAGTAAACTGCACAGTCCTCCGTGTGTTCCAGGAACTCCTATGCTGGCTGAAAGCCACGTGGCCAGTCCACACTGAGTTAACTCGGGATACTAACTTTGTCCTGAGAGAATTTGTCACATTTCTTTCTCTGGATAATCTCTTTAATGTTCAAAAATCATTACTATTCTTCCTTGAGTTCCCAAATCTACCTCCATACCAACATTTCTTATTAAAGAATGACAATTCCGTTCCCATATTTTATTAAACACACATACCAATGCATGCAGAAGGATATGTATGTATGCACATATATATGTCTATATACACATTTGCAGACATGTGTGTACATGCATATATGTACACATATGTGCATGTTGCTTATGCACATAATGTAAGTTGTGGCCTACACGTGTGATGTGTGTATACATGTGGGATCTTGTACACATTGTATTCTCAGTCTCATCTGAAACATATGATGCAGGAAACAGTTTGACTATTTTCATAATTCTCCCCAGGATGGGGCCTAGGAGAGAAACTGGCTCTTTCCACACAAGGAAGGCCTTTCAGTCTTACTCCTAATTCTCCTTCCATACTGCAACTGAGGAAGGAAAAGATGCTACATATCATCATTCATATTTCTTCAGTATATAAATGCATTTGACATCTGTTTCTGGATATTCTTATACAGTTATCTGGATTTTGGTAAAAATAAAAGGTGAAATTTCTAAAAATTGCACTGAAGCTTTTATTTCTTTAACACTGTAATTCAATATGAATGTGAATACTCTGAAGTACGAGATAAACTATCACGAAACAGAAACAGACTCAGACATAGAGAACAGACTTGCAGTTGCTGAGGGGTGGAGTTGGGGGGGATGGAGTGGGAACTTGGGATTAGCAGGCACAAAATATTATATACAGAACAGATAAACAGATAAAAGGTCCTACTATATAGCACAGGCAATTCTATTCAATATCCTGGGATAAACCATAACGGAAAAGAACGTGAAAGAGAGTGTACATACATGTATGACCGGATCACTTTGCTATACAGCAATCAACACAACATTGTAAGTCAATTATTCTCCAATTAAAAATCATAATAATAATAAAGTATGACATTAAACATTTAATTCACAAGTTTTCCTGAAAATACTTTTATTGCCAACAAGAAACAAATCCATTAAAATGATTCACAGTTGAATGTGTTTTCCAATCCCAAGCACATATCTCTTGTCAAGGTTTATTCAAACATTCTGCTTTCCATCAAAATACCTTTGTTACAATTTTAATGAATGGAATGCTTTCTGAGCAGTGTTCTGGTTAAGTGATTATGGATATTGTCATTTATATTATTTTTGCTTTATTTTTAATAAAGGAGACATATTCAAAATTTCTGAGAGATTCTACTGAAATTCAGGACACGAAACAATACCTAACACCCTTTCACGAGACATCAGCTCAAACTTGAGATGTGTATTTGTCTTTTATATTCTAGTGCTCCGTTGTGTCCAACTCTTTATGACCCCATAGACTGTAGCCCGCCTGGCTTCTCTGTCCATGGGATTCTTCAAGGAAGAATACTGAAGTGGGTTGCCATTTCCTCCACCAGGGGATCTTCCCAACCCAGGGATCAAACCCACATTTCCTGTGTCTCCTGCATTACAGGCAGATTCTTTACCTGATGAGCCATCAGGGAAGCCTTCTATATCTTCATATTGCCTGTAGAGCCTGATTCCTACCAGCCCAGGAGCATCAGCTGAGCCAGAAGTGACTCTGAAGACACATGACCCGGACACCTGCAGGCCCTCAGGACAGCTCAGGGCCTCCAGTCCCTCTGTCTGTGTTGGGGGCTGACCTCTACAAGTGAGTCCTGGGCACCCAGCCCAGAAGCAGCCACATATCTGTCTCAGAGGAGGAGAAAAGGCCTAGTGCGGTCAGGTGTCTTCCCCCAACTTGGCCACAACAGGAGTATTTATTACCAAATTTATTTTGGTAATACTCGCTTTGAATTCTGCATTTTCACATTACTATTACTAACAGTATTGTTTTCAGCCTACTGAACAGAAATAACATTTTTTAAAAACCATCAGGCACTAAAAAATAAAAAGATGATTGCCAGCATTGAAAATTAAAAAAAAGAAAGAAGAGGGTGATTAGAAGCCTATTTTATGTCACCATGTCATTCTAATACACTATGCCCTTTTCTCAAAGCAGATCCAGTATTGTTAAAATAAAATCCTACCCAGGAATGTGATATAGCCAAGAGGGTCCCCAGCCTGAAAGTCCTTTTGAACATGAATCTGAATGAGTCAAGACAGAACAATTATTTATCCTGTAAGATGACCAGTGCCCACCATTACTGTGTGTCTGTTTCATTAACACAACTTTTTTTTTTCAGCCACATTGGGATCTTAAGTTTCCCAACCTGGGATGGAACCAGGCCTTCAGCAGCGATAGCTCATAGTCTAACAACTAGACCACCAGGAATTCTCTAATGTATCTTTTAAAATAACCAAAATTTTAAACGTTAAGTAGTAAATAATTACCATGAGCTCCAATTAATTTAAAACATAAAAATAATTCTTACAAAAGTTACTTACTACATTCAAGATATATTCTGAAGTCCTAGAAGATACAAAGATAATAAAGTATAGAGAAATCTGAACAATAACTGAAGATACCCAAGGGTGTGACACACTAGAAAGGATATGTAGTTTGGAACCAGAGTGACAAGGTCCTGCATATAACCCTCACCCTCACTAAGTCATTCAGTATTTTTGTTTCCAGTGAGGCCACCTACTTCATCAGGAAACTTTGTTAGAATCCTTAAGATACTAAGGTCTTCCCTGGTGGCTCAGATAGCAAAGAATCTGCCTGTAGTGCAGGAGATCCAGTTCAATCCCTGAGTTGGGAAGATCCCCTGAAGAAGGGAATGGCTATCCACTCCAGTATTCTTGCCTGGAGAATTCCATGGACAGAGGAGCATGGTGGGCTACCATTCATGGGGTTGCAAAGAGTCAGACACAACTGAGAGACTAATACTACTATTACTTAAGATGCTAAAGACTAGAACAAGAGAAGACTCATCTACAGGGGGAGAAAAGTGACATCGGATTTTAAAATATTACTCCTATAAATTATGAAACACCATTGTGACTTCTAAACACCATCACCATCAAATATTTACAAAGACAAATACTAGTAAACAGATGAATCTTCAAGCTAATCCCAAGTAGGTCAAATCATGCTGACTCATCTGTCATTCCACAACCATCTATGTAGATTCCTGAAGATTCATCTCAACTGAAAACAAGTATAAAATATTAAATATATAATGATTTCTTTCTGACAGAGAAAAATCAATTTTTCTTGAAAAACATTAGGGCCCAGGTTATGGCCTGGAGGGAGAGCAGGAAGATGAGGGAAATTTTTTGACAAGACTATAGAAGCACATGATCAGGGTTACTTAGAGGTAAAACCAAATTGAGAAGTCAGAGAGAAGACAGTACTAAGTTACAGTCATGATGGTAAAAGAGAAGGAAAAAAGAAAAACCACCATTGACATGGTTTTATGGCTCAAGTCCAATAATTGGCTGTCTTTAAAATATTTATTTAGATTGATTTTTTTGTACACTCAGGGAAGCACTATGGTTTGGAATTCTATCACTCTCTTCTTAAAAAACTAGGCATACCAAAGAGACTATCCAAGATTTAAAGGTTTTTTTTTTTAAATACACCAATCTTTGAGCCTTCCCCAAGTAATGAGAAAATTAGGATTTCACTGTTTCATGCCCCAATTCAGGTCTTCTACAGCCAAATGTCTGTCATAAAGCAACACCTCTGGAGACCCAACAAAATATGCATTATTAAAACTCAGGTTTTATCTTTTATGTTAAAAATAGAGTATTTGTGCTCACTTCAGTGGTACACATACTAAAACTGGAATGATACAGAGAAGATTAGCGTGGCCCCTATACAAGAATGACACACAAATTCGTGAAGTGTTCCATGTTTTCAGCCAACGGGAATTTGCTGTATGACTCAGGAAACTCAAACAGGGACTCTGTATCAACCTAGAGCGGTGGGATGGGAAGGGAGATGGGAGGGAAGTTCAAAAGGGAGGGGATATATGTGTACCTATGGCTGATTCATGTTGAAAAAAATAAAATGGGGTACTTGCCACCATCGAATGACCTGAATAAATGAGACAATAAAGAAGGTGGATTTTGTCAAAGATAATAACCAAAACTAATGTACACATGTTACTTACTGAGCACCAGCCACTGTTCAGTCAGCCACCTACCCACCTATCTACCTACCCACCTATATCTGTCATCTACCAGTCTTTCTGAACCAACACACCAACTTCTTATCCTCTCTGATATTTGGACATAAAGCCACATTTCTGCTGTAATAAACAAACCATTCCCCACCCCATCCATTTTTCTGAAACCTCATGTAATAACAAGGGTGCTCGAATGTGGCAGCTGAGATTCTCAGGCTGGCAGACCTGCAGTCCTTCCTTGATTCATTCACGTGCATCCTCCACACACATACTGCTTCGTGGAGGAGAACCTTCCCGGGTAGACACATGCTCTGTTCAGAACCTTCAAACACACTTTCAAACTTGCTCTTCTTGGTTTTTGCTTAAAAGCAAGTGTCAAAGGTAGATCCTGTTGTACTGACAAACATTCAGAATAGCAGATCCTGTAAAACGTAAATATAACTGCTTTCAAAAGCCTATCAAGTCGTCATTGTGAAACAAACAGTCAATTTGTATTTTAACAAATAGTCAATTTTAACAGTCACATCAGTGAACCTAGTAAAATGTAAATATACAAGGCAATCAATCTGCCATCATGAACCAAAAAGACTACTCTTGTTATCAAAGTTTTAAAGAGTGAACAACCCTAGAAAGAATTCAAGCTGTCATCATCTAGGCTATGTCCACAGGGACAGTCTTACACTTTCTGTCCACACTGTTCTGCCATCATGAAATTGTTCTGCCACACTTATACTGAACATGTATATTCCTACCATAGAGATTAACAGGTTTACAAGAGCACATTTAATTATATCATTAACATCAAAAAAAACATATTTATATATATATACAATTTTCAAATACATAAAGGATCTCAGAATGCCATCTGAATTGTTTATACTTAGATTTTGTGTGTCTTTGCATGTGTGTTTGTGTGTATGTTGTTTAACTGCCCACTAACTTTTGAACTCCTTGAGGACAGAAAAGGATTATTCTCTGTACTTCCTCAACTCCATAAATTCCTCAGTTCCATCAAAACTTATCACCTGTTAATCTTATCAACACCGAACCACCCCTGCCTGTGTGTGTCATCCATATCCTATCTATGCAGCACAGTTTAAATGAGATGAACCAGATTTGTAATTTTTCTCTATATATTCATTCGGCTCTCTTGTTTCTCCTCTGTAACTGGTCTACACCTGGAATGAGCCAAACCATGTTTAAGGCCAATTCAGTTCAGTTCAGTCATTCTGCTGCTGCTAAGTCGCTTCAGTCGTGTCCAACTCTGTGTGACCCCACAGACAGCACCCCACCAGGCTCCTCCGTCCATGGGATTTTCCAGGCAAGAGTACTGGAGTGGGGTGCCATTGCCTTTGCCTTTATACATTTATGTATAAATGTGTACAATATTTTTATGACTATAATAAACCTATCAGTTCAGTTCAGTCTCTCAGTCGTGTCCAGCTCTTTGGTACACCATGAACTGCAACATGCCAAGCTTCCCTGTCCATCACCAACTCCCAGAGCTTGCTCAAACTCATGTCCATCGAGTCAGTGATGCCATTCAACCATCTCATCCTCTGTCGTCCCCTTCTCCTCTTGCCTTCAACCTTTGCCAGCATCAGGGTCTTTTCAAATGAGTCAGTTCTTCTCATCAGGTGGCCAAAGTATTGCAGCTTCAGCTTCAGCATCAGTATTTCCAATGAATATTCGGGACTGATTTCCTTCAGGATGGACTGGTTGGATCTCCTTACAGTCCAAGGGACTCTCAAGAGTCTTCTCCAATACCACAGTTCAAAAGCATCAATCCTTTGGCCCTCAGCTTTCTTTATAGTCCAACTCTCACATCCACACATGACCACTGGGAAAACCATAGCTTTGATTAGACAGACCTTTGTTGGCAAAGTAATGTCTCTGCTTTTTAATATGCTATGTAGGATGGTCATAGTTTTTCTTCCAAGGAGCAAGTGTCTTTTAATTTCATGGCTGCAGTCACCATCTGCAGCGATTTTGAAGCCAAAGAAAATAAAGTATGTCACTGTTTCCATCGTTTCCTCTCTATTTGCCATGAAGTGATAGGACTGGATGCCATGATTTTAGTGTTTTGAATGTTGAGTCTTAAGCCAACTTTTTCACTCCTCTTTCACTTTCACCAAAAGACTCTCCAGTTCCTCTTTGGTTTCTGAGGCCAACTATTCACAGGCTAATTGTCAGCTCATGCTGCAGTTCTTTGCTGGGGAAAACTTCTGACCCTGAAGAGTAGATTCTTCATAAATTTGTAATAATTAAGGGCATCCTTAATCTCATCTGCTAACCTTACTAGAATTTCCCAGTTTATTATTTTTCTGAGAAGCTTTGTCATGAGCTTTGTTATCTGCTGTATCTTGAGCTTCAAACTGGCCCTGTTGCCCTTAGAGTTTTTCTAGCAATTCTTACCTATATTTTCCTCTGAGTGGACTTGATAATCAACTTATCTCATTCCAGAAAAAAAAATCTGATGGTACTTTTATTGTACTATAATAAATGCACAAGCTAACTTTTAAAAAATACCTTTATGATGTTAAATCCTGTCTACAGCCACACTACCCTGAACATGCCTGATTTAGTCTTTATAATGTTAAGTCTTCCTATTCAAGAATACATATTTATTTAAATAGATATATTTGATTTAACAATCATAACCAGTATATTTTCATTAAAAAAGTAACCATGAATCATATCTATAATTGTAAGCTAACTGTACATGCAGGGATTTTTACATTCTAAATTTCTTCATGAATTTGCTTATAAAGATTCTGGATAAATTTAAATATTAGTGGGAAACCAAATGGATAACAAGTTAAATGGATACATTTCAGAACAGAGTCTCCAAAAATGAAATTAAGATATTTGAAAAAATTAATAGATGAGTTTTAATAAGAAATCAGCTGTTCCTAATTATTTGTACATGATCATCCAATTTAGTGATAATTTTTAAAAATCTCCAGTTATCTCCATCACCAATTATATTCATGGTCAAGGAAAATACACTGAATTCTTGACCAGGGAAGCCCTATAAATAAATAAGGCATCACTATGTTTGACTCAGTATTTCTAGAACATTATACCAATTTTTTTTTTTTTTTACTATTACTTCTCTTTGTTAATGGAGTAAGAAATGGCAACCCAATCCAATATTCTTGCCTGGAAAATTCCATGGACAGAGGAGCCTGGAGGGCTACAGTCCATGGGGTTACAAGAGTCAGACACAACTGAGTGACTTTGACTTCACTCTCTTTGTTAAATACCAATTTTTTGCTATTTCTTCAGAATTTTTACATTCTAGCCATTGTATTATGTGTGTTTTTCTCTGTAATAGTGATTTCTTAATATTCTCCTCATAAAGAACTCACATGCTTCCATCACAAATAACTGACAGGAGACTAGCAAACACAGGGAAATAGCTACAAGGTATGCACGATCTGTGAATGTAAAGGCTCATTTCTATTTCTTCTTCATGAACCCAGATTGCTTTGTTTCCTGGAAGCAGGGCCACCCTCCATGATCGGCTTTCAGAAGCCAGTGGGGCTCCCGGTCCCGACTTCCCCCTCCAACCTGCCCATTCTGGGAAGCCATTTTCTTCATCATCTTATGCTGGACAAGAACTGCCTCTGTGCTTCTGGGTTAGGAATTTGATGTAAATGCTTTTGGCATTTGTTCTCATTATTTTGATCAGTAATTCAAGCTTCATTTGGTAAAGACTATAGTTTTACCAGTTTGATCAAACCTGATAAAATTGTGGATTTGATGAGAATAATTTCCTTGCTCATTTTCATTATTTTGATCAGTAGTAAAAAAAATCTAAACAATTTGCAATGTCCAGTTGGCCTGTTTTTATTGTTTTGATCAGTCATTAAACCTGAAAAATGTATCATGAACTCTGCAGATTTTATATGGGTCATGAATGGCAGAAGCCTGCTCTTTCATTATTATCAGCTTTTAAAAATTTAAGCAGACTGCTTCTAAAACACTACCTTTCTACTGCTATTTTCCCTTTTTCTGAGCTCTATTTTTATGTCTTCTTTTCCAACCCTATCTTGTCATGTACTGTTTCTCAATGGTCTAAAGACTTTTTTAAACATAATTGTATCCAAAGACTATTTGAATATATACTCATTAAAATCCAAGTTAAATATACAAAACTGAACACATTATTTTTCATAGGTATTTTGATAATTTTTTAAAAAATAATCTAAACTGAGCAAGATGATATAGTAGGAGATACCGGCCTTCATTGCCTGCAACAAAAAACAATTAGCTATTCACAAATGAAAATAGCTTTAGGAGGGCAGAAGAGTCCAATTAAGAACCTACAGCAACATGGTGGAGAAAAAAAGGAGAAAAACTGCACAGAAAGGACTGATGGGGAGACCAGCTCAGCAAATACACCGGAGGCAGCAAGGATCAAAGAAGAAGGTGGTCCAGCAACACCAGCCACATGGCGGGCACCACTATGGTCCCGTGGCCTGGTTTATGGGGCCCAGGCAGCCTTTGCCACTGGGGACCCCAACAGTGCCTCTGTCGAACTGCCCACAACCACAGCTGGCAGCACTCCACCCCAGGGTACACCCAGCCCCAGAGCCTGCTTGGCTGCTCTGTGCTCCCCAGCAGACAACAGCTCTGCTCCCTCATCTCAGGCTCTTGACCCAGCACTGCTGCAGGCCGGCCAGCACCCTGGGCACAGGAGCTGCAGCTGACCCACAAGGGCCCGCTCTCTAGACCCCAGGCCCACGGCCACTGCACAGGCACCCACACACCCACAGCTGTGACATCACCACCATGAAGGCGACCACAGGCTGGGCCAGTTACCAGAAAAACCCCGCAGTTACGACACCACCCATGGAAGGAAAACATCAGGTGGTCCCAGCAGACTCTGCCTTGGTGGCTCAGGCAGCAAAGAATCTGCCTGCAATGCAGGAGACCAGGGTTCAATCCTTGGGTCAGGAAGATCCCCTGGAAAAGGAAATGGCAACCCATTCCAGTACTCTTGCCTGGAGAATTCCATGGACAGAGGAGCCTGGTGAGCTACAGTCCATGGGGTCACAAAGAGTCGGACACGACTGAGTGACTAACACTTTCACTTTCTTCCGAAGTAGACTCTGCATCTGTGCAGAGGCGGTACTGCTCCTCTAGGAGCCCTGCAGTCTTCATCAGCACCGCCCCCACCCGATGGTACTGCATACAGCCTCCACACAGAGCAGCCCCCAGTCAGAACCACCTTCCCCACCCAGCCAGGGCCTCTCACCCACGCACGGCCACGGTCTTCCTGCACCAAAATCAGTCTGTCCAGAATGAGAGGTGACTGCTCCCCCACGCACACAGACATCAGAGCGAGGCCACAAGAAACACAAACCCTGTGCAAACCTTGCTGAATCCAGCCCTTCCCAATCCCCACTGGGTGCTGCCCCTGGGGATTTTTTTAGTCCAGAGCTCCAACTTCTCTCTTAGCTCTGGACTAATTCTCTGGAGAAAAAGGAAAAAGTTCAAATTTCTTTACAATTAGTTTGGAATTCAAGATACCCCTGCTGCTCTACATATCTGACAAACAAATATGGAAGCTAATATATTATTAAAATTAAAAAGTCCATCAAAACTGACTCCTTGTCAGGACTAATTAGGAAATCTCTCATCCTTAACAAGGATAAGGGAATTAATTTTTAAATTAGATTCCTTAACTCCACATTTCAGCTGCTGGTTTAGTTTAACAAGATTATGGACCTGTGGGAGGGAACGAGACAGTTAATGAAGTTACTATAGCTCATAAAGTTAGGATGGCTTACTGAGCTGCTAAAAAAGAAAACACTATTGTGGAAGTTCAATAAACAGCATTTTGTACTAAATATACATGCTGTTTAACAGACACTTCAGAGTACAGAAATAACATGAATCCTCATTTTAAAATCTGTCACAGGATGTGAGACAAACATATACACTGGCATAGACTCAAATGTCTATTGCAAGGAGATCAAACCAGTCAGTCTTAAAGGAAATCATCCCTGAACATTCATTGGAAGGACTGATGGACAGGGAAGCCTGGCGTGCTGCAGTGCATGGGGTTGCAAATAGTCGGACAGGACGGAACGACTGAACTGAACTGAAACTCAAGTGAGATTCACCTTACAGGATGTGTGTGTGTGCTTACCTGTGTCTGACTCTTTGTGACCTCATGACTGTAACCTGCTAGGCTCCTCTGTCCATGGGATTCTCTAGGCAAGAATACTGGAGTGGATTGCCATTCGCTTCCCCAGAGGATCTTCCCACTGTGTGAGCCACCAGGGAAGCCCAAGAAGAAGCTAAAATCAACCCCAACTTTCTCATTTCTCAAATGAGAAAATGAAAGCCAAGGGGAAAACTGTATAACAGCCATACTGAGATAGAATTTGCATACCAAAAAACTCACCCACTTAAAGTGTGCAATTCGGTGTTTTTAGCGTGTTGGCAGAGCTGTGCAGCAATCACCAGTGTCTACTTTTAGGATATTTTCATCACCCCAAAAAACCCAAAACACATCATCATGCCCACATTTATCTATCTCATCACACATCCTCACGAGCAGAAATCCTCCCATGGACTCAACCGCTCCACGGCCTCTACATCACTGTCTCTACAAGGTGTCTATTCTGAGAGCTTGTTGGAGATCCTAGCAGGGAAGCACAACTGCTTGCATGCCCTTGACCAAGGACCGGTCCTCCTCTATTGGGGATGGTTGTCCCCTTCAACCGAGCGTGCAGCTTTGGGAGGGATACGCAGGGAGAGGTGAGAAAGGAAAGGGGACACCCACCTAGCCAGCCAGATCAGCCAGATCAACCCTGGTGATCAACGAGGTGACAGACGTCAAAACCAGATCGCCCTCATGATGTGTCTATTCTAGATGCTCATACAAATAAAACCATACAATATATGCTGGTTTGTGTCTGGCTCCTTTCACCAAGCAAAGCATTTTCAACACTGTAGCATGAATCAGTACTGCTCTTTTACTGCTGAAGGATATTCCAGGGAATGGACAGACCACATTGTCTCTATCCACTTATCGGTCGATGGGCATTTGGATCACGTCCTGATGAATCCTACTGCTAGGAGCCGATTCATTGGGAAAGAATCTGAAGCTGGGAAAGACTGAGGGCAGGAGAAAAAGGGGGTGGCAGAGGATGAGATGGTTACATAGCATCACCAACTCAGTGGACATGAATCTCAGCAATCTCCAGGAGATAGTGGAGGACAGAGGAGCCTGGTGTGCTGCAGTCCGTGGGGTCGCAGAGTCAGAGACGACTTAGCGACTGAACAAGGAAACACTACTATAAACATCCCTGTACAGCCGTTTGTGTGGAAACATCTTTGTTTATCTTGGTTATCTGCCTAGGCTTAGGGTTACTGGGTCATATGGTAATTCTACATTTAAGGCTTTGAGGAATTACCAAGTTGGCCAAAGTGGTTCATTTCACAATTCCATCAACAGGGTTCCTCCACGTCCTTGCTGACACTTGTTTTTATCTTTTCATTTTCACCATTCTCAAGGGTTAAAGTTGTAGCTCAGTCTGGCTTTGACTTGCATCTCCTTAGTGACTGATGATATTGAGCATCTTCTGATGGGCTTTCTTGGCCATTTGTGTATTTTCTTTCAACAAACAGCTCTTCAAATACTTTCCTCAGTTTTGACTGTGTTACCCGTTTTGTTGTCGTTGTTATCGAGGTGGAAGGGCTCCTTGTTCTATTTACAAAAGACTCTTGTCAGATATATGATCTGAAAATTTTCTCCCATTCTTTGTCTTATTTTTTAATGGCGTCCTTGTTGCTAATTTTGGTAAAGAACTATTTATCTACTTTTTCTTTTGTCACTGTGCTTTTGGTACTATATCCAGGAATCTATTGCTGAACCCAAGACTGAAAAGGGATGTGGTGGAGGATGGGACCCTCAGGGTAGACCAGACGCCCCTGGGTCAGATCCAGCCAGCCCCCTTTTCCAGCCTGCATTCTGCATAGGGGTTCCTCTTGGAGGTTCCGTATAGCAGATCACTTTGCTATAATTTGGTTGGTCCAACTCTTTGCGACTCCATGGATTGCAGTCCATCAGGCTCCTCTGTCCATGGAATTCTCCAGGTAATAATACTGGAGTGGGTTGCCTTTCCTTTCTCCAGGGGCTCCTCCCAAGCAGACATTTTACCATCTGAACTACCAGGGAAGCTTCCCTGATAGCTCAATTGGTAAAGAATCTGCCTGAGATTCTTTACGCGTTAGGGTCTGGCCTGGAAAATTCCATGGACTGTAGAGTCCATGGGGTCACAAAGAGTCGGACGTGACTGAGTCACTTTCACTTTCACTTCCTATAGTTTGACCAGACTGGTCACCTTTGTTTGTTTGTTATTTGTTGTTTAGTCTCTAAGTCTGTCTGACTCTTGTGACCCCATGGATGCCCACCACGTTTCTGTGTCCATGGGATTCCCCAGGCAAGAATACTGGAGTGGATTTTCATTTCCTTCTCCAGGGGATCTTCCCAATTCAGGGATCAAACCCTCATCTCCTGCATTGGCAGGCAGGTTCTTTACCACTGAGCCAACAGGGAAGCCCATGCCTTTATTTACCATGTTATCAAATTCAACATTCTGCTAAGAAACAGGGCATCTTGAGTCTTTCACATTGAAAAGTCCTTTCACTAAGTGTACACAATTTACACCATTTCCAGCAGCGGTCCATTTTCTATTACCAGGTATTCAAGGCTGCTCTACTGAACTGAATCTTTACATGCAACATGAAAAGTGGCTTGCAGTCCTCTACAGCTGCCTTTGCCTTTTCTAGGAAACACTCTCCCCAAAAGAATCCTGCTCCCGGGAGTCATGTTTAAGAAAATCTTAGGAAACATGTAAATTGATATAAGAAGACATGGCTACTATGTAGAATATGATTTTAAAAGAGCATCAAATACTGATTACAGTGTAATTTCAATGCAATGCCTTGATATGAGTGTCTTATTTAATTCATTGACATATAATCTATAGGAAAGCTGTTTAATATCTCTGCAATTTTAATGGCTTAATGGTGACTGAAACAACAGGATTCTTTCACTTCATAATATTCAGAACTTAAAGCGAATTTTCAAAGTGAAGTCTATGTTTTACATTTGGTCCAATCAATTCATGGCAAATAGATGGGGAAAAAATGGAAATAGTGACAGATTTTATTTTCTTGGGCTCCAAAAATCACTGCAGATGATGACTACAGCCATGAAATTAAGATACTTGCCTCTTGGAAGGAATGCTATGACCAACCTAGTGAAAGTGAAAGTTGCTCAGTCGTGTCCAACTCTTTGTGGCCACATGGACTACAGTCCATGGAATTCTACAGGCCAGAATACTGGAGTGGGTAGCCTTTTCCTTCTCCAGAGGATCTTCCCAACCCAGGGATTGACCCCAAGTCTCTCATACTGCAGGCAGATTCTTTACCAGCTGAGCCACAAGGGAAGCCCAAGAATACTGAAGTGGGTAGCCCATCCCTTCTCCAGCAGATCTTCCTGACCCAGGAATCAAACCAGGGTCTCCTACATTGCAGGCAGATTCTTTACCAACTGAGCTATCAGGGAAGCCCTATGACCAACCTAGACAGCATATTAAAAAGCAGAGACGTCACTTTGCCAACAAAGATCTGTACAATCAAAGCTATGGTTTCTCCAGTAGTCATGCACAGATGTGAGAGTTGGACAATAAAGCATGCTGAGTGCCAAAGAACTGATGCTTTTGAATTATGGTGCTGGAGATTTTTGAGAGTCCCATGAACAACAAGGAGATCAAAGCAGTCAATCCTAAAGGTAATCAACCCTGAATATTCATTGGAAGGACTGATGCTGAAGCTGAAGCTCCAACACTTTGCCCACCTGATAGAAAGAGCCAAACTCACTGGAAAAGATCCTGATGTTGGGAAAGATTGAAGGTAGGAGAAGAGGGCAGCAGAAGATGAGATGGTTATTTAGCATCACCGACTCAATGGACATGAGTTTGAGCAAACTCCAGGAGACAGTGAAGGGCCGGAAAGCCTAACATGCTGCAGTCCATGGATTCACAAAGGATCGGAGAAGCTGAACAACAATTTATTTTGGAAGAATATCAGAATTTTCCTCCCCTCTCAACAATAATATTGTCGAACCTCAAAAGATTAAAATCAATGTAACTTCCAATGGCAATAACTAGCTAGTTAATAAAAATGCTTTATTAACCGTCATTTTTAAAAGGCTATTCCTTATTGCTTTCCAGAGAAATGTCATCAATGTTACTGTTTCTAAATTATCTATGGTGGGAAGATGAAAGTATTAGCAACTTTAGATTGCTGTTGATATTTAAATGATTAAAAGAATCATATATCTTCTGAATATAAGTTCACAAAAGAGATTTAAAAGAATGAGTTAAAAGTACGTCAATAGAGTAGATACAAAAGAACAGCCACTGGTTAGCTCTTAAAAAAAAAACTATAATTTGAAAATGTATATACCTAATTCCTCCATATTATTTTATGAAATTCATATAAATGATCAAAAAATGTGTCTATTATTGTAAGACATTTTCACACTTTAGAGTAAGATACGCAGGCTATTTTCAGTCATTGTGAAATTGTATTCTGCATACAATTTACCCAAGGAAGGGCTTCTGAAATTTAAGGTTTCACAGTGATTCATTTTGTTCCAAAATTAAATATGTACATAAGAATAATATAGCTTTTATGGGCTTGTTCTCCCATAAACTATGTTGAACATGTATTTATACAGTAGTTATTTACATAGGTAGCTGACTTACTAATTAGTACTCTCCATCCACAAAGCACATTGGTGCAAATTTACAGGCTGATATGAATGCAAACCTCAGCAGAACAAAGGGAGAGAAACTTTGTATCTTCAACAGAGAAAAAGCTACATGGACAAAAGGGTAGAAAATCAGTGGTTCTAATATTTATTACCTTTATCATGAAATTAATCCATCAAGAAAAATACCAATAGCAACTTAATACACTGCTCCACTCATGGTCATTCAAAAGTATGGGGGGGGACAGCCGCTCTTCTATCTGCCAGGTGGGTGTAGAGTGACCCCCCACCCCGAGGTGTGATCCTCCCATTCTACCTCCAGCAAGAGACCCCCCCCCCAAACCACGTCTCCTCTTAGTCATCTCATACCTGCCAGTCATCTCACACCGGCCACCCTGAATCCCCTCCTGGGCTGTAAGCTCCCTTGTGTTCAGAGTAGACCCCCATCTGCATCCCCCATCACAGACGCCTTCAGACAGAGGCAGGCAAAGTCAGCCCACCACACCAGGCTGTCCTCACCTCTGTCAGTGGCTACATTCTTCACAGCAGGCTCTTGAGTTGTGACTCAAACCTTCAACATTTTCACGTTCAAGGCAAAGCAAGGTAAATAAGATGCACAAACTTCCCTTTTCCTACGTGCAGTCTCACAGCCACCTGCCCACGTGTACACATGACACAACAGCCTAGAACCTCTGTCATCACTGCTCCCTCCTGTGGCAGGAAGACTCGACTCCCGCCTTTTACCCATGATGGGGACAGAGTACCCCTCCGAGCACCCCCTCCACATCCCTGTGGTAGGAACCTCATCGTCATCAAGCAGAGGATAGTGTGAGCACCAGGACACTGACGCCCCACAAGGGCTCCAGAAGCAATGATCCCCAGTAAACTTGGCGGCCAGAGTCACGGGGCTCCCACAGCACCTGGTGCCAGGTGAGAGCTCACCCACCCTCAGCAGAACAGGAGGTCAAAGTAGCTCCCAGCCTCACCTTCAGTTCTCAGTCTAGTAAGAGCCCTTTTACCCACAATTTAGACAGTGCAGAGCACACAGGCTGCATAAAGTGAGCTGGAGTCCGGGGTGGGAGGTAGTGAGAGTGTCCTCTGGGGTGTGACAGGGAGCAAGGGAGGCACAGAGATGCGGGCGGAAACAGGGTCCAGATCTGAGCAACACTCACAGACCCGGACCTGAATCGCTTCTCCGCAGTAGCCATGAGCCACACCGTCAGAGGCGAGGCCCCGGGATGACTTCACTCAGCTGACCACCTCAGGCTGGGGTGGGATGCGGGCAGGTGTCCACCATCCTGGCAGGCTCTGCTACTCGCCCTGACCCTCTGCTCCCCAAGAGGCTCAGACACGTCACCCTCGTGTCCTCATCGTCTTCCTCCTCCATGTCCTCCTCTACACGCACCTGTAAGAAGCACAGAATTTACCCACTGCCTGGTTCCCAAGGACCAAGCACCCTCGAGGCATTTCTTGCTCCTTATTTATTCCAGACCCACAACTCTCCAAGTCAGGTATTGTTGTCGCCGTGGATGAAGGAACAGGCTCTGTGGGACTGAGCATCTCGCCCTGGATCCCAGGGACGACCAGGAAGAGCCAGCTTCACACCCAGGTCGCTGAATTCAGCTCCTCCTGTGTGCAGCCCTCACGCCTTCACTTGCAAACAACCGACCAGGACGGTTTTTAAAATAGCCCTTACGTCTTCTTCTTGGCGTCCCAATTCCTGCCAGAAGCTATATTTTATTTATGATTCAGTTTCTGCAAGTATTCTTTTCCAAAAGTATGCTCTTTTACTTTCTGAAAAACACTCAGAGATTTGCTATTTACGGTCCTGAGACTTGACAAGCCAGGAAGAGCATCCACTTTGCGGGAAGTGGCCCTAGGCTTAAGAATCCGTTTTGTGAGTGTTTCTAGTAAGACAATTCCATATTCAGGAGCATACAAAATTAACAAAATACTTAATAAAAATTACGATGAAGACATATGGGCCGAATAGATATGTTTTATGTGTAACAGCCAACCACCAGTGTCAACTTTCATCACCGAGCTAAAAACCCTCATTGCATGATTCCCCACATCCCACGCGGAAGTAGGATGTGGTGTGCTCTCCCAGCCCACAGGGGCCCCTGGGTGATGAACTGGGTGCCCACAGGCCCCTGCCCTCCTGGGCTGGTGGCGAGGGGTGCGGGGCCGGGGCGAGGGGGTGGTTTGGGGGAACCGGGAGCATCGCCCACCGGAGAGTGCGGGACGAGGCCCAGCCCGGAGCAGTACGCGGCGTGGACGCGAGCCCCGCGCGAGGTTACGTGTTATTTCCAAATGCAGCAGACCCCGCTCATTCAGTTCAGAGCAGGAAAGGTGGGAGTGGGGCGGGGTGGGTGTGAGAATGATGAAGGGACTAAATTGGGAATCTGTGCAGGAGAGTTACCAAAGGAATGAAGATGACAGTTCTCCGTGGAAATTTCTGGAAGAAGTTGGAAAGAAGACGGACCCAGGAGCGCACCAGTTCATTTCAGGACTTCACCGCTCGCGCTTTCCTTCCAGTCTAAGCGCGGAGGCCTGGGGTCGCAGGAAAGGTAGAAGCCAGCTCTGACCACCATCTGGGCCGGCCCCGGGGATTGGGGGGAGGGCCCGGCGAGCTCGTCTGGGGAGTGCGGGGGTCGCGGGTCGAGGACCCATCCGCGCCAAAGCCGCCTGGCAGGCGCGCGTCCTTCCCCCGCGGTCGCGGCACCGTTTCCGGAGCCCAGCCTCTCAGCCGCGGGGCGGGCTTCGGAGCTCACGGTGACTAGTTATTTCGTCCACGCAGGACAGCTTTTCTTCTTTTTATCCGAAAACATTTCAACCCTAACGGGCAGATGTGGTGGTAACTGGCTTATCTACGTGCACATACCCCCTACGCCTGTCTGCTCTCAAAAGATGGTTTCCTTTCTCTCTGTATATTGCGCTCCTCAGACACTGGGCCAGTGATTTCTGACTTCTCCCTGACTACTGAATATGTAACAGGACCGGTGTGGCCCTGAGCCCCCGCCCTCGCCTCCGGAGCAGATTCGCCCGCGGACGCGCGTGTGCGCGGAGAGCCCCCGGGGGCCCCGCGCCTGCAGACCGGGCGCTTGCCCGCTTCGCGCACCGGCACCGGTGGAAGGAGCAGCTTCTGCTGTGAATGCGTCTCTCCATTCAGCGTGCACTTTCTGGTCGCTCGGTAAGCAGGTATGTATGAGAAGTTCTTGATTCTATCTTTAGAGACTGAACTCTTCAAACAACTCTCATCCATAAAGTAAAACTTAAAATATATATAAAACAGAAAAACAAAGTAAAACTTGGTCAATTTAGGCAACAATTCCAGATGACCAGCGTGGGAGACAAAGATGGTGAGTGGAGAACGTTTTGTCAAATTTTATCCACCTTCTAAGTATGAGGGAAAACATTCATTCACCTTTTCTCAGTAATTGTTTAGTCACTTTCTATTCTACTGTAAGTGAATACTGCCCTCTTTTGGCAGAATGTTCGAACTTTTTAAATACGTGGGTTCTTTTTTTATTAAAAACTTGTCTCGAACAAGAACGATTTATTTTAAAATAACCTTGAACTATGCTTGACATCATTCATGTGTCTTTTATTGTCTGTTATCAATAAACCACAAAGCCAGCCTGTTCCTTTCAGGCCGATTGCTATCATTCCAACACTCTTGCTTGATGTTTGCAATTTGGAGAACTTGGCCAAGAGCAAGTTTATTACCATTTTCAGCTCAAAATATCATAAATATTACATTGTATTCATAGCGCATTTTTTTCTGGAAGGAAAGACTAAAAACTTTCTAGTTTAAAAGCCTAAGCTGATGTTTAATGGGAAGAAAAAAAAAAAAACCTACTGTTGCCTTCCATGAATATAAGGCTAAGAACTGCAGGACCCAGGGAGCTTATGAATGACACAGCTGCATCGTGAAAATGCTAAGTCAGCAAGGTGGAGTCTTGTTTAGCTGGAGAATTTACTTAACTAAGTGATGCTAGAAATTCGGGTTTGATCCCTGGGTCAGGAAGATCCCCTGGAGGAGAAAATGGCAACCCACTCTGGTATTCTTACCTGGAGGATCCCATGGACAGAGGAGCCTGGTGGGCTACAGTCCATAGGGTCACAAAAGTCGGACACGACTGAGCAACTAAGCAAGTCACATTAACTACAGATTTGGGACAGCAGGGTCACAGGAAGAAGAGAAAAGCCCTTTCCTAAATTAAATGGGGAGTCTTCACTAGAATCTCCATCCCTATCAAGTTCAGTAATGGTGAACTAAAAATAACCCATCTACCCACCCCCAGCTCCCAGAGAAGGCAAAGAAAACTATTTCAAAATTTGCTATTCGAAAGGAGGAAGGGAGTTAAGTCTCCCTGAAGATGTAACATGCCCAGATTCGCTTTGCCATGGATGTTCATGCCACTCTCCCTGAGTGGTGTGAAAACCTTAAATCCAGCACTTAAAGAGCAGTGCTCAGAAAGTACAAGAGAAACAGGGCTTATGAAAGCTAGCTGATAGTAGGTTAGCTTTCACGAGACAAAGCCCACTATAGAGTTCAGATACTGGAATTAGACACGGAATCAATCCTGAATATTTACTGGAAGGACTGATGCTGAAGCTCCAATACTTTGGCCACCTGATGCGAAGAGCCGACTCATTGGAAAATATTCTGATGCTGGGAAAGATTGAGGGCAGAGCCTGTGAAGTTAGTGAGAAACACACGTAAAGACATAAGGATACAACGAAGGTTGAAAATAAAAACATCTTTAAAAAGAAACTATCTACAAAAATTTACCAAAGACCTGAATAGGAATTTTCAGTTCAGTCACTCAGTCATGTCCAACTCTTTGTGACCCCATAGACAACAGCATACAAGGCTTCCCTGTCTATCACCAACTCCCGGAGCTTACTCACACTCATGTCCATTGAGTTGGAGATGCCATCCAACCATCTCACCCTCTGTCATCCCCTTTTCCTCCTGCCTTCAATCTTTTCTAATCAGTTCTTCACATCAGGTGGCCCAAGTATTGGAACTTCAGCTTCAGAATCAGTCCTTCCAATGAATATTCAGGACTGATCTCCTTTAGGATGGACTGGTTGGATCTCCTTGCAGTCCAAGGGACTCTCAAGTCTTCTCCAACACCATAGTTCAAAAGCATCAGTTCTTTGGTGCTCAGCTTTCTTTATGGTCCAACTCTCACATCTATACATGAATACTGAAAAAACAGTATCTTTGACTAGATGAACCTTGTTGGCAAAGTAATGCCTCCTTTTAAAATAACACTGTCTAGCTTTTGTCATAAGCTTTGTCATGGCTTTTCTTCCAAGGAGCAAGCATCTTTTTACTTTTTTATGGGAATTTTACCAAAAAGATTTTGGTGAATTCAGATTTTACCAAATTTTAATGGGAATTTTACCAAAAGGAAACCTGAAACCAAGAAGCACTTGAAAAGACACAAAACCTCTCTAATAAGTGACAAAGCCCAACAGCACTTGAGTGTCGGATGTAGGTGAGGATACAGAATAGCTAGAACATTGAAACACTGCTGGAAGGGACACAAGTGCACAATTCTGCACCTGCTGGGAAAGGTGGACATCGTCACGGCCTCTGGGCAGTGGTTCCTGCTCCTGGCTGGGTGCTTGCGGACTCTGGCGCACACAGCCGCAGGCATGCTGAGTGGTCTGGGGGACCACCTGTCCATCAGCAGTAGGATGAACAGGTAATCAAGCTATGACCTAGCATCACTACGGACAACAGGGACCAGGCTCAGAGAGACAATGTGCAGTAAAAAGTGAGTGCACAGGAATCCATAGGGTGCACTCACATCGCTTAGAGATACAAGTGTGTATAAAACCACAGCGGAAAGCCAGATGCCTGCCCTTACATGTGCATTCAATCAGTCCTTAGACTTCACATGCACCTTATAAATATCCCTCATCTCTACTCAAATAGTTTATAAAAATTAACTTCTAAGAACCCCACAGCCTTCAGACGTGGCAGCAGTCAAAAGGCAATGAGATGTCCAGACACAGGCACCTCTATGCTGTAATTCAGCATACATCCGCAGGAACTGAGCTTCTTCTCTAAACCTGAAAAGGGAAAAAGAAAATGCAGGCCACTGACATTGATGCTTAATTATATGCCAAGTGTTTATTTAAAATAATTTTCCAAGTTTTCCTGTAATTTAACAGCTTTTGCTTCACTTTTATCCTCTTAAACAGCTAGAAACCGATGCTTACATTTTCTGTATTTTAACTACAAATGCTATTTTAATAACATCATTATTAATACTAGAACCAAGATATATCAACCAACAAGCAGCACAGATTTAAATGACCTTCCTGGTAGTTACAGTGTGGCTGGCAGTTTTGGGACTTTATCAGATGCTGGACACTATTCACGCCATCTCCAACCAGTGGTCTCAGGGAAGTGTTGCTCCCCTCTTCAGGCCTACCTCCTCTCTGCAAAATAAATAAAGCTTATCCTGCTGTAAAACCCCATGAATGCACTGCTCATCACCTTCAATTACTTCATCTTTATTTGCAACCTCTCCACTTATAAAGCATAATTATTCACACTCAAATATAACATGATTCATTAAAAAATAAACACCCAAAATATCCTCAATCATTCTAATATATTTCCATTAATAGATAAAGGGCTTTCACTTAAAATTTCATTTTTTATGTCTACTTCTTCAATAGTAAAGTCGCAACTGTAAAACAAATGCATTTAAAAACACAAAAGATACATTTCAATGACCAAAAATTGGCAATGATTATGAAAATCTATGGTACATTTTGCCAAGGCCAAAAGAATGAAAGCTGATATGAAAAAGTCAATCTCCAAATAGATCCTTAACAAAAACTTCCCTCGTGAATAGTAAAATCATTTAAGAAAAGGTTATCTTTACATATGTGGAAACTTGTTTCAAAAACAACAAAGCTGGGGTGAGGGTACAAGATAAAAATATGTGGGCACCAGGAACTCAAGATTCATCTCCTAAAACACGTTTGTTTCAAAATAAAATGACCATTTCTGATATAACTGTATGAAACAACTGTTTTTCATTGATAGAAATAAGATGGGCATGCATCAGTAACTATAGCTTAGTAGTCCTCTAAGAAACCCTGTGGAGACACTATACCCCCAACCTCCTAGCCCCCAGCTCAGACGCTGGTATAAAACCAGCAGCTTCCGTGAAATCATCTTTGACGTTACTAAAGGGATCCTGGGATAATTCATGCTCAGAATACTTGGAACACTTGTTTTTACATGTGTAGAGTTTTCAGAACTGAGGTGTTTTTGGAACCGTCCATGTGTGAACCTCTGCAGAACATCATAGTCCTTCAACTGCACTGTGACTGCATTTCCTCAAGCATGTCTGATCAACAGTTCTAACAGTGATGCTGGTGGCAGTAAGTGACACTCTCAAATTCTTCCTTCTAAAAATGTGTATAATCCATCAGAACACTAAATAGTAAATAGGCTACACTGTTTACTTTCCTAAGCAAGGAATGACTCTTCAGGCCCTAGTAAGCTAAGAATGGCCTTTACTACCTGTTTTACCACTGACATTCAAATAATGAATAAAGTATGTGATATTAAGCGAAAAATGAAAACCACTGTTATTTCACCACAAGAAACAACCACAAAATAAAAACATGGGAAGAAGTTAAATGAGCCCAATGCAGGTCCCAAGATTAAACTATGATTCCGGATTTTCAAAGCAAAAGGCATCTACACATCATTTCTGTCAACGCTCCCGACACCACAGAGATGAGTTTCAGACCAGGGCAGGCTGTCCTGCCCTACGTGTCCAGGGCAAGCCTGCAATCAACCAGAATCTCCCTCTGCTAAAGTGCACCTGTGGCCAGCCTGCTCGGGCCTGACTCATCCACAAGCCATCGACAGTCACACAGAACTACGCCTCCTGAACCAAATACTCTATACAGTGGATGACAAGGAAAACAGTCCTAAATATACCACTACCTTCTAAAACTTCAGAGTAACACAGCCTCACCATGTTTAAATACTGAAAATGTCAAGGGTCCATACAAACTAAGAGCTGTATTAAGCATGTACGTTTTGCTCTGATATTCACTTGATGAGTTCTTAAAATCTTGATGAGAGAAGCAGACGCTTTCCCCATGTCTTTTGGCAACAGATTCAAAAGCGAGAGTAGCGGTGCTGTTGAATTCCATGAAACGTGGGTTTTTAAAGCTAAATTATTCAGTATCTGCATTGTTATTGCACTCATACATTGCCCGGAGTAGGTCTACAGCAACTTGGCAGTGGGGACTGCAACGCAAGTAGGGGGTCTGCAAAGTGTCTGCCTTCCTTGCTAGACAGAGTTCCCAGGCAGGAACTGTACATGACTGCAGTTCAAATCCAATCACACGCGCTTCATGATTGTGTCTCCCTGAGGGAAGTTAAGTCAAGCCCTCACCACTAACTAGTTCTGTCAGGAACCAAACGGGGATCTGCAGACCCAGTCCTGACTACGGCTGAGTTCCACTCCTGAAGCTGCTCTGAGTTAAAACAGCAATTTTTCAGATTTTAAAGAAAAATATATTTTATAAAAGGGATTCTTTTTAATCACTGAATACATCATTTTTATTACTAAGACAGAAACAAGTTATACCTTTTTCCACTATAAATTCACTCTGATAAAAGAAAGAATTCTCTTTTAACTCCTAACAAATGCTACATTTTCAAGACGCAAGGAATTATCAGTAGGCATCCTTTCTTCTTGCTCTAAGCTATTTCTCCCTGAAGTATGTCAAGTAGGCTTTTAGAGACTCTGGCAGGGGCAGCTTCATGATCTTCTCCCGCAGCAGGTTTTGGGGTGGCTCCTCCGGCTTCAAGGCTTCGCCCGGCTCCTTCTCCTCCTCCTCTTTGTCTTCCTCCATCTTCTCGTCCTCCTCACTGTCGAGAGGCTGGGGGATGAGTTGGTTGCCCACAAAGACGTAAGTGTTAATCCTCTGCTTGACCCGCTTCCTCTTCCTTTTGGGCGGAGCCCTCTGAGGAATCCCCTTGGCCTGCATCTCATCGTTTATGAAATTCCTAAGTGTGCGTCGGATGTAAATGCGAGCCAAGTCCTGCAGGTTCCTGACAGCACAGGGGGCTAAAAACATATGGAAAACATAAAAAGTGAAACATTACATACTGTTCACTTCTCAGTGAACATCAGAAGACAGAGACATGTAAAAACTTTGACTTTCATCAAATAAAGACTCAGGGAAGAGCACTGACTATGTGCAGATCACTCCAGCACCAAGTCCAGCTGACGGGGTGGCAAAGGGGTCATGGACACAGACAGCTCAGGCACGTGCATAAACCCTCTTGGGAAGGACAGGTAACTCACAGCAAGTGGAGCACAGAGAACTGAATAGTCAGGGGACTGAGGGGCAGGGGCAGGGCTGGCAACAGAAATGAGGGTGTCATCAGCCCACCATAACCTGCTGTCAGCCCCATGACCTGCTAAGACCAGGGGGCAGACAGGGGAGGCGAACAAGGAGGGGTCGCTGCAGGAGGTGGGGTGGAGAATCACCCAGGAAAGAGCTTCCGAAGTTACAAAGATGCCAAGGAACACCTCTGTCTTCTCGGTGGCTCTGCTCCCGACTCCCCTGCACTCCGGGTGCTGTTTCGACACCTGCACTGTCTGCCTCTCCTGCCAACACTGCCTGCTGTCCCAGGGACCCACCACACCGATGCCCTGTCACAGCAGCCCAAGTTCAGAAGAACCCAAGGGCCCCAGAGTGGAAAAGGACTCAGACCTGCTTCAGCCACTTCTAACACTCGCAAGTCCTAAAATAGCTTCCACACGAGCTTCATTTAGATGTTCTGATAATACAGAAGCTTTCAGACAATTCTCAGCCCTAATTATTCAAAAATAGTGTTTTTTGTACGTTTAGCCTCTTGGTTCCTAGTCATGAGAAGATCCAGTGGACCAGACAATACTAGTCTTGACTGCTATTGAATTGTACTGTGAACTGAAGCTCTCAGGCCACAACTACAGGGAAGGTTCTCTCTAACACACCCACACGTCAGCTCTGTTTATCTCCCACAAGGTTACTTACGGAGGCCCACAGAGTCTGGCTTGCCGTTGTCATTCTTACTTGGCTGCACAAGAGGAGCAAATGACACAGCAAGGATGTTTTTACTTTCCCAAGTGTTCTGTCCAGTTCGCATAATTTGTGTTAACTATTTAAGAGGGTGAAAGAAAAAAACAGAATGGCTCAATCAGGGAAGTGTGACCACCTTACACTCACAAGTTTGTTTTAACAGAAAAATACCAGAGATTACTCTATAATCACTTGTATTTGAATGCACCCAATTACCTTCATTTAAATATTTACCATAAACTAATACAGGAGGAATCGCAAGTACTGGTTTCACAACATATTCCATGTACACAAATGGCTTTGCAGGTTATATTAATATGGGGGTCTGATGTCATCAAGGGGTGTTATTCTAACACATACCTGCCACTGGCTCCCAAAACACACGTCTCACACAGTTGTGTAGTTAAAGTGTTATATCAGTAAAAACACATTTTGATTACTGAACCAATGAGTCAACTTCACAATCTTCCAGGGTGGTAATAAAATACAGATTCTAATCCCAACTTCATATTTCATGAGTAAATGTAATTAGGCACAAAGGGATTAGAGCTTTCCCACTCAGCAGACACCCATCAGCATGGCTTGATCAGGACAAATCAGTATCCTCAATTTATATTATAAAAGTCAACCCATTACTATATTTTACATTAGCATAATGTATATAAGAAATATTCAATAAAATACCAATGGGAAACCATATTTTAGATCTTTAAAAATATATCTTTAAAGGAAAACAGGAAGAAGATGATTAATCTGGGAGTCTCAACTCTGGAAGCATTCAAGTTAATGTGTTTCCAAGAACGTATGTTAATGAGTGCTTTATATTCTCTCTTTTTAATAACTGACAGTGTGATGAAGTCCTCCGACCTGCAATTCACATGCTTTGAAAGTAGAGAACTCTCACTGATGCCAAGATGACCACACTAGGTCCCAATCATCTGGGACAGTCCAGCTCCCACTTACAAACCACAGGGTGTTGTAAACATCTCAGACTTAGGTTAGTATGAACATAAAAGAAATTTTTTGAAACGTATATTCATAAATTTTTAAAGTAAAAGATCCACCCATTTTCTGAATAGATTATTATTTCACACGTTTATTATACCTAATAATTCCAAATCAAAGGCAGGCAAGTAGGTGAAAAATAGTTTCAAATGAGTCTATGTAGTGCTAAAAGAAGATCTAAAAATTTACTGGTCTCTGAAATGGAGTTAAGTAGTTACAACCACTCCCTCAGCTAAAAGAGGCCACCACATTCCACAGTGAGGACACGGGTGGGTTGGGTGTGTGTGTGGAGGGGCAGCGTGGCCAACAACACACGGGCAGAGCTCAGCTTGGCTCTTTTTTCCCTAGGTAAGGGGCCTTTTCCACACCTGCTCTGGTTAAGAGCTGTGAGTCCATTTCAGTGCTTTCCTATAGATACCGGTGTGGCGAGTACGTCTTCCCTAACAATCACAGTGCGCCTTTCGCTGGTGCATCAGCCCCCATCCTACACTGAGCGTGTCTCCCGCGCCATCGAGCAGGACGGTGGCCGCTACCTGGTCCTCTATGGGCATGACCAGAATGCCCCCGACTTTCAGCAGAATCTTCATGTAGTTTTCATGGTCCTTCTGGACCCCAGCTCCACAGTAGATTCGATCATACTGGTGACTGTCCGATGCTATCTGCAGGCAATTACCCACCACAAATGCAGGCTCACAGAACTCAAATCTGTATGGAGAAATAAAAAGTATTTTAATTCATTTAAACAAAAGATGAGCCCTAAAAAATTAACATAATCCAACTCTTTGAAAGTGAAGTTTTACCAAAATTAATTATAAGGATAAAATATCATAAAATTTGAATCTGAATTATGTATATTTATGAAATCTAACAGTGATCAAATATATTGTTTTATTATCAATGGCACAGTGTACATTTTTCCAAAACATCAACCCATTTTTTCCCCCACACGGAAACCTTACTTAAGGCTCAGAAGGTGAATCACAACACTGTTGTGACTGACAAACTGAAACAGTCTCTAACATACATAGTTAAAACCCCAATGCACTAATAAAACATGTACAGTAATTTTAAGAAATTAATTCATGAAAATACCCTCTCAATTTTAAGTTGATTGAAATTAACATGACCACACAGCAAAGTCAGGTTATCATCTGAGGACAAAATAATTTGCATTAAAAGGCTCAGCATGCAGTGAAAAATGTCTCTGAAATCATTTTTATTTTGTAAAATGTATCCTGCCCTTTGGTAATTAACAGACTTATTACCAGGGATTCCCTGGTGGCTCAGACGGTAAAGAATCTGCCTGCAATCCAGGAGACCTGGCTTCCATCCCTGGGTTGGGACGATCCCCTGGAGGAGGGCATGGCAACCCACTCCAATATTCCTGCCTGGAGAATCCTATGGACAGAGGAGCCTGGCGGGCTGCAGTCCATGGGGTTGCAAAGAGTCGGACATGACTGAGCAACCAAGCACAGGACAGACTTTTTACACAATATGTTTCCATTAAATTCACTAAATATACAGACACCCCGTGGTCACTGATATTTAAAGAAGTTTCCCAGGATGATGCCCAGTCCTCGCTTCCTGTTCCAGGGTGGAGAGTGGGAAACAGTGCAGAGCCGGCCCTCTCCTCTTGACACCCACAGGGCGGGTGGTCCTAACCCTGGCTCCTTCTACTATGCCTGCCCAGTGCCCCCACTTTCTGGGCGTCTGCCACCCCCACCACCACCCTGTGCCCAGCTGCTCAAGACAGGTTCCCACCTCTCAGAGGCCACACAGGGCCCTTCTTGGCTCTGCCCCCATCCCAGAAACACTGCTGTAGCCATGGGTGGAATTACAGGCCTCCCATCGTTTAGAGGAAATACTACAAGGTCTGTGCTGTTCCTATGACTGCATGGCCCCTCCCTCTCTGCTGCTTAAACGCCCAGCATCCCTTCAAGATACAGTTCAAATACGAGCTACACTACACAAAGCACTCTTACCCAGCTCTTCAGGAAGATCTCAGTCTCTCTACTTGCGTAACACTCATGAAAGTATACACTTACGTATGTAAGGGACAGCATTTAATTTCTCTCTTATACTCAAGACTATTGGACAACCTAGGATTGTCTAAAATACAGCCAAAACAATCCCTGGGCCTTTCAATAACTAGATATTGTGGATCACATGGTTTAATCATCTCAAAGTTACAGTAATCATTCTTTGAAAAGAAAAAAGCCTCGTATTTTCAACCTGAAAACCCTATTATAAAAATTCACTTTAAATAATTTTACAATAATTTAAGCCACTCTTAAAATTTTCTAGATGAACGTGAGCAAGGAATTTAAGTAAAATTATTTTGTATTATTAAACCTCTTTTATCATTTAGTCTGTTAAATCAACTTAAAAATATGCTTATAGTTTAAAAGCTTCCTACAGCTTACAGAACGATTATCTACAAAAACACTATTACAAGTAAACAATTTAGAGTAAAACTGCTTCTGAAATTAGTGATATTTTTATACACTCTCATCCCAGCAAAATGAACTAGAAAGAAGTGAGTGCCTGATTCTAAAATCAAATGTGACTCTGGTCAAGTGGCCTGACACTAGCAATTAGCACAATTCACTCCAAACACTATTTGTGAAGCCCCAGTTGTGTGTAAAGACTGGATATACAGTGGGAGGCACTCATGCCTAATGCAATGAGAGACAACAATCTCACCAATTAAAGATGAACTTAGGAGGATGATAAATGCTCTAAAGGAACACCACTCCATAAGTATGGCTGAGGATGGATGCAAGGGAACTGACAGGCCTGGGGAGCCAGAGTAAGGCTCACCAAGAACAGTGAGCTGGGATCTGAAAGGTCAGACAGGGCAATCAACCCCACTAGCCACCAGCCTTGTGCAGACAGGAGCCCTGAAATGTGGCTGGTGGAAAATGAGATGCACGGAAAGGATAAAAATCATATGAGATCTCAGTATCTCAAATATTTAGCATGTAAAATATCTCAAGATCTCATTTAAATATGTGTGTGTGTGTGTGTGTGTGTGTGTGTGTGTGTGTGTATTTCAACAGCCACATAAACTGAAAGCACTAAGCAACTGCCCTTCTACTTTATCAACTGTGAATAGAAGCTTCAAATACTTTCCTGAGCACAATCTTTCCTCTGGGACATTCCCCTGCTTTCCCTGATTATCTCTTTGAACATGTCTTCTGAACTTTAATTATATCTCCGTCACCTTTTACAGTCCTCAAGAAATATTTATTAAGTGAAAAACCTAAGAAATGTAATTGACTTGTCATCTTTCCCACCTACCAACTTTGAACATGAACTCAAACTTGACAAATATGCTAATCACAAGAATCGCAGGACTAGAGATTTATCCAGAAACAGTTACAGAAAAAAACATGTGCCTGTGGCACCCTCTAAATCAACATGATGGTTCTTGCTTTATTAAATTGGAAGCTATAAATAGCTGTAGTTTCATGTTACAAAACACATGATTTTTCCCACAAAGTACCAAAAAAACAAAACTTAAACAGTAAAAAAGCCAAAACAAAACCGTGCCTTTAATAAACCAACTGTCGCCTAACTTAAAAGTGCTTTTTAGTGGCCTCTCTGAAGATCTTAAATAAGCCACCCTTGTTTATTCTAGGAAACAAAGGCTTTTCCCCTACAAGGCAGATCTGAGCCAAGTATACTATCTTATATTCCATTTAGGAAGTGTTACAAAGAATCATTAAAGAGAAAAGTTAGACCTTTACATTTACAAATGATTTCTACTAATGCAAATGGAACATACACTTCTAACATGTATATGGGGTCTTCGAAAGTGTGAAGACCCTTTCATTTAGTATACCAAATTTATTTCCTTTACCAGCACACTCAAATTTGAAAGTTTAATTGAATTGAGGCAAGGTTCCAAAAGGAGTAGTAGGACTAGATTATTTCTAGATACAAAAAAGTAAAGTTTCAAGGACATAATCAGGGAGAAAGGTGTGGTACTTTAAAATATAAACACTAAAACACAATGACTTAATAGTTACAAGAAACAGCCTAGCAGAGACAATGTTTCATCTGGGGACTGTTTATTACATCCACAGCTGTGGCTTCACCTTCTCCACCAGTAATACCCAAGTCCTTCATGATAGTAAAGGAAACAAAACAACGCTCAAACTGCTTATACTTACAACATTATTTTCTAATACATACATGGATTAAAGATGATCCTTTCTAAAAGGACTTGGAGATGAGTGTTAGCATTTCTGACTAGGTAGAGATGGGGATCTTACTTAGACACTTTATATTCTGACATTGAAATCATGGCTTGTTTTTATAACAATTTCATGTAAAAAAATTCATACAAATTCTACTGCTAACAATATTTTTCCAAAAGTCTATGATTAGAATTCTTCAGGCAAATGTTTACGGATATGCTCATATATGTATAAAGAATAACTGACTGATGTGAGGCAAGAATGACAGCTACCAGGTGGTCAGAGTAAATTACAATTGCTGTTAGTGTTTCCAGCATAAAGAGGAAAATAAAAGTTTCTTCCTTTTAGCTTTAACTAGATTCTGAAAGCTGCACCTTCTCTAAGTCTCCACAAACCTCTGTAAGCAAAGGACATATTTTATACCATAAACACAATTCTGTATAATCCAGAAGTCTGCACTAATGAACCAACCAGAGGTTTTCACTATTTGAGATTTGCACATAAAATCTAGGTTTGAAAACAGTGAAGAGAAAATCTAAATCCCACTTTTCACATCAACTATGGAACCCAAGAAAGGAAAATAAAACAACAAAAATTTTTTTTTAATGGCAAGAGGCCTACGAAAAGGATATTTTCTATGGTTCTAATTTTAATCCTAAAAGTATCGATCTTGTGTTCTCTCCTAGTTTTCATACTTTATTTAGGGCAGCTCATTAAAATTTTTTGTCTGTTAGTAACATGAAAAGTAGCAATCATTTTTATTCTTTGAAGAAATTTTCCAAAACAAAATTTCCCAGGTACAGATGTCTTACACTCCTGAATTCCACCAAGTTATACTTCCTAACCATGTAAATTATCTGTATACAAAAAAAAAAGAAGTAGTTCTGAACTGTAATAACTACAAATTCAATCATTTTAGACTTATAATCATTTATTGATTTAAACCTGAAAACCTAATGGCTTTTTAGACTTACATAGAAAGGGGAGAGTATCTGACATACCCTTACTAAAACAAAACATACAAACAGTATTTGTGGGAAAACCGAGAGCACAGGTATCTTGGTTTACAACATGAGCGCTTGGCCAAAAGGGTGCCGACTCCATCACTTACCTCGGCAGGGGTCTCCTTTACAGGTGCACGCTGGGTTATCTTCATCTCCAGATGCACAGACGTTCCATTCACAGCAGGGACCTTGCCAACGTGCCCACATAATTCTCTGATAAGCTGCTAGGAGATCAGGGTGACCTAGCCTTGCCCTGCAGCTTCCCTCTTAGACGGGTATTCTAGGTCTAGGAGCTGACTGAGAGTAGAAAAAACAACATTCCCCTTCAATACACTGTTGAAATCGGGGCTGAAAATTTGCACACCTAGATTATCACGTGCCACAGGATGCTGTCATCAACATTTTAGACTATTGTTCCAGCACAATAAAGGATTTCAGGGACACAGGAAAGACTCCTATAGTGTTCTCATACCTCACCCAAAACAACCTGCCAAATGAATCACAGACACTTCTTTTTCTTAAAGTACTTTGTCAGAATGTGCATTTTGAACTGTGACAGCTATGACAACTTCGTTAAAACAAGACAAACTTCACAACCTTCCACTGGGAAGAAAACCCAGGAAAATAATCATCTCTTCTTTTCCAAATACAGTTATACCATTCAAAAACTCTTATAACCAAGAATTAAACTATTGAATTTTACAAAATTTAAAAAACAAAGACTTTACCTGTATAAGAGATTTCCCTTCCAACTGCACCAAACTCACCTCAGAATAATTTAAACATTATTCAAAGTGTTAAGAGTAAATACACAGATTTTTCACTGAACAGAGCTTTAGGAAACGCCATAGGACCAAAAACAATCTCTAAACATTTTATAGGAAGTGTGACCAGTACATGATATGAAAGTGAGCCCTCATATTTCAACAATAATTTCTTATAAAATAACTTGGGCTACAAACTTTTATTTCTGTCAGTGTTTTATTCTTGGAATAGTTTCTTCTTTTCCTGTGTCAGAAGCCATCAAACCTTCCTTCATGCCATTTCTAACTGATGGTAAAATACATAAGTGATAGCTTAGAGGACTATTTTTAAGCATTTCTCTGTCCCACCATCTGAATGTCTGTCATGTTTAAAAACTGTGTTTAAAACCTATATCTCTCATAAAACTACCATCTGAACATGACTGATATACCCAAACGTTCAACTATCGTAGAAAGAGTTCAAAATCATGTTGACTGTGTATCTAATAGTAAAATTTCTTCAAGCATGCCACAATTCTCTTCAAGATGGAGTGGGACTGCTCCAGTGAGAAAGGGGCCAGAGCACACTGTCAGTTCATTTCCTCCAATCCAATATCAATCATATGGAAAAGGAACCTATAATCAAGAATAAAATTAGGGTACTACACCCAGCCACGCATCCATTAAGTCTTCTAAAACGTAAGTGACTACACTAACCCTGAATTTAATTTAGAATTTATACCTTGACTACACCCGAAGAAGGCACGGCCTCTACAGCTCATCTCTGACCCCCAGACATCCACCCTAGAGACAAGTCTCATTAATGAACAGGGCAGGTGGCTCTGTGATAAAAAGGTTATCATGCATTAACCAGGCTAAGAGCACTCCCGAAATTCTTATCTAGAAAAAAAAAAAAAATGATGGAAATAAAGGTGCCGCTTCAACCTCTGTTATCTGGGGCAAAGCTGCTAGACTGTAATTCATTGGCAATCTTACTGCTGGGAAGAACATTAGAATGTATCAGTTTTTATATCATTATAGCTAAGTCAGACTAACCAACAAGACAAGCCTGGCTGAAGTCATGGCCTGTCTGATCCTGTCCTCCCATCTAGGAAGCATGGACACCAACACTGCCTCTAGGACTGTGGGTACAGCTCAGGATAGTGCAGACGACACACATTAGCTGCTATCATTTTCATCATTTCATTACAGTCTTCAGTACTCCCACTGTGACTCATTTATACAACAAACTACAGGAAACAATGGTCCTCCATGCAAACAGAATGAAAATCTTCAATAAAGCAGACAACGCTGCACTCATGTGGCTTCTGTCAGGACAGCATTTCCAAAACAAGGTACAGTGTCCTTGGAGGGGAGAGGAGACAGGACCTACTGTCTCACAGGAAACAGCTCACCCCAAAGCATGCCCTCCAAGGAGTCAGGTCGGCTGCATGCACATGTACACATATTACACAAACACACACATGTAGTTGTGAATAAATGCTATGCCAATTATCAACTCACGAAGCACTTACAGGGTATAATCCAGGCTCCTTTTATCTGACCTCCTCTTCCAAGTAAACACAGCTGGAGAGACTGTTTCGCTTATGGTACATGCACAAAAGTGATTCAGATGATCTGGCCTTCCTCCATGAAAGCCAGATACCCAAGGGACGTTAAACCTGGGGCTGGAAGACTTGTTTACAACAGAACGGGCTAAAGGAAGGACGTCCTGGAGAACGCGTGTGAAGAGCAGAACAGGTCCGCACACCGCGGCCAACAGGCTGCACGCAGCCTGCACTTGCTCTGGCAATGATGTGGACAGAACCCCCCGCCCACACCTGCTCGGGGCGTCTGAGGAAGGCTGTGTCCTGCCACAAAGACCACCTAGCCCAAGAAGCCAGAAATGTTTACTATCTGCTCCTCAAACGCTCGCCAGTGTTTCAGAGAACCTGTGAAATCAAGCGTCAGTTCATGAGGGAAGGTCAGTGAGTCTGGCAACACCGGAGGCAGAGCACAGGCAGCAGCCACATGGAGAACCTGCCTCCTCTCTCGCTTTGGAGCACAGTGAGCTCACAGGAGCCTCACCAAATCTTCAGATTTGCTGATATAGAACTGAGACACAGAAACAAAGTTTACAAGTATTAACACTGTATTAAGGATAATTTTTTCTGCAAGAAGAAATAGTACCTTTAAGACTCAGGAACCAAGGCTCCTTTATAAAGCATACACAAAAACATACACCTGCATTTTTTTTTTAATCTATATCTTACATTAAACATTCTAATGTTGAGCAGTTTATTGACTCTATTCTCGCCTACTACATTTGGCAGTTTATTATGATCTCCAATAGATACACATAAGAAAACTTCAAAGATACAGTTTAAATCATAAGTGATATACTTTTGAAAAAGGAACTGGTACGATCCAAACCAAGAGGATAAATAAGACTGGATAAATATTAGGTTTTAGCTTTCTATTGTCTTCCTGTTACACACAATCAAGGTGGCCTGGTCCTAAGTACTAAGGGATACATAAATAGCAATTTTGTTTCCTGAGTTACTTTATATTTTATTAATTAAAACAAGTATTTTGATGACCTGTAAACAACTAAATATATAGTAAAACTGCTTAGGAATAGAATTTTTAAAGTCACTTTGCATGGCAAGTTTTTTAAATTTAAAAACTGAAAGTAAATAGAAATATTCTCCACAAACACCAAGAAAAATCGCAAAGAAATCATCAAAACATAAAGACAGGAAGAAAATTGCTACATCTTTATCATTTCTATCACCAAAATCAAATGATAAATGACCCCAAAAGGAGTCCATTAAATGACCCATCAGCTTTGACTACTTAACTTCCAACCAAGTCATGACTTTATGCAAAACGAAGCATTTGCCAGTACCTGCTACCTCTGTAAGCAAGATACCTTTATAATCTGAAGTACAGAACTACTATTTCAGAAGCTACCTGAAAACCAAAATAGGTAACATTTCCAGGACTGTTTTTTTAAGAATAGTCTGTTAACAGAAGAATCTGTTTTAAAAATAAGTTGTAACATTTCAGAAACAACCATACTATAAAGTTTGATTATTTTAACTAAAATAATAAGACCATTAAAAATTATGAAGAAACATTTAGATCAGTCATATCACCATATTTGAGATGATTCACCATTTTAAGAATAACAAACCTGTATAACACAGTCTAACACCACCACTCAAGAAATACAAGCGAAGGACATTTGGTATCTCACGATTACACGAAAACAATTTTAGAGAATTTTTTTTAAACTTGAGACACTTAAATACATATAGCCTTCAAACTTAACTATGTTCTAGATTATTCAATATTTAAATTACATCGACACAGAAAGCAAGTGCTCTGGGACAACCCAGAGGGATAGGTGGGGAGGAAAGAGAGAGGGGGATTCAGGATTGGGGGGACATATGTATACCTGTGGCCGATTCATGATGTATGGCAAAAACCATCAGGATATTATAAAGTAATTACTCTCCAATTGAAATAAACTAATTTAAAACAAAAGACAGACTTTAAAGAATGACATATTTTACTGTTTGCCAGGACTATGCCCTTGTCAGCAAGACTTGTCTCCATAGATACTGTAGAGGTGCTTCCATGATTCAAAGTTCTTCCTTAAGCTTGTTCTGCCTGATTAATGACCCAAAAGGGAATTATCTGTGCCTTTATGTGTTAATACCTGAAATGTATTATTATCTAATATATTAAGATAAACCTTAAACATATGCTTTTACTAATATTCCTTTCATATTTTCTAAGTTTAATTGTATTCAAATGGTCTTCTGTGTAAAATTAAGTTTCAACATCAAAACAAACACTTACAATAGAAATTCAATAAATTCCACAAAATTCCACAGTTCTAATAAACAATATAAAAATATCCATGCCCACATTTTAAGCACTTACCATACCACTAATTATAAGATAGACAGAAATGATGAAGACACAAAGGGTACTACAATTGAATCTCAATTTCTTACAAAATAACTTGGACTAAAATCTATTTTATTTCTGCCAAACAGTATGTTTTTCTTGGAAATGGAAACAGAATATGAACCAACATGGTAAGCACTTGAAAAATGATTCAAAAATGTGAATTAAAGGTTAACTATTTATTAAGACAGAATAAGATAAAAGGACCGTGTTCAGCAAACTGGTGCAGAAGATTCCAGTGACCTGCTCAATGGACTGATTATGGAACAAACCCAAAGCCCAGCATGTGCAGTCTCCTGGCTCGCGGGTCTCAGGTCTGGACACCCTCCCACACACTCCAGCCCCCGCTCGGTACTGAGCACTGAAGCTGCAGCACAGGCTTCTGTTCCTCAGCCCACCAAGTGCCACTGCCAGGGGGTGGGAGGCAGAGGAGGGAGGCGAATGGGGGAGACATGCCAGGAGATGCCTGAACTCAGAAGACAACCTTCAGCTCAGACCCCTGCCCACTCATAGATCTCTCACCCCTACAACCACGGCCGTGGCCAGATCAGAGCCAAGTGAGGGAGGCTCACACCCAACAAGCTGGGCTGGAACTCTAGACCGGAACTCTGGACCAAAGCTCTGTCATGTAAAGGGACTAAGTTCTAAGCTCAATTCTCATCCTTTGTTAGCCTTTCTCTCTTTGAAAATATGACCAGCTGAGAGAGAAATGCCATCTAAATTTTTCAGTTTCACAGTACTACCCACATTACTATCACTGCTTGCTGAACAGTTAGGGACATGGCACACCAAACAGACTTCCCTGCAAGGACCAATGCCTGTGCAGTGTTTTCCCCAAGGGAAAGTAGTTCAGAACAATGGTTTTATAAACAGATTTCTCAAAACACAGCTCTCACAGGATATAGTGAAATATTTCTATGATAATTTCAGTTAGCTATATTATTAAGTAACTTTATGTTTTTAAGAAAAAGTCCTCCATATGCTAAGAGGTATCACTCGTATTTAATTACTATCCCCAAAGGTATAAACGCAATTGCCAAAGATTCTATGGCCAGGAACATCTTTACCTTCGATCTTCAGAAAAGGTACCTGTGTGACGTTTAATGAATGGAACAATAACCTCCTAATAAAGTGACAATAGCATATAATTAAAACATAAAAGTTATTTACTTGTAATCTACTATATGTTTACACAGAGTAAGAATTACAACAGTTTTCTAACTTACTTTCCTCTTGCATTTTATACTGTGTTGATTTTTGCTGCACTCAAGCCAGGATCAATAAACTAACAGTAGTGAGGAACACACAAGTCACCCGTACCTACGTATCAAGTGCTTTCAAAGCAAAACCATAGATATGAATACTTACTTATCAAAGCTATCACTATTTTTGATGAAGCTCTCCAGTTTTTCCTTGGCATATTCCACCACATCTGAATGAAGTTCAATCCCATGATTTATTCCAAAAGGACCTGCAATTGTAGCAGCAGCATTTATAAACAGTATTAAGAATGCCTTTACAGAGCTCTTTTAATTTCTGTTCATTTATCTTTCACAGGAGCATTTAAAGAGAACTCAAAATGTATCTGCTAGCCACAGATTTATAAAGCTATATGGAAATCTATTTACATTGCTTTAAAAAAGTAAGTCATAAAGAGTTCTCTCAGGAGTGTAGTTTATCTGTCAGAACACTGCCCAAGAAATAATCACATTTCTATATGAAGTTTAAGTCATTTGCCATTGTTTTCCCTTTCGCAATCAAAATTTACCATTATTTATCACTTGTTAAAAAGCTTTGTTAACTCTGAAATGTCTCAATGGGCTGACACAGGTGTGCACCCCATTGCCCAGTGAGTACTAAATTCTTCCAGGGCTGAGACCACACCCTGTCCCTGGAGCTCCCAGTGTCCAGAGGAGCGTGGTCACTGGGCAAAGCTGATTGACACTCCTGTTCCAATGCACTTCTCACTTCTTACTTGGTATTTCTTCCTGCACACAGCCAAGGATGGGTGACCATCCAGGAATGAGGATCAGGGGGCAGTCCCAGGATGCCTCCTTCCCCAACCCTGGTCCTGGCCGAGAACATGACCACCTGGATTCGTATTTCCTAAGGCGATTGTGCCTCCTGCCTGCCCTGCGACCCCCTGACAGTGACACTCTATCTCACCTAGTCACCTTGCTCATCCCAGACTTCTGACACTGAGCCAATCGGGTTTGTCACTCTACATTTTTTTCCCCAAAATTTTAGTTATATTTTTATCTTACTTTGTAACTGGTCTCCCAGAAAAAAATGTGTGTGTTGTTGGGGGGAGGTTGGTGCATGGGTGTTATTTTTTGGTTATCTGGTACATATCTTTGGAACTACCTGAATGTGCCCCTACTGAATGCTATTAAAAACACAACATATATGGGAGTGCTACGGACCTCGAAGAACTTTAAAATAACCACGAAATCACATTCATATTCAAATAAACATTTCTGAATGTACAGGAAGGGTATGAAAATACCAGCTTGTAATCTAGGAATTACCTAATGACAAAAATTAAACCAAAATGTTCGGAAACCATCTTCAAGTCGAAAGCAGATAAACCTACTGTATTTCTATTGATTTGCTTTAAAAAAAAAACTGATGCTACTTAAAAAATGTATTTAGATGAAAAAAGTAAAAAGGTACTTGATCCATCATACCACATAAGAGCATTAAATTCCTTTGCAATGCTTTTATACTTTTTAAAAGTTATTCTGATCAATGTAATCTTAAATGATTCACTTCTCAGTTTTTGTTTCATCAAACCATTAGCTTTTATCTGCAAATTAGAGTATCCATTCAATATTATTTAAGATCTCTTATAATTCCTTATTATTAACAAAGACAAATAGACAAAAATTAGAATTTTTTTTTTAAAAAATAAATGAAAATGGCAAAAACATTAAACAGAGAAGTACATACAGTGACGTCACTTTTTAATTTAGTATTCAATCTTGAGTAGTGTGAAAACTTGGACTTCGTTAAGGCAACAAAAAAGGCTAAGAAACCCTGAACAAAGTTTTGTTTTGTTGTCGTTCGGTCACTCAGTCATGTCCGACTCTTTGCGACCCATGGACTATAGCAGACCAGGCTTCCGTGTCCTTCACCATCTCCCAGAGTTTGCTCAAATTCATGTCCATTGAGACAATGATGAATAATGAATAAAGTTTTCCTCATTTAAAAACCTCAAATTACACAATTACTTAATATTATAAACATAGTAAGGAAAATATTGCTCTAGGAAATCTAATTTTTCTTTTACCCTTTTAAAGTAATCCACTGAATGTAAAACATTAAGAGACTTTTATATTTTCATTAACTATTAAGAATCTAGTTGTATGGATGAGAGATCACTAAAAGGTCAATATTTCTGGGGTTGAAGTTTCCAATAGAACTGAATGAATAAGCACTGTAAGAAAGGTGTCAAGTAAAGAATGCAGAAATCTAGGCTGCTATTCAGTATTTCAAACTGCTTTACTAGCAGAGGGAATCAACCTGAGTGCTCTGGATCAAAAGGGACTACATACGCTGTCACTTAAAACAGCTCTGGTCTCATTTTCCTTTTCTTGCTTTCTGCTCATATAATATCTAAGTGCAAAGTGGCAACTTTTAGAAAAAAGGCTTAAAGTCTGCTAAGAAAATTTAAGACTTTTTCACATCACCTTGACACAAAATAAAGACAACTTCATTAACATACAATGGATTTGACAGATAAATGTACATACTATCATTAATTCTGATACAAACACCACTGATGATTTAATGGATGGACTTAATTTTAAAATAACATGGAGATATATCTTTATTATCACTAATAAATTAAACAGTAATTAATATACTGAAAAGAATGCACTAATAGAAGGCAGAACTTATATGGCAATGTCACCAACATCTCATTTATTTAGAATGTGATATACAAGTAGAACACATCAAGGATATGATAGAAGTGTATGTGATGCTTTTTATTACAGTTCAATTGACACCTGTATTAAACAGAACAGAAAAATAGAACACAGAAAACTGAAAAATATGCAGCTGCTTCCAAAGAAGGGGACAAAGAGGTCTGGGTGGAAAGAGGCATTTCCACCATTACACCCTGTTGTCTAAAGTGTGTCAACACAGGCATGCACAACTTTTTCAACCAAAAAGTGATGTGCTACTCAGAGATTTTTTTAAGTACACGATTTTCAAAGAAATGGATAAATAATACAAAATAATTCTAACAGAAAGGTATAAGCTATCACTGGAGAAAATGAAAAAGGCATGCAAAAGCAAAGCCTAAGACTTCCTAACATCATCTAACAGGTACAGCATGCATCTGACTGCACTGAGCAGATTCCAACATTATTCTGTGTGTGCCAATGGGAAGAGATCTTTTTAGAAATAAGAGAAGTTTAATTTCTGTCATACAATTTTTTTTAACTTTAAAAACCTTGTCATACAATTGAAAAAAAAAAATCAAAGTACTAACAGTGGACCACTATCTTTAATAGGTAAGTACTGAAAGAGAAACTTACACAGAAGTCAACATTTATTAAGACAAATAGTTATTAGAAAAACCTAGATACCCTATATTAGAAATTATTTTTAAGGCTGGCAAAAGTTCATTTACTAAGAGCAGTAACAAATACAATAAAATGTCAATATAATAAGCTCTAGAGAATGTTTTTCTTTTGTGGTACTTGAATTAGCTTATTTATCACCTTCCAGTTAGTCAATAATCAGAACTTATACATAAAGGTCACCGATTATGTCTGGGTATCAGGTGCCTATCAACACCTCCATTTCTCATCTATATATCCCTTACTCCACTCCTCTCTGAAGTACCAGAAAGGTGACAGAGTGTGGCACGCAGGCGGAAGGCTGCCCCTGGCAGGCGCGGGAACCTGAGAGCTGCCTGAGCCGAGGACACCCATGCCCTCCGTCCTTTGTGGAGAGCTAATCTGTGGAACAGCCTTAGCAAGACCACTTCACAGCACACGGCACGTGACTAGAGGAGCCCTAAAGATGCACTTACTCAGTCACTGGTGGGGGGTGGAGGGGGCTGGGGGGTGCAGGGGGAGACGCAGTGGATTCAAGGCCGTGCCTCAGTTTCCAACTCTGGCTCCTACAGCTGCAGTCAGACCAGTCACATTTCCCGTGAGGTCCTTCCTACTGTGTGAAATGGGTCTGTGGGAAATCACCTAAATGATGTCAGAGTCTTTCATACCATAAAATACAAGACAACTACAAATCACCAGAAATTCAAGCATGCTCTCTCTGCAAATACACAACTGGTTAATCATAGCACCAAAACCGCACCCTGTTTATAAGTGGTTCTCTACCCTGACTGCACGTTAGAATAACCTGGGAATTTTTAAATTAAATGTAAAAGTAGATTAAATTTATTCTAATTTAAACTGTGAACAGGGGCAGAGAGGCCCTCAGGGAGAGGCCCAGGTACTGCAGGTGACCCTAATGGGAGGTTTTGCTGATCACACTACCCACATTCTCCTCATTACTGCAGTGCCCAACCTAAATGTGTGTTTAAATCTCTTTGGACTATCAGATCTGTGCTCTCTTGGGTAAAATGACATAAGAGAGATCATCACCACAAAAAAAAAAAAAGAGAGAGATAACCACCACAAATAAAAGCATCAGGATAAAACTAAGCATTTACCACAAGAGGGAGTAGGTGAACCAGTTATCGGTTTCTAGGAAACCAGTGTAAAGTTTCTCAGCAAGAATTAAAACATAGTCATCCTTCAGTATATGGGAGTCGGGGGAGTATGGGGCGGGGCAGACTCTGGGACCAGACCCTGAAAATACCAAAATCTATGGACTGTGGACACACAAGTCCCTTGTATAAATGGGAGTAGTATTTGCATATATGACCTGCACATCTGTACATCCTCCCCTAACCGTCTCAACTACTCAATACCAAATACAATGTAAACGTGAATGCTATGCATATAGTTGTAAATACAATGTAAATGCTATGTATACAGTTGCCAGCATGTGATAAATTCAAGTTTTGCATGGCAGATGAATCCTCAAACCCTGGATACAGAAGGTCAACTATATAGGGGAAAAACACCCTTAAATAAACTGCAATGATACTTCGTTACTAATTCCAGGTATCTTCGGGAAGATTCAGGAGTAATTTATAAGGATTCCGAGACAGTAGTAACAGGTGGAGAGGAGACATGAGCAGGTCTCTTTCTGAGAACAGCCTGCCAATGTAGCGCAAAGAGACAAAGCAGTACAAAGGGGGATAAAGGAATGGGGAGGAAAATGAATCAGCCAAAGATTAAGGAACCAATATACAAATTAAGAGAAACTTACTAAGGTACACCTATTTTCCTATGGTTTCTCCATTTGATTATATGATGCTAAAAAAGCATATTAACAAAAGCACTGTCAAACATTTACTCAATCTTGCCACGTTAAAGCTTCAAATTCTTTGGCTAGCAGGGCACACCTAAGACTAGAAACCTGCTTGCTAGGTTTGGCAAAGGCCTTGTGAGGCAAGTTTTGTAATTAAAGAGGAAGTTCTAGTCCCGTGGGCTTCCCTCAGCTTATGGATAGAAGTGCTGGTTCCCCAGGTGGCTCAGCAGTAAAGAATCCACCTGCCACTGCAGGGTCGGGATCCTGGGTCGATCCCTGGGTCAGGAAGATCACCTGGAGGAGAAAATAGCAACCCTTTCCAATATTCTTTCCTGGGAAATACCATGGACAGAGGAGCCTGGCGGGCTACAGTCCTTGGGATCACACAAGAGTTGGACACGACTTAGTGACTAAACAACACTCAAATCTTAGAAATATGTTTAACAAAATCTGAAAAGGTTGGTTTAAGCAATTATGGACCACGGGCTCAAGGCCCAAAGTAAAATGCGTTCCTAAAATGTCAAACTATCAAGAACAGATGTCAGAACCAGCTGTTTTAGATACCTCCATCCAGAGGGCTGATAATACCCAAGTCTAATGTGGCTGAGTAACTTACGACTGGAACTCACATGTCTACACTGGAACATTACACCAAAGCAAAGTCAGTAAACTGAGGTGTGCTCAACTATAACATAACAGAACATGGTTTAAAAGGTAATGTAAACAGCGTTCGGTATCAGTCCACTTCCCCTGGAAGCCATTTCATCAACTCTCACTGCACTGGGTATTCACCTGCGAAAGATACTCCAGGGCCAATGCGAGTGATCAAGTCACAAGTAACCAAGACACATCGATACTCAACAACTATTTCCTGACCTAAATGAAGAACAGCCAACAAAACTGACCCAATGCTCCTGCTGCTGGTTCAGAAATAACACGCACGATATGTGGGATGTCTTCTGCACAGCTGTATGCTCAGCAGCTCACAAAGGCACACATAACAAATACTCTTTGAAGAAAGATAAAAGTACATAAAGGGAGCTATGGTCCCAAATTTAAAAAGGTTTACAAGTAAGACTGAGGCCAATGATCTATACAAAGCATAAAAATGTGTATTTTTCATGTCTTTGTAAGTATACTGGCAAAAAGCCACATGTCACATCTATTTCATCACAGAATGAGGCATTGTACAGAAGAAGTAAATCTTACACAGAAAAGTATATTCCATTCAAAATAAATTTCTTATTAATTGTAGTGGTTTGCTAGAAATCTTCTAAGATGCAATTCATATTTTCCTTCATGTACCTAAGAAAATTCTTCTGATTTCAAGTCAACCATCATCCCCATAAACATTAAATGGAGTCTGTGCAGAAGCAGAGGTGTTCCCAGGGCTCCATACGCTGTTCTTCAAGTGGAGAGGGCAACCAGACAAAGTGGAGGAGAGGCAGGTAAGGAAAATCTTTAAAAGTATGCCTTTTGATTCTTTTGGATTATTTAACTCTGTGAATGTATTGCCTATTCCACCAAATATAATTAGAGAGAAGAGAGAGTGGTGTTCAGGTTTCTGCCTTGGAGTCACCAAAATGGATACACAGGTGGCAGAAGCCAACCTCAACTGCTCTGGTGTTTGGCTAGGGTGAGGAAGGGTCACTCGAGGTGGAGACAGGTTGAACTTTCAGAATCTTGTGCACACTGAAGAAGAGAGATGCAGTAAGCACAGCAAAATCAAGTATCCAGTTTGTTGGTCAGCTTGGAAGATGCAGTGTCCAGAGCTCCGCAGACAGACCTGGTGCTGGAAACCTGTGAATCCTCTGCACGTGGAGGTAACCTGAAGACAGAAGAGGAGCCACCCTTCACCACAGGCTGAAGGCAAAGAAGCTTCCACAACAGGCTAAAGTAAATGTCTATAAAGGAAACGCAAAGAGGAGTGAAATCCATCGAAAGAATCTTTGCAGGCAGAAGGCATGGGGCGGTCGCCAGGCTGATGCTGCAGGAGCCGCCCACACAGGGTGTGAAGGCCAGCACAGGCGCAGCCCGGCGACACAGGTAAGCCGCTCACATGGGCGCTAGTCCAGCACATCTCAGCCAGGAAAGACTGAGGAGAGCGCCGAGGCCACGGATGCCCGCTCCAGAGTAGTGACTCACTGGAAGTTGGAGATTCACAAATTATTTCACACAGACACACAAACTCAGAAAGGTTTAGTCACTTTCTGAAGCATCCAGTCAGTACTCATTATTTGCGGTAGTTTATGTTCTATTAAGTCCAGAAAAACAATATGCAAATGCTGCACCACCCAATGGCTTCAGGGGAAGAGTGTGCATATACTCCACATATATACCTACCTCAGACAGTCAGCAATGTTCAGTCCTAAGAACTCACCCTAGAAGAGTGTTTTCTCTTATGAAAGAAATGAGCTCCAAACTGGCCCAGCACCACAGTTGTTTGCACCACGCTGTGACTGCATCCTCCGGCCACCGCCCTGAGGCACGAGCAGGACCGCACCCCTGACCTGGCCCAGGGGACCATGTCCACAGGATAACTCACTCTGTACCCCCTCCCCGAACACATGCACCAATGATGAATACTGATGTGAGGGTTACAGACACATTTCAGCAAGGAAGCAAATTCACAAATACAGCCCAACTGTTCTCAGTTGACAGATAATGCAGATTGGGGAGCTAAGCCTGAAAGTAAAAACTCAAGACGCCTCACGATGCCAAGAGATCCACCTGACACCCTTCACAGCACTGAAGGAACTGCCTTTCAACCTCTAAGGAAATACACTCAAATTACTGTAAAAATTTGCAAAATTTCTAAAATTTGTACTGTTCACGTGTATGCATGCACAGTCATGCCCATCTCTCTGCAATCCCATGGACTATATAGCACACCAGGCTCCTACACCCATGGGATTCCCCACAGGCAGAATACGAGAATGGGTTGCTATTTCCTCCTCCAGGGTATCTTCCCAAACCAGGGCTCAAACCTGAGTCTCCTGCAGCTCCTGCACTGGCAGGCGGATTCTTTATCACTGAGCCACCTGGGAAGTCCCTGATTACAGGGTCAGTCAAGTCAAAGTCAGTCGAGTTCGACTCTTGCGACCCCGTGGACTGTAGCCCTCAAGGTTCCTCTCTCCATCGGATTCTCCAGGCAAGAATATTGGAGTGGGTTGCCACTTCCTTCAGGGTATATGGACAGAAAAAAGATGCACAGAAGCCCAACTAGGACTAAGAAGAAACGGTTTAAATGGTAAGGAGCTTTACTGATTTCAGAAAATCTTAGTAGCCTAAAGGAAAGGGTTCTTTTCAAAACAGATTCACTCACAGCCCAAAATAAAGCACGTACTAAGAATAGTCTTTGTAATGCCTTAAAAAAAAAAAGTAGGGTAAAAAGACAGAGGGAAAACTGAAGTTTGGCTTAATGCAGAGAAGAGAATCTGCCTTAGAGAGAACCATGGAAACCTGCAGAACTGTGTTCTGTCCAGAAAAAAAGGGATAGGGGAAAGGAGGCTCTGGATCTCCCTCACTCTCAGGGATCAAGAGAGGCATGAGTTTTCTAAAGGGGTGCTTAAAAGCAAATGAAGAGAGATTTGAAAATCATACTTCTGAAAAAGGGCTTGTACTTAAAAGAACACTTACAACTCATTAATAATAAGGATGCCAACAATGTAATTTAAACATGGAGCGAAGAGCTGAATAGACATTTCACCAAAGAAGATAGATGAATGACCAAAAATCATAGGAACATACGCTCCACATCATTAGTCATCAGGGAGGTACAAGTTAAAACCACAAGATACCATGTTATGCCCACTAAGATGTTATTTAAAATAAAACAAAACACCACCAGTGAAGATATGGAGAAATTGGAACTTCATACATTGTTGGTGGGAATAGAAAATGATGCAGCCACTCCAGAAAAGTTTGGCAAGTTCTTAAAAAGTTAAACACAAACTTACCATACAGTCCAGCAATCTCACTCCTAGGAATCCACCTGAGAGAAATGAAAATGGATGTCTCCACCAAGACTATTACACATGAATGTTCACATCAGCATCATTCAAACCAGGCATCAAGTGGTGAAAGAACAAAGTGTGGTCTACCCACACAACGGAATGCTACTCAGCCACCAAGAGGAACGGAGCAACGATGCATGTTACAGCAGGCGTGAATCCTGAAAATCTAACGCTCAGGGAAAGAAAGCCTACAGAAAGATCGTATGCTACACGATTCCACTGACATGACATGCACAGGAAAGGAAAACCCAGAGACAGAAAAGAGGCAAGCGGCTGCCAGGGGCTGGGGGAGAGAATCTTCACAGGCGATGGAAGGGCTCTCAAAATGCGTCACCTTCATCAATGAAGGACTAGATTCTCTGTGACAGTTCTTCATAGGAAGACTCAGAATATGAATGTATCTTCAACTGGAAACTTAACAAGTTATCTAAAATGAGGTATAATTTAGAACTTGGAATCATCCATCTTCTCTGTATGGGACAAAAATAAATTCCATTTATGAATAACTGCTTCAAGTGTACTTTAATTATAAGAAATCTCCTGAAATGAGGATAAACCTCCTCTCACCGAACAAGAGCTCTCAAGACTGCAAGGTGGAGATTCCTCAAGAGGCCTCCTCCGCAGACCTCCCCTCTCCCCACCTCAGCCTGGACCCCCAGATTACACCAGCACGTCACTGGATGAGAGCTGCTATTGCCAGGGTGCACCTGTCACTCTCGTCTTGTGACTGAAGGGCAGGGCTGAGCGCCAGGGTGTGAGCAGAACTTAGTAAGACAAGGTCATGGGAAGCACCAGGATCCAGCCTGAGGCACCACACTCAAATAATTACAGGGAGCACGTAAGCACCCTCCTCTGGAGTGAGTGCTAAGTGATTTCTGTAGATGTGTCCCCTCCTTGATTTAATTAAATGCTCAAGAAACACAAACCAAACAAGGAGAGCAGCAGAAAAATGATTAGCTTCTCAGACGCTGGAGAGATCCAAGATTTATTAACTGTAATCACAGTTTTACAGGCTCTGTTCTTTCCTTTTTAAAAGTTTTTATCTTTCTCATCAAATACCTTCCCCATCAAAAGGAGAGAAATTATACCTTGATCTTGACTGCAGGCACACACAGACGAATCTCCAAACAATATCCAGTAAGGGTAATCATGCCTGTGACTGAACACTTGTGACTCCCTGGAGCCTGGGAGCAGGAGGAGATGTCCTCCCTGTGAACTGCCACACAAGGGTCTGTGTTTCCACACTGCCTTCAGGCTGGAGGAGGAAACACTCCAGACACAATAAATTAACGCATATACGTGGAATCTAGAAAAACAGTACTGATGAACCTATTTGCAGGACAGGAATGGAGGTGCAAACAAAGAGAATGGACTTGTGGACATAGCAGGGAAAGGAGAGGGTGGGACAAATTAAGAAAAGTGGCGCTGACATATACACACCACCATGTGTAAAACAGACAGCTAGTGGGAAGCTGCTGAGTAACACAGTGAGCCCAGCCTGGCGCTCTGTGAGGACCTAGAGAGGTGGGATGAGGTGTGGAAAGCTCAAGAGGGAGGGGATATATGTACAATTATGGCTGATTCATGCTGTTGTACTGCAACAACCAAAAGAATGTTGTAAAGCAGTTTCCCTCCAATTAAAAAAAGTCAATAAAATTGGCGGCTGGCCCACAAAGGCAGCTAGCCCCAGGAAGCCCATTTCTTAGGGACCAGGACTAGGGAATGGACTGAGTGAGCAAGGCTGCTAACTGTGATTTCTTTTCTCCCCCCTCAGGCCTTTGGCTAAAACTCCCGCCTGCAGCAGGAGCCAGCTAACGAGCTGGAGGAGCAGAACACTTATCTGAGGCTGGACTCGAGCACTAGTGGCCACAGCTAGTAAAGCAGCACACTGGCTCAAGAACAGCAAGCTCACTTTGGGAAGAAGCTCTCTCTACCACTCCACTCTGCTCCTTGGATTTGGAGATCTCTCAAACCCCGCATCCCTTTTCTACAGGCTCTCATGATAAAAGAGTTGGATTTCTGGGATTCCCAACCTGATGAAAATGCTATCTCAGAATCACAGAGATCACCAAACGTAAATGCAAACTGCTTAAATTCTCTCTGGGCAAAAACGAATAATGGCACCTTTCTGACCAGTTACTACGTATCATGAACTGACTCCGTAGTGGGATAAACAGGCTTCTTTTTAAGTGAAACAACTGCAGGCTCCATGACTGGGAGAGAAGTATAGAGACAGCCAGCACAGAGCAATGGGATTTCAGGCTTGAAAACGCCTGAAGCCATACGATGTGAGCACATAATTTACTGTCCAAACTGGGACACTTTGGCAACCAAAAGGACATTACTAATACTGATGCTAGGATAATCAAAAAAATCAGGACTGCTTAGTCACAGGGGGATCACAGTCATTTCTCTAAAGTCCTCCAATGATTCCCCAGCACTCCAGAGTGAACTGTAAGCCACAGCCTCGTCCTTGTAACCTGGGAAGACACCTCAGCCACAGGACACGTCACAGGGGATAAGAACCGCTCACTTCCTGTCTCTCCACCCTGGCCAGTCTAGTCCGCAAACCCCAGGGCAAGTCTGTGTCACATGGGCCTTGGTGTTGCACCTTGATGCCTGCCTGTCACGTGGTGGTGCCCAGCAAACACCAAAGAGAGCAGTGACAGCTTTGGTTGTCCATCCTCTGCCCGACGTCACCGTGTCTTTCAGCAGTGTCTCCCCTGGCATGCTTTGTCCACCCACAGGCTCAACTTCACAGCTCTCATCTCCTAGCTATGGCACCACAGGCAAGTCATTGAACTTCAGTGATTCAGTTTAAACACATAGGAACCATGACAATATACACTTCACAGGATTACTGGGAACACTAAACAGGTTACTAGACCATGTCAAGTGCTTTCAGCAATGCCAAGCCTTCATCGTGAGCACCAGGAAGCTTCAGGAAGGCAGTGCTGTCTGTCCCTTTTGATTACTGCTGTATGCTTGCTTCAGAAATAACGCTTGGCGGACACGTAACGACCCACTCTTCCCCCTCTTCCCTGCCCTGCGTCCTGCACTTTGCCCCAGCAGTGCCACATCTTCCGCCCCCCACATGCTTCTAGATCCCTAACAAGTACAGCACCACCCACTTCAGCACAGGACACCAGGGCCCACCAAACTCTCCCAGCTGCTGTCAGGATGCTTGACCTCAAGTAGGCTACGAGATGCTCCTGAGCCTCCCACCTGCCAACTGCTCAATTGTACAGTACAGACGGTGGTTGGGGGATCAAAAACAGTTCCAAGAACTTTTCACATCTAGCACTGAAAGCGAAGTTAACTATGGGGGTCAGGGCTGAAAATAAGAAACGATGACTACTCTGACCTTAAGGAAGGAAGGTAACTACTTTGAGCATTCAAACATATGCTGTATACAAAGTTATAAAGCCTGTAAATCAGAAACAGCAGTACAAACTCAGCTTACTTTTTAAAAAAGAATTTTACAAAAATAAAATTACCTAAAATTAAGCCCACCATTGTACTTAAATATCCGGTTCCACTTCCCAGGTTAAGAAAAGACAATCCTGGTTGAAGTTTCAATGCTTCCATAACTTCAGAATAAATGCAAGGTGCTGACAAGTGTATGTTGCCATGCTTCCAGGCTAAGTCTTTGTACGCATTGTCTCGGTAGCCTTCCAAATAGTAATCTCCGCGATCAATCGCTCTGAAGGCTTGCTCCACTCTTTCAGTGCGGATATACTGGGCTTCTTTTAAGTTATCAATTAAGTCATCATTATCTTCCCCAGCACTCACAGCTCCTCCCATGATAGTATTCAAATCAAACCATAAATTTTAAACTGTAATAAAATTAGCAGAAATGGCTTCCAATAATGTAGTGTGGTTTTGTTTTCCTTTTAATATTGCACTTGATTTCCAAAAATAAATTAATCCTGAAAGGGAAGAATAAAAATAAACAGGTTTAAATGAATGCTCAAAAGAAAAGTAATTCTAGTTTATTAAATATATAATAGTCATTATAACTAACGACCACTTCTCAAGGACACAGTCTCTTCCAGGCACAGAGTTAAGCTCCTTAAATATAGTATTTATTCTTAAAACCACCACAAAGGGTAGCTTAAGTGTGATCTCATCTCTCCAGAGAGGAAACCTGGGACACAGAAGAGTTAAGTCACCTCATCTTGTGATGCCCAGTATAGCAGCCACAGATCACACAGGGCTGCCTAGACACAGGCTGATTAAAATTAAATACACCTAAAAATCCAGCCAGTCACACCAGCCACATTCCAAGTGCTGAACAGCTCCACATGACCAGTGGCTGCCATAGTGGACAATGCTGCTCTGGAAGGTGATGCTGCTGGGGTGAGGTCCCTGGTGGTCTAGACTTCAGAGACCATGCTCGTCATCACTGAGTCACGTGGACTTCTACAGTGTGGAAAGCCTAGATAAATATGCACGTGTTACTTCATTTAAAATTCCTAAACAATCCATTAACAATTCCTAAATACACCACACAAATTCAAAATGTTAATAGAATATATTACCTAATCACTGAATACAAAATGGAACTTAAAAACAGGCTTATATATTTAAAATGTGTGTGTATTTAAATCTATATATACATACATACATACATACATACATACACAACTATTAAGATTTTGTTTGGTAAATTCTGTCATGATGAGACCACAAATTTTGTTAACAACTTTTAATAGTTTAAGCACTAGAATGTAAGTTATACACACACGTACAACAAACTTCTTTAACAAACTCAGCATAGTTGAACAGAAACGTAAGTATAACTTGTTAAAATAAGAATTTCGATACTGAATACACAATTTAAGCTTTATTCAATAAGTTAATAAGCAAACTCATATATCAATTAAATTCTGAATTAATAAATCAGGTAAGGGGGAAAGTGAGAAATGAAATAGCCATAGCCAAAAACAAGCATTCCAACGCCCACTCTGGCGAGGAACTGGAGAAGAGAGAAGCAGCGAGAGGAGCAGGGTCCCTCACCACCAGGCTGCCCCACTGCCTGAGCCCCTCTTGTCTTCTCCTACTTCCCCCACTCTGAGAGTCTGATCATAAACTCCCCTCTCTCTACTAAAAAATGAACAAACTGGAAGTTTTGCATACAATTTCAGAAGGCTCCTGAATTCCCAGAGGCCCGAGTCCACTGCAGCTTAGGAACATCTACTACAGGTGACAGTAAGTTAAGTCGCTCAGTCGTGTCTAACTCGTTGTGACCCCACGGACGGTAGCCTACCAGGCTTCTCTGTCCATGGAATTTTCCAGGCAAGAGTACTGGAGTGGGTTGCCATTCCGTTCTCCAGTGCATCTTCCCAAGCCAGACATCGAACCCAGGTCTGCAGCATTGCAGGCAGATGCTTTACCATCTGAGCCACCAGGGAAGCCCTTACAGGTGACAGTAAGTCAAGAATTAACACGGGAAATTACATCTCCATTTAGAAAGTGCAGGGCATCAGTGTTTCAGATCTACCACTACAGGCCTGAGACACAGGCACTCAGAAGGCTGGAGAGACCACCACCTTGTCACCCAGGTGCACCACACACTGTGGAAGCAGACTTCCCTGACACCTTTCCCTCTAGTCTGGTAGGAAAGACAAACAGATCTGAACAGAAAGCTCAAAGGGTAATAATGCAGGAGGAAGTCAGGAAAGGCTTCCTGGAATATAAGGTACAACCTGCTATGATGCATGTTTCTTTAACACAAATGAAAGTTACTTAGTTGCTCAGTCATCTCGGACTCTTTCCAAGTCTGTGGACTGTCTCTGCGGACTGTGGCCCGCCAGGCTCCTCTGTTCACGGAATTCTTCTGGCAAGAATACTTAAGTAGGTTGCCATTTCTTTTTCCCCAGGATCTTCCCAACCCAGGGATTGAGCCCAGGTCTCCTGCACCACAGGCAGATTATTTACTGTTTGAGCCACCAGAGAATCCCAACACACAAATGAGCTCACATTCAACATACAGAGTAATGACGTGGAGATAAAGATGAAGGTGTGGTGGTCATAATATATGTGCATGTTCTGAAATGACAGGAAGGGACAAGCTTCTACACTTTAGAGCCACACCTCAGCAGCTTACGAAAACTTTCAACAAAAAGCTGAGAATAAAGTACCTTCCTGTAAGACAACGAGACAGTGTCTTCAAGTGATCCGGGGGACTGTGCATATAGATGAAAAATCGCTAAGACATTTTCCATGAATTAAAACAGGCTGCTGCTGCTGCTGCCGCTGCTAAGTCACTTCAATCATGTCTATTCTGTGCAACCCCATAGACGGCAGCCCACCAGGCTCCCCCGTCCCTGGGATTCTCCAGGCAAGAACACTGGAGTGGGCTGCCATTTCCTTCTCCAGTGCATGACAGTGAAAGTTAAGTCGCTCAGTCGTGTCCGACTCTTAGCGACCCCATGGACTGCAGCCCACCAGGCTCCTCTGTCCATGGGATTTTCCAGGCAAGAGTACTGGAGTGGGGTGCCATTGCCTTCTCCATAAAACAGACTAATGAAGGCTATAACCAGGTTCAGATTTTTTAATTTTAATAAATAAAAATGACATGTCTCCAAGTAAAATGGTATCCAGGGCCTGAATGTCAAAGCAGGTCAAATGTCAAAATGTCAAAGCATGGTTAAAGCAGGTCCATGAACACTGGGGTTACGACTGTGGAGGACTGATTGACTAAAGCCAGGTCCAGACCCCAGCAGAGACTTAACTGCTCTAGAAATTTTATTGAGATTGTTGTTTCTGCTGGTACAGCTGGCTGCACAGGCTTTGAATGTTACATCTAAAGCTATGCTTCCCACAAGCCCAGCTGTTTTGCAGAACAGTAGGTGTTTTCAGAGGTTACAGTAGAAAACCCAGGACAGACTTCCCAGGCCCTTGTAATGCTCTCAGAAGACATCAAGGACCCCAGACCACATGTGGAAAACAACTGGCATAAGCAATTCCAAAATCAGATGAGCATAGAAGTTACATGACGATGTTATAGGGCACCCAGCCCAGACACAGGTGGGATGAAGAATCAGAAGAGTTGCCTGGAGAAGCACAGACAGCAGAAGGAAGGAAAGGTGTCTGGGGATGTAGAAGAGATGGGGGCCACATGACCACTCAAGGCACTATACACAGCACCGCAGAGCTGAGCCTGGGGAAGAAAGCAGTGCTGCTGAGGCCAGAAGAACAAAGGATCTAGGCAAGCTGTCAGGCCCCGGGACACAGAGCCTGGGCCTCAGACTGCCAGGGAAGGCTCAGAGACAGGGCACACTGAGGGACTAAAAGAGGATGTTAAGGGAAAACCACCCACCGGAAAACAAAAGGACCTTTAGAATGGGAACTCTTTATTTGGTCTGTAGAAGACAATATTTAGTATTTACACAGTAGTATCAGTGCAAACATAATTCCTGATTTAATCTGAATAGTCGTTTAACTGCCCTGGGCGAATGAGAGTAGAGATGTCAAGGGGCATGGGAGCTAACCCTCTATCTGTAATGGAGAGTAAGAGCTGTCTACGCTGCACAAGTGTCTCAGTGTGCACCGTGAAGGCAGCGTTCCTGTTCTGTGGCGGCTCCATGCCGTCCCATTCCCTCTGGTGTCAGTCTCCTGCGTAGAGACAGGTGGAGCCGGGAGCTGCTGTGCTGTCGTCAAGGCCTGTAGTATCACTTAACCTTCTCAACTGTGTGCATGCATTATGTGAAAAAAATTGACAAGGTAAAAATAAAGAGAGCAGTATTGATTTATTTAGACCAGATGAAGTACAATAGAGACACACGGACAATAATTTCCTAAGGAATAAAAATACACTAAATAAAAGTATACAGCAGAAAAATCAAGGAACAGAAAAAGGTCATAATATAAATAATTTACATCACAGAGCTTCAGAGATGTCATTTTATCATATACATTTTTCTGAAAAAAAAGTGAAAGATGATTCCCATATCACATATAAATTATATGCATAATTATCATAAATTCCATTTTATAATATTCACTGATTTGATTATAATAGTAGTATACAAATTCACAGAAAACTTGAAAACCAAGTAAACTAAAGATTACTGATAATCCTAACCTTCAAACAGCCACTATTTTTTACTTTCTAAGCATGAATATTCTTGTTTCCTTAACACAATGTTGGTATTATACTGTATATATATATTTCAGACTTTCACTTGATACGTCTTAATTATTTATTCATGCCATCAAAAATACTTGCAAAATCCAAGGCCATGATATGCCACAAGACAGATGCATCAAGTAACCAATTCCCTGACTATGGAGCGAGACTGTAAATTGATCAGAATCAATGTACATATGAGGAGTTTGCAAGTTAAATCTGTAGTGAATATTTTGATAATTCAACCATAATCCCCTAACTTGAAATACAGCTCATTTTTTATGAGTAAAGAAAACCCATTACAGCAGTACGTCATGGGATGTGTTTGCCATTTAATTCTGAGGTAATTCCATCTCAACCATGCAAAGTACCAAACACAAGTCAAGAGACCAAGGTCCAGCCTTGACCCCAGTGACAACTTTGCTGTATGGCCTCTAGGCATCCTTCCAGGACATCATTTCCTCACCTGTGAAATGAAGAGGCTAAATTCTCTGATTCCTAAGGTTCCCCAGGGCTCTGACTTCTCTGCTAGTTGGGCATCGGTTAAACCTGCATTTGAACACAACTGAGTTTTAGTTATCTAGGAATGAGTATTCTTGTCTCAACATTTCTGTTACTTCAATCACAATTTTTTCTACTCCCCTCCTGCCATTTTCTGTAACACAGAAAAAAAGTTTAAGGGGTGTTCAAATCCTACATTAAACATAAAAGCAAAATAAGGACTCTAAGAAGAAAGGATGAAGGTAGAAAAGGACAAAATGTAGAATAAAGGACTGAATAGGTTAAGGAAGCAGTCACCTTTACTCCTAGAGCATAATGTCACCCCGCAGCCTTTTCTCGCTAGGATGTGTCTGGCGTGGAAGAATAGAGGGCACACTCACAGAAGCTCACCTGACATGATTCGTAAGTGCTCCAAAAGTTGCTTGCTATTCTTTCAAAATCAGATCTGTGACTGGAATGTATTTGGCTGAGGGGAAGAACTACTGGCGGCGCAGTTTAATATTATGGTGTCTTTCAGGCAGCTCAGGGATGTTTTACAGAAGGTTAAAGACAAGTCAAAGGAGGTGGGAAGCAAGCAGATGGCAGACAGATGTTATGAGGGGGAAGAGAACAGACTGAACACTGACTCCTCCTTCCCCTCCTGGCTCAGTGGCAAGCAGCCAATGGCAGCTCCTGTGCACTCCTCTCTCTGCAGAGGTGGGGACAGAGAGCACCCAGCTTTGGGGGAAGAAGATGAGTGACCCACACAAAGCAGAACACGCTATCTGAGGGCATGAACAAAGGACCTTTCTTTTTTGGGCCCTCAAGGATCTTGTCATGGGACCCGTGGACCAAGGTTGTTTCAAGTACAGAGGCAACCACACAGGGGAAAACCTTTCTCAATGACGACAAATAGATATAAGGGAATATAGAAAAAGAATAGGATAAGCTAGGCTTCACTACTCCATGCCAAACATTGCTGAGAACATCCACTTAACTCTACATCAATGGTAATATAAACCTTACCCTTGTTTCAGCAGTGGTAACACACATGGGCAATTTCCTATGCACCTACTACCTACGAAGCACTGGAGTCTGTATCTTCAGCATACCTATGAAGAGGCACCAACTTTATTTTACTGAGGAGGACAGAGCTCAGAGACCATGAGACAAGCTCACAGATAGCAAGGACTGAGCCACAACTCAAATCCGGTCCGTCAAGCCATGAACCTTCCTGAAACACAACAGCTGGCCCATAGGCTCTTGACCCCTCACTCAGAAGAACTTCCCATTCTCTTAGCTGAAAAGATGTTCAATTCAGCTCTCCTTCCCTCTCCTCAACCTCTCATTTCCTCCTTTTCCTGTCTTTTGGACTCTTGGTTCCAAAGAAAGATCAAATCAGAGGGAAGCAAAGCATCTGATGTCATTTACTGACCATGCATCTCAGGCCAGTTGTTTAACCTGTGGTCTTCAGTTTCCCTGTCTACAAAATGGAAAAATAACCACATCATCAACTTGTGAAGAGTAAACAGTGAGCTACATATAAATTTCTCAACATACACACCATGAGGGTATATCTTGTGAGCTGGATGGAATTGGAGGAATCAATCTGAACACATGATATGAGTTTACAGTATTTATGTGTAGGTTGAGAACATACATACATACATACACACACACCTCGTTTATGAAGGCCTATAAGATTGACAAGGACTGCTTTTCACTCTGTCGACCTCCCCATCCGCACTGAGGGCCCTGAGGGTCCAGGCCCCATCATCAGCAAGGACTCTGGCATCTGAGCTGCAGGTCCTCTGCTGCCAGACCTAACCATCATCTTGGGCACCCTCACAACTGTTCAAACTCCAAAGCCCCAACTGCACTGCCGAATCTCAGAGGAGCTGCTCCCACTGCCCCTCCAGGTACTCATCTCATTCTCCAAGCACGTCTTGTATCGAATCCCTGACCCTTCCACCACTGTACTTAACCTTCAGGCCTTGAGCTCCTGTAAAAGGTCAGACCGCACGTATTTCAGGATTTGCAGGCCAGTTTCCATCACAGCTTCTGAATTGTGCTTCCAGAGCAAAGCAGGCACAACCAGCTTGTAAGTCAAACAGGGTGGCAGTGTTTCAGAAGGTTGATTTATGGACACTTGAAACCTGATTACATACAATTTTCACATCATAAAATATTACTCTTTTCCTGGTTTTTTCCCAACCATTTGAAAATGTAAACATCATTCTTAGTTTGCAGGCTACACATAACTGCTGGTCCAGTTCAACCCATGGGTCAGTTTGCTGACACCTGTCAGGACCACCCTCTTCCCAAAATAAACAGGCCCCACAAATAATGCTTGTTTCTCATGCTCTCCTGTTCCTCTCAGCTCCTCACCTTAACTTTCTGCCTCACTCCTCTTGCATACTCCTGACCTTGGACAGTCCGGTCATCTCTTGGCAGGCTCCCACAGCTCAGCAGGGGTCCCTGCACCCAGTCCCTCAGCAGCCCCTATGGGCATCTGGTGGAAAGCGGCATCTGGTGAAACACCTCTCTGTGAACATCTCTGCCTGGTACCCCAGAGAGCAGATTGCTGGCAACTTCCATCAAGGAGGCACCACAACAACTTCTCTGCTGTCTGCCTGCTTTCTTCGGCTTATGGCCCTTTCCTCTGTCTTCCAAGCAGCCCCATCAGGCTGAGTGCTCACTGTGCCTCCTCCTTCCACTTTTAAGGAACCCTGTGATTACACTTGGCCCATCGGAGTGATACAGGATACTCTCCCCATCTTAAAGTCAGCTAATCAGCAACCTTAATTCCCCTTGGCCATACAGGATGACACTGTGACAGGGCCCAGGAATTAAGAACATCTTGGGGAAGGAGGCATTACCTGTCTGCCATACCACCCAAACTCTATAGTAGGACGCTGCTCTATGGGGAATTAAATCTGTACACTTGGGGACTGAATCCATTCCCACCTATTACTCACCCAAGATCCAGGAAAAGAAACAAGAGATCACAGTATAATCGGCAAGAGATTTGCTCATGTTCCTTTATAGAACTTGGTATTCACTTCTCTTAAGTAAAAGGCATGATCACGTGAAGACAATCTAAAGGCCTCTGAAACAGTAACAACTATACCACACACTAACTGAACAAGGACTTTAAAGGTGACCCTGAAATTCCACTTGATGTACTAACTGTAAACACTACAACAAATAAAACCATCAATGTTTTGCTTTGGTTATTCTTAAGCCATGTATCATTTTTTCCTTAGACAATGTATGCCCAGCCCTAAGCCTTGAGCAGTATCACAAAAAAACTTTAGCATCCCTATATATTATACAATTGGGAGAAACTGTGCTCAAGCTTAAAACCACTTAGGGCAACGATCTGCTTCATTCCTGACCTTGCTTTTAGGACAGTGTCAAGCCACTACACAGATTCTGAGTGCTGACAGAAAGTGAGGACAGCATGAGTAAGACCCCATATGTGAGAGTTGGCACCTTTTCTCAGTTGCTGGTACCTTTCAGGATATTTGCAGCAGATTCAGAACTGTCCAAACTTGAATGCAGTATGACCCAAGTTGGCCTCAAGAGGGAGCACGCTTTTAAGAACACACTGCCCTGCAGGTGGTGCTTTGTGTGTTATCACTAAAAATGAATGGAAAGACGTGTGAGCAAAAAGGATATTAAGACAATTAAGAGCAGGACTTGATTTTAATAACACTCTGCACAACAGAGCGATTAATGGATATAAAAGGAAGCAAGCAGACACTGAACTTTATAAATAAGCTCTGAACTAAGTGAGAAAAAGGCCCAGAATCAAACATATTTATGAAGGTCTAAACTCCTGGCCTTTACCTTAACACTGACCATGAACCTTACTATCAACTATACTGTTTTAAGAATCAAATAAAATGTACATATTCAGGTTTAGTAAAATTCATTTTCTCTACCACCACAGACAGCCAAAAGAACTAATGCCACAGATAACTGAAAGATAGTTCTTTAAGCTTCAAAGAGTAAAATAAATTGATGAAAGTCTTCCTACAGTGTGACAGTTCCACAATCTTAGAAAACATCTGATGTAAGTCAACATTTCTTGATGGTCCCAGATCATTACCAAAAACATCAGTGACAACAGTATGTTAGGAACACCTCAGGGACCAACGCATGCAGGACATATGCTCCACAGTTTAGAATTCTGTCTCTCCCTTTCGCTGTAGGAATTTCTCATTTCTTGTTGACCAGATGACTCAAATTTGCTATTTTACACATGACCATGTGGACCTGATGTGGCTCCAGAACCACCGCTCTCCTGGCTCCTCCAAGGCTCTCTCTCCTTTCACTTCGACTCCACCCACATAATACTGATGTGAGACTGCTCCCAGGCCTGGCCTCTCATTTAAACTACTGCTGTTTGAGGTCTCATAATCTCTGAATAGCGTGTGACTCCTATTACTGTTTAGCTGCTAAGTCATATCTGACTCTTTGGGACCCCATGGACTGTAGCCCACCAGGCTCCTCTGTCCATGGAATTTCCCAGGCAAGAATACTAGAGTGGGTTGCAATTTCCTACTCCAGGGCATCTTCCCAACCCAGGGATTGAAACTATGTCTCTTGAATTGGCAGGCGGTTCTTTACCACTGAGCCACCACGTGAGGTCCCATAATCTTTGAAAAGTAGTATGTGACTCCTAAAACATTATTATCTTTATCATTAGCGCAACTGTCATTAGCTGAGCACTTACTATATATTAAGTTTTGGCATTTTTATGTACATTATCTCAAAACTCTGTGTAACAGTATTACTTCCAAGGAAAGGGGTTACTTAACTTGCTTAGGAGACAGAAAAGGCTTTGAGTTCAAGGTCTATTCTTACATCAAGCCCTTTGTCCTTGAAGACTGCAGATCATTTCACAAGAAAAAAAAACAAGACTCAGGACAAGGAAGTAACTCTGAGTCTCAATTCCTGCATCTATAAAAATGAGACTAGTGATACTCACCAGACAAGATCCTCTTTGACAAGGCTGTTGGAAAGATTAAATAAATAGTTACAAGAAAGTGTGAAAATGTTAAAGTACCAAAATATCAGCATCTCATATAGCAGAGCTCCCAGATATGGTTTCCAGGTGGCTCAGTGGTAAAGAAACTGCCTGCGATGCAGGTTCAATCCCTGGGTCAGGAATATCCCCTGAAGAAGGAAATGGCAGCCCACTCCAGTATTTTTGCCTGGAGAATCCCATGGGCAGAGGAGCCTGATGAGCTACAGTCCATGGGGTTGCAAAGAGTCAGACACGACTGAGTGAGCACGCACGCACTATACAGCTCACAGGAGCATCGGCCACACACCTGTGAGACTTCCTGAGGCAGCGCAGGGAATGGTGTCTGTGAAAACAGGGCATTCAGGCATACGTCTGTGTGCAGGTGTGGACCACACACATATAAAATGTACCATAGAGGCACAATAAAGCCAGGGGTTGTTAAAATAGAGTGACAACTGAACAATTCCTTAACAAGAAGAAAGCCTGCAGAAAGCTTTTTTGCCATCTACAGTGAGGTAACTCAGCTAGTTTAGGACCATGGTGACTTCCCTCCCTTTCCTTCAGAACCAAATCAATTTCAGAAACAGATACAATATAGATATTTATATAAATTACTGTAGAAAAGCCTAAATCTTTCTTTTTCCATTTCTAATTTCTGTGGTTCAAAAAAGAATAAAGGTTCAAAATCACTCTATTTGCAGGAAAAAAGTAGAGTCCATTAAACCATTAAAATGGTTTAGAAGTATTTGAAGTAATTCTTTCACAATGTATTTTTTCACAACATACGTTAAATCACTACAGACCACTGCCAGGCTTTTTCTTAAAAGCAAAATTGTAGTAATTACTTTCACATATTCCAAAACTTGCTCCTATATTTGAGTATCAAGATGCTTGAGGATGAATTTAAAAATCTACTCTAGTCATCAAGAGACTACAATGCAAACAGGGGACTAAGGAGGGTGATAAACTACACCCTCCTTCTAAAAACTGTCTGACAAATAAAGGCTCTCTCTTTGGTGTGGGTGTCTTTGTGTGTTTTTTTTAGAGCTATGGCATTTCTAAATATTTCTAAGGCACTTAAGATCCAGTATTTTAAAGATGGACTACAAAAATACAATGATTTGTTATCAGAGTAAGAGCTCTGAACTATTAACCCAGCAACAGAGGAGGGTACTAACACCCACTGACACAGGGGGCTCCCTCGCAACAGCTACACCACTCAGCACTTGACCACATGCACAAACAACCTGACGGCTAAGCCAAGGCCCTGCCACAGTCCTGGTTACCTGGCAGAGCGTGCAGGTCAGATAAAACTCAAGTGATCACAATTTCCAAGCTTCTATCACCAAGTAAATATATCTGTCTTATTTGACAGCAGGATTTATAAAGCTGGGCTCTTCTAGCTGGTGTTCTCATTAATACAGAAATCTCTGAGAATTCACTAAAGGAGACACCATCCCAACGATTGCATTCCCAATGATCTATTTCTTTTTTACCCATATTTTCTAGTCTTTCTACAGTGAATTCATATAGCTATAATATGTGGTGGGGGTCCGTGGATGAACAAAAATAAATGACCTTTTATTATCCTGTTCAGTAACCCTATTCAGTAAGCCATGCTTACTACACCACTACAGATGAAGCACAGCCTGGGAAACCTTCCTGGACCAGTTAGAAGTAACCTGGTAGAACAGCTGTACCACTTCAGCAGCTGACACATGCTGTACACCACCACTCTGCATTCAGAGCACCCTTGGTCTGAAGGAATCAAGGAGCACTCACTGTCTACCTGGTATCCACCATCACTTACTTGTTAATCCATACAATTCTGACCTTTATTAGTCTTACCATTACTTGCCATTCAGTAGGATTCTGACTGACATGTCTAAGATGCATGAATGTTATTTTTGTTTATACATAAACTCTGAAAGGACTCACACCACACTGTTAAAAAGCCATCATTATTACCCAAGCAACCCATGAGGAACAGATGTGGATGGCAGAGGTTTGCTGAAGGAGGAATTTGTTTAACTTCATTTATTTCAGTACTTTAAATCTTATCTCTGAACACACAATATTACAGTAAAAAAGTTAATGACCTCATAAAATATATTGTGTTGTTGGCCATGACATTTCCTTCCAGACAATACCCAGATATCTTATTCCATTCCCTGAAAAGGTTACCTATGTTAGATATACTACTATAAGCCACAGTCCCAGAGATGATTTTCCAGTTATCAAGAATCATTTCTGAGCACAGAACTTGCAAACACAGGCATAGCTGGCCTCGCCCAGAGCAGACAATTGATCCCAGGAGCTGCTGCCATTCACCACTGCCATCCCCCCCTCTTCCCATTAGGCTGTCAACAGCTCCCAGCATCCTCACATGGTCCCCTTCTTCTCTCCATTCACTCACCCGTCATCAGCAGCCTCAAAAGGCATCCATCTGATTCTCCACCAAGAAACAGCCATTTTAGCTTTCAAATTTTATTTTTCTCTAGAAAGATCTTCCAGTTTTTATTTCTCTTCCTTCAAACAGTTGCTTCAATGGATGTGTGTAACAGTAAAGAATGGGAAACAATCTAAATGTCCATCAGTAGGGAATATGGTTAAATAAATGATTACATATATATATATATATATATATAGTCTATATATGTAGTGATATACAGCTGATCCTTTGAGGCTGCAAAAAAATTTTAAAGAATGAAGAAATTCTTTGTCTACTGTTATGGAATATCAGAGATACACTGAGTAAAAAATGCAAGTGAAACTATTTGCAATATATTATACCTCATCATAACTTGAAAGAAAAATATTTATTCAAATATAAACAAACAAATTGCTTCTTCTATATCATTCCAGAGATAAGTGACTACCTCTCAGTAGGGAAAATGGGAGGTGGAGGAGGAGTCACTTTCAGTCTATAAACTTTTTATAACACTTACACCTTGACCCATGTGACTATATGTTTTTAAAATCAATTACTATAAACTTGCTTAAAACTTTTATCTTCAGAGAAGTATTTATGATTATTTTAATCCTTTATAAAGTTGAGAGCTGGAAGACTGACAAACTGATTAGTCTGAGAATCAATAACACTTTTATTATTTAAACACTTTTTTTATAAACTTTTATAAACACTTTTATTAAATTCCAATGCTATCGCCGAGATAGCCTACATTCTCAACTTCTACCAGAAAGCATTATATTTTTATATAACAAAGCAAAAACAAATTACTTAATAAAATACTTACATTAATACAGTACTTACAGTAATGTAATACCTAAATTGTAATACAAGATACAAAGGCAATATGTTGTTGTTGTTTAGTTGCTCAATGGTGTATGACTGTTTGTGACTCCATGGACTGTAGCCCGCCAGGCTCCTCTGTCCATGGACTTTTCCAGGCAAGAACACCAGAGTGGGTTGCCATTTCCTTCTCCAAAAGGCAATATAGAGAAATATAAAATGAATATAAATGATTTTATAATGAATGAATGAATATAAAATGATTACTCTGCATGGTAATCATTAACCATGATAAATTCAAGGTTAGACATGTGCATGTAAAAAAACACTTATAAATAGTTTTACAGATAAATTACTTATCACAATTACCTAGAAATGAGTCTGAAAATTCAACTCATTTGATAGCCTACAACAAGGAAATCCGGTTTTGTTACATACACAAAATTAAAAACTCCATTAAACTATTGTGTCATCTACCAACTAAAATAAAAAACTACTTAAATTACCATTAATGGGGCAGGTGACCAGAGATCATTTTCATTCACACACATCTCCTAAGCGTCTACAACACATTTTCTGCTTTCTAACATTTTATAATCCAATTACAACTGTTAGAGTACTCAAAAATTCAGAGTGGAAGGTTCTCATCAGGAGGTTAACAACTATATGAATGAGAAAAGACCTCTCTAGCAGACAGGGAAGAGGAGCCCTAGGGAAATACAGCCCATCAGCTAGCCTTTCTGCACAGGGACCTCCTTGAAAAGCAGACATGGGAAAGGGAGTAAATCCTGAAAGAAAATGTATAAGAAACCAAAAGCTTGAATAAAACAAGAAACAAATGTGAGAAGGAATGCTGGGGCCAGGTAAGGCACCTCTGAAAGGCAAAGGTGAAGAACAGGGACCGTATCCCAGAGTTGATCAACAGCCATTGGATGGAGGTACAGATTTCTTCAAGAACACAGAACTGGTAGACAGGCTTGGGATTCAGACTCCAGGTCTTCCACCTATTAGCAACTCCTTCAGGCTCATGAAGTCCCAAATTCTTTCCCTGTAAAGTGGCACAACAGTACCTAAGACATAAAGCTCTCACTCATGAGGACCAAATGAGACAAAGCATGCCAGCACAGTGACTGTCAGAAGAAAAGGTAAATCTGGAGCTCTGCTTAGTTCCCTGCAGGGAAAAAAATGATCAGGGCTGCCTTTAGGACAGTTAACTTGATAGCAGTATGCATGATGGATGGCACAAACTTAGAGATTATGGTTGTCTCCTGTTAACGACAGCTGAAGCAAAGGGATTAAAACTCACCACTGTGAAAATGCAAGACAGGAGAATCAGGAACAATGTGCAATAAAATGACAAATCATTTCTAAAAAAAGTAAAGTGAGGAATCAAAGATGTCCTTTGAGTCCAGATGACTAAGAAAACGTGATTAATGTAAACAAGTTAATGGAGAAAAAAATTAAATCTCCAAACAAAACACTTCAGTTCTAAATGTATTTGTTACATTTAAATGACAGCCACTTAAAAGAGTTTTTCAAGGAAACCAAATTAAAGGCCAAGTCTGAAGCTTTGGAAAGAAAATGAAGCTATGCAGAACTCGGGCCTTGCAAAGAGGGAAAGAACAGTGGGAACAAGGGACCTGTGGTGGCCAAAAGGGAGAAAACAAAGCTCCCAAAGGGAGATGAGGAGGCCCTCTCAGGTGACCTGTACTTCAGTGAGGTGAGAAAACAAAAGTCACAGGGCCCAGGAGTCCGAGATGCTGGCCAGGAGAACAGGGAAGACAAGGGCCTCCGGGTACTTCACAGCCCACAGTTCTCAAATGCTCACTGCACTTGAGATTACACACTCAACTGACTCATGATACTGTGGTCATTAAGGGTTTACAAGAGCCTGCAGGTTACCACATAGTGTTAATTATTCCAACTCAACCCCCAGACATACTTTTTTCAGTATCTCTAAGCTCAGAGAACTGTAACTTTCACATTCTTATTTCCCTTGACCTCCATCCACATAGCTGACTCCCCTCTGTCTACACTGAGGGCCAACTCTCAGATTTTCTCCCCTCTAATTCTGTCTTCAAGATCTTGCATCTGAACTAGCTTCTCCTTAGAAATAAAGTTGTCAGGGAACAGGTCCTTTCAGCAATTCCAGAGTTGTTTTACACTTAGCTTTTAAATCCCATCTCGATTTAAAACTCTAGGTGATGTTGATGCTACTGTTACCATTCATAGGATGTAAGAGTTTATTGATTTCTGGCTACTCATGAATGCACCCCGCCCCCCCCCCCCCAAGGAAAGGATTTTTTAGGCTAAACTGGAGAACTTTTTATTCCTACCCACCAGTCATAAGACCTCTATTACTAATTTCTAAGAATATGCACACACAGTATTGGACTCCCCATCCTCCTAGGGCTGGGGGTACCAGTGTATCCTAAAGACATCTCACTGGTGTTGCATTGTTGTTTATATCCCACAACTATAAACCCACTTACATCCAGCATGAGTTGTCTAAGAGACAAGCGATGGCAGATTAGCCACTTAAACGTGCATCTAATTACATCCTTTAACAACTGCCAAGAATAAAAGCTCAAATATTTTCCTATACGTGGGTTTCTTCTCAAATACATATATATTACAACTATCACACTTTAACTTCAGTATTTGCCTTATTTCTTTAAACCACAGTTTTCACACATGCCAGAAAACCTAAACAGATTAATAACCATAACATTATGACATAGATGCTATTAAATTGCCAGTCACATTAGCAGACCGAAATAAATATGGAAATCAATCTTTTTAGGGCCCTCTTTGTATTCTTTTCATCATATTAGTTTACAAAGAGTGTAACTGGGTTCATAAAAAATTCTAAATGAAATGAGATTAGTCTTTAAGGAACAGAATAAAAGTATCTGTAAGAGCTACAATTTACTATGATGCCCAAATGAGCATGGCATCTAGTGCAGTAACCAAAGACTAAAGTAACACAATCTCCATCTTCCCACTTAACGGCATCACTCCAAGGTATTCAATATTTTAATAACACACCATCAGAAACCTCATCTAAAAAGATGTCACTAGAGATTCACACTATCCTTTAGATTAATTTTCAATGCACACAATTATATTCATGTCTCTACTCTTAAGTAACATTTACAAGCCAAAAAGGAGAAGGAAACTCTGAGATCAGTGATTTTGTGAGGTAATTTTCACTAATGGGGGGTAGCATGGCAGAGCAAACCACATGCTCTTGGCAGCATGTGTGGAGCATGAAGCATGCCCAAGTCTAATTTAGCCACTACCAGTAAAAAGGTAACAGGGTTTTGAGCAGTTGACTTTCAGAGCCTCTGTTTAAAAATCTATAGAGTGGACAGCATGCCACCTAGGCTGTGAGAAATATATGAAAGAGTGCTTTTATTACCAGCCACGATAACTAAAAATGCCATGGATGTTTCTGATTCCTTCTGAACATAGTTTCCCAAATAATAAAATGCTACACAGCTGGGCCTAAGATCGCTGTCTACATATGCTGAGAATCAAGTGGTTCCATGTGAATCCCTTAGTAAGTCATCCTCCCTGGAAGGCAAGATGAACATGCTATACATTTTCAATAAGCACAGGGCAGTGATTAAATCACCAAAGCCTCCAGCGTCTGCACACAGAACTATAAAACTTAATAGCAACTTCCTAGCTTTCTATCTTACTGAATGGTAAGCAACTAGGGTCACCCTTCCACTTAAGAGCTTACCTCCTACCCGCCTGAAACACGAGCCTGTGGGCCGCTGGCCTTCTATCCTACCTCCTCCTCATACACAGTCCAGTTTTCCTTTGAGTGACAGAATTTGCTTTCAACTAGCCCTATGGAATTTAAGTTTACTCTGAAAAGTACACTTAAAAAAAACAAAAAAGAAACTATTTCAGTAACCTGCTTTGTGAAGTCATCCAAGCCTCCTGCAAGCTGCCATTCAGTTCTATGTAAACATATTACTCAATTTTCTAATATGTAAGTATCCTCAACTGGCCTCAGACATTCTTAAAGTTTTATTATGTTTCAAAGTATCACTTTGTAGACTTTATTAAAAGCTAAATAAAAGCTAAGATTATAGAAATAATAACAGTAACAGCGGTTAAATGTACATATATAGCTCTGCAGTTTATTGAAAGAATGAGGTATGTAAAAAAAAAAAGGGAAATAATCGTGATATTGTTGACCAATAAAAACTATGTGCTATGTATGATCCCATTTTGTTTTTTGTTTTTGTCTGCTTGAAGTATAGTCGATTTACAATAAGTTTAATATGCAATGAAAAATCCTTAAAAGCAAAACACCACACTTTAAGACTGATTACACTCTGGGTATTAAGGGAGGGAGGGGAAATGGGTGAGAGTGAGGGGGGTGAGGGGAAGGAGACTTCTGTATGGTTAGGCTGCTAAATTTTTTTCTTCAAAGAGCATGTAACACTTTAGTAATAAAGGTAAATTAAAAACTAGGAAAAAAAACTACTGGCACAAACTGTACCTCCTCCATAACCAAATGATTCTAATAAGTTAACATAAAAAACATAGGTTCTCTAAATATTAAAGAAGACAGATGAAAGCATAGTACTGGGGTGGGGGATGGCCGCGGACTCGTACAATCCTCCCCTCCTTGCTGCCCCGTTCCTGGGTCCCCTCCACGCGGGCGCTGGAAACCCCCTAGGGACCAGCCCGCACTTCACACGAGTAACCGCCCAACCCCAAAACCGAAAGTGGGAACAGGCTGCGCCGCTCCAGCCCCAACACCCCCTCCCCTCCGCTCCGGCCCTAGCGGGCAGGTCCGCCTCCTCTAAGACAACAACAAAGTCTCGGGGGCGGGGAACTGCCCAGCGGCGGGCGCGACCCCGGCCCCCGCGACCCTCCCCACTCCCTAGACCCTGGGCCCCCTCGACGCCCCTCGGCAGCCCAGCCCCGACCCCCGGCCCCCGCAACCCTTCCGACTCCTTGGAACCCGGGGCCCCAGTCTCCCTCCACCCCCCCGGTCCCCTCGACCTCTTCAGCCGCCAGGCCCCGACCCCCGGCCCCCAACCCCGGCCCCCGAGACCCTTCCGATTGCTTAGACCCCCGGCCCCCTCGACACCCCTCGCCAGCCCGGCCCCGCGCCCTGGCCCCCGCGACCCTTCCGACTCCTTAGACCCCCGGACCCCAGTCTCCCTCCACCCGCCGGCTCCCTCGACCACCTTAGCTGCTCGGACCCGACCCCCGGCCCCAGCCCCCACGACCCTTCCGATTCCTTGGACCCCCGACCTCAGCTGCCCCTCGACCTTAGCCCCACCTCGACCTCCGCCGCCTGGCCCAGAACCCCGACACAGACCCTAGATCCCCTTCTCGACTCCCAGGCCCTGACCCACCCGACCCCCAACTTCCCTCACGCCCCTCAGCCTCCGGGCCAGAGACCACCCTCCGGGACTCACCCCTGCAGCCTCCATCTCCCCATCCGGCCCCTCGGACCGGACCCTTGGGCCCCGCCCCCGCCCTCAGCCTTCGACGGAGGCCTTACCTGTGGCGACGCGGTCTGTGGGCCCGCCGCAGCCGGTGCTAGTGAGGCGCTGGGTCTCGGTTGGCTCCTCAGCAGCCAGCGCCGCCGCCAAAACAACACGTCCGCCGCAGCCGCTGCCGCCGCCGCCGCCGCCGGGGGGAGGGGCGGGGCCGGGACGCAGGTGGGGGAAGCCCGAGCGCCGCGGCCTCGGAGCCGGCGGCGACCGGGCATGCGCGGACGGCGGCGGGCGAGAGGACGCCCATGTCAACAAGGCCCGGGGACGCTCCATCCGGCACCGCCCCTCGGGTCGCCCCGCCCCCAGGCCCAAACCACGCGAGCTCTCGAGGGTCCCGGGACTCGGCGTCAGAAAAAGGAAGCCCGCGAAAGCGGCTTCCGTGTTGCAGCTGCTACCCCGCGCTCTCTGGCAGGTCCCCGAACCGAGACCCGGGCGCTATCTGCAGCTGCTCTCCGGTGCCCGCCGCTGTGTGGGCGCCTGTACGTCAGTCAGGGTGGGCGGCGCCGGGAGCGGAGGCAGGACCGAGGGCTGCCCGGCGGAAGGGCTGTGTCTGCGGCTGCGGGCCTTACGAACGTGCGGAGCATGTCCGCGGGCCGCCTCCGCTGTGAGCCTCCCGGTGAGCAGCTAGTTGGGGCGCCCGGGATGCCTCGCTGACCGTGTACGGAAGCGTTTAAGTCAGATGCTGTTGGCGGAGAACCTGCGAGAGCGCAGGCGAGCAGAGCACTTGCTGTTCCGTTTGCTATATTTACAGCGGACAGAGCAGGAATGCAGGCCCGGCGGCCGCCCTCCCGGGTCTCCTGCAGGATCGCTCCATCTGCGGCGCCCGGCCCCAGGTCCCAGCTGTGACGGGCCTACGTAACAGTCTCGGAAGGTTCGCTTTCTGCCGTACCAAGCAGGAATTTCAGCACTCGAAAATCTCCTACCATGGGCTAGATAACTAAAAATGGTCAAGTTAGGAAAACTGCTGAAACACCTGCCACAGCATTTTCTCAGATTTTTCCATTTCTTTCTGTGTTTACTTTCTGCAGTCTATTATAGGAATTTCTCAGAGTAATTGACCTCTTTTTTTCTCTTCCGCAATTGCTTGAAAGCTGACCACAGGTCATTTGTAACAAAACTGCTAGTAAGTACGGATTATCAAACAGGACCCAGTGCTTTTCTTGTGGGTGAGGTGTTCGACAGCAGACAGCAGATCAGGGGACAGCTCAGGGTCTTCCTAGGGTTCTCCACCTTCAAACCATGTCTGAGTATGCCTTCCAGTTAGCACTTTTCGTGAATGATTTCCTTCTGGTGAGTGTGCGTTCCTACTGGTGTGTGATCCCCAAAGTCTGTGCCCAGGCCCACTTCGTTCTCTGCTGCTCTCCAGCGCCCAGTGCAGGGTCTCCTGCAAGACTGGTACTCTGCGTTTGTTGAATGGCTAATAGTATTTTAAACTATTCCAAAGTCTGGAATTATTTAGAAATTTATCTGGACTTTACTAATCTAGATTCCCACAAGACAGTTTATTCCTAGAGTTCTTGGCTTGTAGTTGCAGCAGGTCTGGCCCTGGAAACAGGAAAGTAACCCTTGCTCCCTTGCCTTCGTAAATTAATTCTTCACACCAGGTTGCTTCAGTTTTAACTTTTAAGCACAAAATAACCAGAGTGAATACACTGCGAATACAGAACCCTGGGTGGCCAGGAGCCTGTGATATCCAAAAATCTCTAATTTGCACACATGAGGCCCTTGACGGCGGGGCGGTGGGGGGGCGGGGCGCGGGGGTAAGCACCACATGAGCATTGTGAGTTGTTTTATTCAGGGAAATGAGAGCTATAGCCCAAGACACAGACGGCATTTCAGGTAGCACTGAAGAACTACTCCAAAGTGGTAGGGGTGAAGGTTTGTGTTGCATATAATTTTAGTGAAGGTGGGATACATAGGCATTTTGGCAGACTTGCTGCTAATCACAAGAAGCAGATGTCATCAATGATGCTTTTAGACTTTTCTAACTATGGGGAGATACAGGAATTGGGCTCATAAAATCTTCTGAAAATATCTGATTGAAGACCAGTTCTATGGGTTCTTCCCAGAGCACAGGTTTCCTCATTCCTGATCTCCACCCTGAACTCCTTTCAGGGGATGTTGAAGGTCAGCAGCTGCAAGGGCTCATGATTTAATCGTTGTAGAGGTAGATAGATGGCAAGTGCCAATTTGTACTTGGCAAAGCATTCAACAAATGCTTATTAAACGAAATCAAATTCAGAATACAAACTACTGTAACCATCCTAGAAGTTCACATTTCCCAAAGTCTTGACAAGAGTTGTTGCCTGTTTTCTTCAACCTGGGGATTGGAGGTCTTTGTGGGTTGCCCAGATTAACCTTAAAATCATCTAGTCATTTGCAAACACTTCTGTTGCATAACGGGCGTTGGTTATGATTTATAATGAGTGCCAAGTCTGGTCTGAGGCCTGGAAGAATTTCCTTCTATCTTTCATTTGACCTGCAATATCTGGGGAAAATCCAGAACTAAATCCTACTAAATATGGAAATGTTTTGTTCTGCAATTTTATTTCCTTGTACTATTTTCAGTACAGTTACAAGTCCATCGCCTTCTCCCTATCCCCCCCAAAAAAACAATAAAAATACTTCTCTCTAATAAAAGAGAATTAGTTTCACTGTACTTATTTTTCTCTGAAAAATAAGGGCAACACAGTGGCATTTTCATACTGATTTTAAGAAACATGAATTTAGTTTGTTGGGAAGATGGCAATATTTTCTAGAGTGGAACTAAATTTAAATGTGAACAAAGCATCTAACTACATTCCTGAGAAATGATATCTATATAATTTACAAATTGAGGAACTATAACACAGCCTCAGAGCTGACAGGTAAAAGGGCAACTCTGAACTTGGTGACAATCTTTACAGCCATCAACACTTACTACAAGGCATCTCCTTAGTATTGTGTCCCACCATGACTAACTCCACATCGTAAGAAACATCATAGTCAAAATTAAAGATTTCTCTATGACAATCTATCTAGGTGGCTATCCTCTAGTAGAAAAGTGAAATAGACTTTGTGTAAATTAGTGGTTCCCAAAATGTGGTCTGGGCCCAGAGACATCAAATCTTAAGGGCACTTCCCAGAAGTGCAAGTTCAAGGGGCCCCACCCCAAGCTAACAAGTCCTCTGGGCAATTCTGGTCAATGCTGAAAGCTTGAAAACACACTTTTTCAGTACTTTTTCCTCCCTATGTTACATATAATTCGTACATATGAAACTGGGTGGAAATAGACTTGCTTTGGTGAAAACTCTCCATTCCTGGTATTTCCAATGTTTGTAAATCACATGGCTAAGGAAATTGTACCTACTGTTCATGGACCTTCTCAAGGGTTTCTTCATGAGGCTTTCTCAGTCCTTTGACCCATGATCTGATGTTTTGTTGATCTTGTTCACATTCAAAGATACTATTCGTGACTGGGGGTGTGAAGGGACTAAGGGTGTGAAGGGAAAGACTTCTCCCACAATCCTTTCCAAATGGGAAAGTCACCCAGAATCATGCACCACTGCTGCTTCTGGGGGCCTCAACCTTTAGTGACTGTTCTTTATTTTTTATTTTTCCCTCCAAACTATCCACCTAGAATGCCAGGCTGATCTTCAGACTCCATTAGTTTCCCAGCATTTCAAAGCTAGTCTGTATTTTCTGAAACGTCTTACTGTGGGTTTGTTTTTTTTTTTTTTAAGTATGACAAAGTTTATGTAAAGTTACTTTATGATGAGAGTGTTTAAAAAAAACAACCTGGAACAGTAAGGAATTTAATTCTTTTGAGACCAAACAACAAATGTAAAAACATATACCTTGCTCTGTCCACCCACCTGCCTCCACCGAAGTATTTATAGCAAAATACTTAAAAAGCAGAAAAGTTGGTTTTAGCTTCTCAAATTCAGTAACCATTGAAATCAAAGTAATAAAGGAATTGTATGTGCAATTAAAAAGAAAATACTCTCCCAAAGTCACTTCCAAAATTTCTGCTCTATTTAATATTGAGAATGAAACCTGTTGGTGAAGACTATCCAAATAAAAATGAATTTTAATTAGAAATTTAATCTCATATTAAGCCATAACATGTGTCTGTTACATTGCTTTTATATGTAAATGCCTTTCATTCTATCTGACAATACATAAAAATGCCAAAGACATTTAAATGATTGTTTTAGGCCTCCTTGCTCACATTTTCAGGAATTTACTTGAAAATAACTTATCTGATAATGGACTACTGATTCCTACATCAACACTTTTTCTCTTTTCCATTGGTTTGGAAGTCTTTATATTCAAAGAAAGCTATGCAGCTAGCCCCTTGACCACCTAAATTGATAAGTCTTAGGATTACTTATCTTGTTGCACATGCCTACCACTCCAGTTGTATACTATGTAATATTAAGTTGGCCAGTGATGTGTAGTATCCATTTATTACCAAGTAAATCGATAGATTCAGTGAAAATAAGAATAAGAAAAAAAGGACAAGTGCCAGCCAAGTTAAGGAGCAAATTTCATTTCTAAAATCACTTGAGAGATTGCTGTATTTATACTCATATGTTTTTATGTCATGGATCTAAGATGTTGATGAATAAAATAGTTTATTACCATATACACTTAAATAGATGAAATAACTATTTTGAACTGATCACATATATTGCTTTATCTTAAACAATTGGATAATTATTTAATGACTGTATAGTTATCTTAGCCTCCTTTTTCACTTTCCTTGGAACCTGTCTTCCCTCCACATATCAGATTTTGCCCCTCTCTAGTAATTTAAAGTACAGAAGTTAGAATCATTTCCTTATGACAAATACTTACATTTTATCTTAGTTTCAAAATTTGCAAAACAGGCTGCTTTCTGGAACTCAAGTATCATTATGTGGTTAAGAAGTTTAGGGAAGAAATTGCCATAATAAGCTAACTTTATATTGTAGGTTTATATATTTTAAGTTACTAACATAATATAGTGAAGATATTTTTGTTGACAAAAATAGCATTTTAGATACTCTGTTTCCATGAAAACTTTCAGCTCTCTTTCCTCTCCTTTCTCCAAGGAGACAAGTTTTCACCATCTTTTCTACTGTGGGCAGTCGGGCACTAATAAATAGAAACAGGAAGTTGTTCCATTTTTAGACCTCACTAAACATTAAGAGAAGAGAAATCTAACCCTCATCGTTTTTTCATTGAACTTTTTATTTTGCACTGAAGTATAGCCAATTAGGGCTTCCCTGGTGGCTCAGACAGTAATCTCCCTGGCTAAGACTTCATGCTTCCACTGCAGGGGGCACTGGTTCAATCTCTGGTCAGGAAACTAAGATCCCAGAAGCTGTACAGCCAAGAAAAGTTAAAAACAACATCAGCCAAAAGCCCCATAATAACATTAAAAAAAAAAAAAAGGTCCAAAATTAAGAGAGTTTTGTATTGCAAAGGTAATAAGAATGGTTATTTTAGAACAAAGGGTAACAGAGTAACACTGAAATATTAACAGGTTGTTCATAGTGTACTTCTGAAGAGCAGAGATTATCTCATCTGAACGTAGGGTACAAAGGGGTAAGGGGGACTAAGTCTGGCAGGTAAACTGCAGCTGAATTTGGTGTCATTAGATTCTCGCAGCAACAAAGAGCCAAGTTCATTTTCTTTATGTGCCCTTGACCCCAGAGCCTTCCATCGGAGCTAAAAGGTCTACTGTGTGTCACTGTTGCTGTGAGAGTTTGTTATCCATCTGAGAGTTTGCCTCAGTGAGTCACAGTATAAACAGACTGTGTGTGTGTGTGTGTGTGTGTGTGTGTGTGTGAGCCTTGGCATCTGAATTCTGAAAAGAAAAGGATAAATTCCCTGGTCAATAAGCCTGTCTTTATTGACCAAAACTGAACCATAGCAATGAATAGTCTAGGCACTGAAGTGGTACCTAGTATTTATAGATTTCTTCCTGCTCTAAATAGGTTGATAATCTTGAACACAGTAATTAGGAGGAATTGACTAGAACCAACTGGCCTTCGAACAGAGTGTTTTTAAAAATCTCATTAAATGGAATAGTTTGCTAAAAATAATACTGAAAATATGGGTTGTGTCAACAAATCCATTATTAGGACAGAACAGAGAATTTAAGTGAAAAATCCTAAAACAAAGCCTGGGTCTAAATAATCATCAGCACCATTCCATTTAGCAAAAATGCTAAATAAATCAGAACGTGATTTAAACTCTATGCTTTTTCCAGGAGCATATTTACAGATAGAGTCTGGTCCACCCCAAACACTCTGGACGAGTATTCAATGTAGCCCAATCTGAAGGTCACGGTTAGGTGACGGAGGCAGTCCAAAAGCACAGGTGCTTGGATCACATGGCTCCCACTGCCCCCTGCCAGGAGAGACATAAACCAGGACATAACACAGGCAGCACCTCAGCTCTTCTCCTCCACCTGGTCCCTCACACTGCCTGAGACTGGGAGGACCCAGAGTGGCCGCCTCCCTGGTCTTGTGCACACTTTCCCCCACTGTGTGATCTTTTAACCTGCTATTCCCTCTGCTTCTCATTGATATGTCCTGTTGGCTCCAGAACTAGCACTGTGTTTGAAAAAACTTACTATAAAGGGATTCACATCGAGATGCTTCACATACAAAAATCAACTTGGTTTCCTTCCAGGAGTATATTTACCAAGACAACTGTTGAAAAGAAAACTAGAATCCTTACAAAGGAATTAACTAACAGAGTTCTAATCACAGAGGACTTCAACCTCAGTAGTAAGCCCCAACAGAAGGTTACAGGAGGAGGGCTTTCTGTTTTCTGAGCTTCCTTCCATTTCTGCTTAAATGGCTGAAAGATGAAATACATCTCTGATACTGGTTTATATTTTTATTCTGCACCTTTTCCTTTTCCCTTGATCTGTTTAAGCAGGTACCCAAGTCACAAGGCTCCTCACTTTGTTGAAGAGATGAAGTTGTTGGCAGGGCAGAAGGATGACTTTGTTTGCATAACAGTTAGGCCCCAAGGCTTCCCCAGATGGGAATGAAACAGATGACCTGGGTCCAGTGAGCAGCAAAACAAAACAAAAGCTTTTTTACCAAGCAGGGGACAAGACCTCAGAGGAAATGGATGCACAGTATAGCTAGAGAGGCTGGTCTTTTACACTTGATGTTTCCAGCTTCACTATGTTTTTTCATGCCTGTAGGGTAGAATGGACTCAGTAGAACCTCCAGGAGTGAAGGGTCCACACTAGTGGAGACAACGGGCATCTTAGCAGTAAGCACTGTGAGATGACGGCCTCCGATCAGGAGAGCCACCTCAAGAATTTGACCTCACCAAGAACCCAGAATGTTTCATCTATATGGACGTGTGCATGCATGCTAAGTTGCTTCAGCTGTGTTCGACTCTTTGCGACCCCATGGACTGTAGCCTGCTAGGTCCTCTATTCATGGGATTCTCCAGGCAAGAATACTAGAGTGGGTTGCCATGCCCTCCTCCAGGGGATCTTCCCTAACCAGGAATCAAACCCTCATTTCCTATGGCTTCTGCGTTGCAGGCAGATTCTTTACCGATGAGCCACCAAGGAAGACCCTTTATGGACACAGGAGATCTGAAAGTGTAGTTCAAATTGAAATTTCTCAGTAGTTCCAGAGATTATGAGCTCACACCTAAAACTCACTTGACTAGAAATGAATATTTGTTTTAACTTAGGCTCTAAAATTGCACAATCTGCTGTGGTTTGAACTGCATTCCAGCATACCACTGGAGAATGTTACTGAGCAGCTATCTGGTTGTCAGACATTCTCAGGCCACAGACTGAAGATGACCGTACATCCTGGTCTGCTTGTTGCCATCCCAGGTGACGACTGTCCTCCCATCATGGTTATTAGTAGAGAATGCTTTCAGGGTCAAGTGTGCAGATTTGGAGGAGACACTGCGTGGCTCCCTGACAAAACCCTCTCTGCTACTCTCAAGCTGCACAGGGAAGACTGGGCCGCTCTTACAACACAACACTGCGCTGGCTCCCAGGACCCAAGTCTATCAGGTGACCTCTAGGTCGCTGTCCTCAGTGGGCTGGCTCAGCACTCCAGACCCCACCATATCAACATGTGCTCTGCACGGTCCTAACCATGGGGAAAGAGAGCTCTTCAGCTAACTCATGCCAGCAGATGAATAATCCAACTTGCTGGCCAGAATTACTCTCACGGCTCAAGCTACTGGCAAAGGTTGTGGGCGAGGGGCAGTAATTTTCCAAGAAGAAAAGAGCAGAATAAGAGTGTGAAAAGTCTCTCTGCTAGATATTCAAGCCAGAAGCCCAGGAATCCTGTTTACTGCTGCGTTATGAAGCTGAGAAATGTGCTCTCAAATGGGAAGCCACTTCCTTCCTGCTAAAACACAATTCTAGTAACAGCTACCCTTCTGAGGACCCCCGGCCCAGTTCTCAGAGGCAAGATAAGAGGGTTTAAAGTTTTGTTTGCCACTGAACAGGTAAAAGAATCGGCTGCAAACAAGAAAAAAAATTGAAAATATGACTCAAGATCCTTTCAGTCTGAGAACAGAACAATAAAAGTTATGAAACAGAAATGCACCCAGCATAAATGTATATGTATTGCCCCTAACTTAGCTAATGAAGAAGTGAAAGTGTTAGACAGTCATGGTCAACTCTTTGTGACCCCATGGACTGTAGCCTGCCAGGCTCCTCTATCCATGGAATTTCCCAGGCAAGAATACTGGAGTGGGTTGCCATTTCCTTCTCCAAGGGATCTTCCCGACCCAGGGATCAAAATGGTCTCCCGCATTGCAGGCAGATTCTTCACCATCTGAGCCATCAGGGAAGCCCAGAGCTCCCTCAGCCCTCCTGCCTGCCATGCGAGGACACAAAGAACCCAGAACTGCGCCTTTTTTGCTGTGAGCATCCGAGCGTGGCAGCCGCCCTGAAGTTCATCATCAGATCCTACTCACCCAGGGATTCATCTATAACGGTCCCTGGAGAGGCTTTTATAATTTGCATTTTTCAATTGTATCAAAGTCACGTGTGTCATGGTGAATCAAAGCCAAATCTTGCTATAGAACTGAAACCATCGACAGTTCCTCCACTCATCCTTCCTTATCCCTGACCCACTCTCCTCACCACTCCTTTAAAAATGCTTAGGACGCGCATTTCTTTTCCTGAAATCACACGTTAACTGCTGTTCATTGATGATCACATGCAGACACTGTTCTCCTCTTCCGACAGCAGATGTGGAGACGGCTCACTTACCTCACTGCTGCTGCTCCCCTGCGTTTACTCTTTGGCACTTATGTCTCCTACTACCATTCCCGTCTTTAGGACCTTCTGTGTCAGCCCTCGTCTCCTGTTGCCGCCTCGTACTCCCTTCCACTGACCCTTCACCTCTTCCCTTCCCAGTTTACAACCTCTGTGACCTCTCAAGGTTGTTCTCGTTTCCTAATATTTGTAGTACAATTATAATGATAGTGAAATTAGGAGCGTTCTTCCACCTGGGACTTTATAAACATAGACTCAAAAAAAGGACTTGATGAGAAGAATGACTAGAGAATGAGGATTGTGTAGTTTACCGTTCAAGCCTGCATAACTTCTTGCCACAAATTTTGCATACCATAGATTAACGGGCTTGAATTGGCTCTTCTAAATGAGCTTTGAATATCTCTTTATTTAGAATTGTGGAGAGCTTTATTTAGTCAGCTGGGTCAGTCTGTTGCAGGATTTCCTGGTCCTGTTCTGTGGGTCCAGTGGACCTGCTTCCTGGTTTTATTCCACACTTGTTGAGCCTCCAGGGGTGACTTAAGCTGTTCTCAGGCGTTTGCACCTCCAGTCACTCCAGGTTTCAATTTCTATGAATAAATTCCTTTAACCTCTGAGAATGTCTTGCAGGGCAGGCAAAATACCTGATTCAGGTTTTACATGATCCAGAAAGTCTTCTTCTACTAATTATGTGTATCTGCTTCCCCGAATCTTAATAATCATAATTATTGTGGACACACAGCATAACACACTCTGTGCAGCTTACAGTTTACTGTCTCATTTGCATCTCTTATTTCTCATCCTAATGTCCACTTCTCAGGGCTGGGTTCCCTCGAGGCCTTTGCTAGTCACTCTCTACCCTATGACTCTGTTTTATTCTCACTGTAGCTCTCATCCCCATGGGAAATTGAGCTGTTTATGCATTTATGAAATTCACCCTTCTAGAAGGTGCGTGCATGTGTGCTAAGTCACTTAGTCATGGCTGACTCTTTTCAACCCTATTGACCACAGTCCACTGGGCTCCTCTATCAGTGGGATTTTCCAGGCATTAATACTGGGATAGGGATGTCTTGCCAGAGGGTCTTGGCAGGGGGGTTCTTTACTACTAGCGCCTCCTGGGAAATGGCTGTAGAAGGTGAGCTCTGTGCACACAGGCATTTGTTTGGCCTTCTATCTTTCTGTGTCTGGAAGCCGAGCAGTGCCTGCAGCAGGCTGGCTCAGTGAGGGTGGCTGGTGTTCACCACCATCCACTCTCCTGCCTCCTGGTACAAAACAAGTTATGTTTTCCAGCAGCACAAGCTGAAGCTTGGCAGGCTCCATCCCTGGGGATTCTGATTTAGAAGATCTCAATGGGCCTCGTGGGTTTGCATTTCTAACAAGCTCACGGCATCATTCAGTGGAAACTGTGTCCCACGGCAGACCATATGCCCTTCTTTGTGCCAGTACATCTGTGGCTGCAAGAACTGAGAGATCCTGTTGTTTTGTTTTATTGTTTAACTACTTAACACTTTTCTGTAATTTCCTCCAAAGGAGTGTAGCCCACAGAATCTCTTCTCCCGAAACACAGGAAATAAGTGTACCAGGACTCGGTCAGAGGCTGTTTGAGCAATCAGTTCACCTCGAATATCTCAAATCCACCTTCCCCTTTATCCCAGAATGGAGCCCCTGCACTTCACCTTCCCTCCGTCTGAGAACGAGGACTTGCCCACCTGGGGCCCGTGGCAAGCTATTGGAGAGGGCCTTTGCGTGTCTTCTTGAGATGGCACTTGTACTGTCTTGGGGTCTTAATCCAAGTTCTAAGCAAGCCTGGTTTAAATGGAGCTTGGAGACCTGGCTTACCACCCAGCCTGTGCCGGGACTGACACCCTGCAGGCCTGTGTCCTCTTCTTCAGCCAGAGGGGCTTAAAGCGATGGTGTGAGAAAAACAGGCCACTAGAAAGTAAGATGTGTGTCTCAGGAAGAATGATGATGAACCCAGAGTTTTGCGTCTTCCCATCAGAGAAAAGAACTAAAATGATTAACTTAAGATAACTTTGTGACTGCCAGTAACCTTTTACTGAGATGTAGACTTGCCTGCATGTATTCCCCAGCCGAAAGGATGAATAAAGTCACCTCTCACTCCCACTCCCACTCCCACTCTTTGGAACAACTTCTCAGAGCTCCCGAGAGGTTGCCTCCCAGGCTACAGTTCTCCAATGCGTGTGTGTGTATATTTGTTGCTCGATTGTGTCTGACTCTTTGTGACCTCATCAACTGTAGGCCACCAGGCTCCTCTATCCATGGGATTCTCCAGGCAAGAACACTGGAATGGGGTGACATTCCCTCCTCCAGGGGATCTTGCCAACCCAGGGGTCAGACCCAGGGCTCCTGCACTGCAGGCAGATTCTTTAACATCTGAGCCACCAAGAAAGCCCACAGTTCTCAATAAGACCTTGAATAAAACATCTCACAGCTCTTATGTTGAGCATTTTTCTTTCAGTTGACACATGTGAGTTACCTCTGCAATCAAGGTTCATCAAAAACCCTTTAGGATCTCATTCTGTGAGATCCCTGGGATCCCTGGGTGTCTACTCTGGTCTGAGAAAACACCTCTATAAATAGGAGTTGACTCTGGGACCCTAATTAACTTGGGAGGAAATAAGTAGAGAAGAAGTATTTCACATTTTGCAGACAGAATTAAATGAATAAGATGAAATAATGTCTTGTTCACAGAACTTTCAATTTAACACTGAACCACGGGTCTTGTAAGCCTTGCTAAGACACCATGATATTAATCCATACAACTTTCACTATTATCTGGGTTTTGCAGAGAACTCAAAATAGTAAACTATAAAACACACGTCAAGGACAGTCAGATCCTAAAAGCGGTGCTAGAACATTTCCCCAAGGACTGACCAGATGCTGTGAAGTGAGTTCTCCCAACACTAACAAGTCACCCACCCCAGGCAGCGTGAAGGATGCTGAGGAATTCTGGGTGGGATTGAAGAGGCAAGAGGGAGAATTTGGGGGAAGAGCTGGTATTTGCTGGGACCACTTCCCTCCCTTGCAGGAGGCCAAAGGAGGGGCTCTGAACAACATAGGGAGCTGTGCTCCTCTGAGACTCTGAGGGTCACAGGACTGCTACATTAGTCAGTTCAGCAAATGTACGCAGGCGTCACAGTGGCTGATGTGAGTGTTGGCTCTGCTTCCTGCAGCAACTTGAGCTTGGGTGTGGTCCTCAGTGTCTCCACGCCTTTGCTTCCTCATCTGTAGAGTGGGGTCAGAGAGGACCCATGTCCCAAAACAGTCATGAGGATTTAATGATCCTTGTGAAGAAACAGGGCCTGACATGTGGTGGTGCTGTATGTGTTAGGAAGTCACTAAGTCATCCTTGAGTGCCAGGATTGTGTCTGTCATTGGGGAAGCAGCAGATAACTGAAGGACACAGCTCTTTGTGATTCTGATAGTTGTCAACTGTGATCTGAGCATCTCTGATGTGAAGATGCTTCATTTTTAAACATCTTTCCAACTCTAATATTCTATTGAAAAGGGAAATACTACTACATTGATAAAGCATGTATCAATTCAATGTTATTTTCCCACTGTGCGATGGTTAATTGTAAATGTCAAGTGCCTGGCTCATTGTTCCTACATATTTGGCCACCAGTCTAGATGTTGCTGTGAAGGTATTTTTAAGATGGGATGAACATTTAAGTCAGTAGGCTTTGAGGAAAGCAGAGTACCCTCCACAAGATAGGTTGGCCTTATCCAATCAGCTGAAGGCCTTAAGAGAAAAATACAACTCAGATAACTCTGATGTAGGTGGTCTGAGGATCAGAGTTTTGAGAAATAGGGTCTAGTCCCTTATTAAATTTCAAACTCAGAACTTTTAAAATATATCACAGTTTAATTGAATAAAGTACCTGAAGTTTTTCATTCTTTGCCATTTTAGATGAGATGAGAAAAAAGAATTTAGTAACAGTGATGCTAGATTTTTATAAAATGCAGCACATTTTTACAAAATGTGCAAAATGTTCTTTGAATAGGAGCAGATTCCTTTATTTAGCATTTCTCACCTACTCCTTAATTTCACATTAGAGTCCTGAATTCTTCATCTATTTTGTAATTGACTGAGAAGCTTCAAACAACTGAGGTGCATGCATTCCATTCATCAGTCATTTGGATCTATGCAATGAGTACAATTTTGTACATTGGGATTTTGTTCATTGCTTTGCAATCAGCATGAAAGACAGTCCAACGATGTTTTAACTTGTTGAATCAAAAATAAGAAAAAAAAATCATGATGGATCATGCTTTTAAGATAAATGTTTTTAGCCATAAGTTATATAAGAGTACATGAAAGAGTGTTTTGCGCTTTTTTTAAATCGATAAATGTGGGTGTGTTTGTGGGTAAATTTACCTGAGGTTCAACCTCTAACTTTATCCTTATGTAATTATCAGAAAATAGCTCATATGAAACACTTTTTAAAAGTACCATAAATAAATGTTACATCTCACAGAAATCATGACTTTCCCAAAGATGAAAATGACAGGAAATAGGACTGCTGAATTCTAGGAAGCTGTTGTCTATACCAAGGACAATGGCCTTTTAAATTTCAACATTCCTTCTCAGCCGTGCCTTTTCAGATAAGCCCATGGGCCAGTAGGTGGTTACACACACAGGGACTTCGGGTTCTGTTGATGGATTGTGAAAGCTCTGCCCTTTTCGAAATGCTCAAAGTCATTATGTGTCATAGCCCAGCACCCTCCTTGAAAACAAGAAGGAATGTACTAATGAAAAGGTCAATATTTATTTCCTTGAAATATTTTTTTTTCCTAAAGTAAAGAAATGCCTTTTTAGTAAAAAAGAAAAGAAAATCATCTTTCTGTCTTCCATCATAACAGAGCCTTTACAGTTTCTTTTGTTTTAGTAAGGTGAGACCATCCTTCCCTCGTTAGAAGGATTAATTCAGGGAAATAACAGATGGTAAGAAGTGTGTGTGAAAGGCAGGGGCTCATAGCAACCACAGCATCACACTGTGTGGGAGAGAGAAGTTGTGACCCCTCCCTTCTTTAACACAGTCTGAGAGACTTCCCTGGCAGCTGAGTGATTAAGACTCTGAGCTGCCAATGCAAGGCGAGCCGGTTCGATCCCTGGTCAGCAAACTAAGATCCCACGAGTGGAGTGGCAATAAAGAAAAAAAGAAAGGTCATCATAGATCATTCATATTAAAATATATATGAATTAGATAAAAAATAAAATAATCTGAGGAGAGAGAAGTTGCACAGAGGTGGTAGCAATTGGGGGTGACCGGGTGCTGTTAAATGAAACAGCAGGAGGGGCCAGACTCTGTGAGCGCCTGCAGGCTGTGGGTGATTTCACTCAGGAGTTCTGGCCACTAAGTTCAGTGGTTACACATGTTGCCTAATTAGTTCTGCCTTCTTAAGTCGCTTTTTATTAAGTTTTAAAGAGACGGGAAAACGAATGATTTACACTAAGAGAAATGAATGCTGATAACCCACAAATTAAAACAGCCTCCTTGCTAAGAATATATTTGTAAAACATTTTGTATTCTCATTCATGGATCAAAATATGAAGTTACCTTTAAAATGTACTGATTGCATTCTGCTTTTTCTTTCTGTAAATTTTAGCAGCATGTCATTTCTTGGGGGAATGAGGAAATAGATAAGAACAGAAAAAGCTTGACCTCCAGTTCTGTACTGAATATTTATTCCAGTTCCTGGATTATGCAAATATTTAACCAGGTAGAAACTATCCTAGAAATACAGATTTATTGGTGTAGTTTATTTTACTTGCAATGAGATTAATAGCTTCTATTAGATATACTTTGTGATTGAGAATTCCAAAAGGAAAACTTATAAAAAATATGTATTTTTAAATTTCAAACCTCTAGTGTGTGTGTGTGTGTGTGTGTGTGTGTATGAAATTTGGTAGAAGGAGTTAGGTGAAGGAACCACGGAATCCTTTTTTTTTTTTTGCCATTATCTAGCATTCTTTATTTTTAAATTTATTTTATTCAAGTATAGTTGACCTACAATGCTGTTAATTTCTTCTATATAGCCAAGTGAGTCAGTTATGCACACATACATATATATATTTTTTCATACTCTGTTTCCTCATGGTTTGTCATAAGGTATTGAATATAGTTCCCTGTGCTATAGAGTAGGACCTTGTTGTTTATCCATTCTGTATATAAAAGTTTCTGTCTGCTCATCCTGAATGCCCAGTGCTTCCCTGCCCCACATCCCCTCCCCCTTGGCAAGCACAAGTCTTTCCTCTATGTCTATGAATCTGTTTCTGTTTCATAGATAGGTTTGTTTGTGTCATATTTTAGGTTCCACATATAAGTGATATCATCATGATATTTGTGTTTCCCTGTCTGACTTCATTTAGTATGATAGTTTTTAGATGCATTATGTTGCTAAAAATGGCATTATTTTATTTTTTGTGGCCGAAAACTCTACCCTTCTTAATCTTTTATTCATTAATTAAATAGTACATCACCCTGTATGCAAGACAGTGAAAGAGACACAGGTGTAAAGAACAGACTGTTGGACTCTGTGGGAGAAGGCGAGGGTGGGATGATTTGAGAGAATAGCATTGAAACATGTATATCATCATAAATGTGAAATAGATCGCCAGTCCAGGATTGATGCATGAGACGGGGTACTCAAGGCTGTGCACTAGGATGATCCTGAGGGATGGGATAGGGAGAGAGGTGGGAGGGGGTTTCAAGACGGGGAACACATGTACACCCATGACTGATTCATGTGAATGTATGGCAAAAACCACCACAATATTGTAAAGTAATTAGCCTCCAATTAAAATAAATAAAAAAATTTTAAAAATAGTACATCAAGAAAGAAAATTATCTGATTACAGAATAGATTGGTCACAGAAAGCTAAACCTATTCCTTAACACAGCTCCTTAACCAGGATGGAATGCTGGCTGGGAGCAGATGGTCCTTGTTGTTTTAGTAACATCATAGGGACTGACCCCGGAGAAGGCAATGGCACCCCACTCCAATGCTCTTGCCTGGAAAATCCCATGGACGGAGGAGCCTGGTAGGCTGCAGTCCGTGGGGTTGTGAAGAGTCGGACATGACTGAGTGACTTCACTTTCACTTTTCACTTTCATGCATTGGAAAAGGAAATGGTAACCCACTCCAGTGTTCTTGCCTGGAGAATCCCAGGGCTGGGGGAGCCTGGTGGGCTGCCATCTATGGGGTCACGCAGAGTCGGACACAACTGAAGTGACTTAGCAGCAGCAGCAGCAGGGACTGACCCAAACCACTGTGGCTGCCATGGACTGGTGTTTGTAAAGGAGGCTTCAGTCTCAGGGATCCAGCTCCTCCACGGCACTGTTTCTGTGAAGGAAATGAAACGTTTTGAAAACCTAAGATGCAGGTTGCTTCCAGAAAGACAGCTTAATTGACACATTGTTTAAAAATCTGGAAATGGAATCCTCTCTAATAAATTAAATACAACAAATTCTCTGGAGATTGAAAAAAGAAGAAATGAGACTAAATTGCAATGGGAGACATTTGGTTTAAATAGAAGATAGACTTTTTTTAACAGAAAAACTGTCTGGACATAGCAAACAGGTCCCTGAATAGGACCTAAGAAATCTTTCTCCCACAGCATCTGTAATAATGTGGCAGAAAGCCATGTTTTGAAGTGGCTAAAGTATTTTAAAAGTTAAAGAAATTCTTTTCCAGGAAATTGACAGTCTTCTGTTCAAATAATTGTGAGTGTCAAAAGTTTTTAGAACTCATTGTTATCTTTCATATTGCGTGTGTGTGTGTGTGTGTGTGTGTGTGTGTGTGTGTGTGTGCCCGCCAGGCTCCTCTGTCCTTGGGATACTCCAGGCAAGAATACTGGAGTGGGTAGCCATGCCCTCCTCCAAAGGATCTTGGTGACCCAGGGATCAAACGGTGTCTCCTGCATTGCAAGCAGATTCTTTACCCTCTGAGTCACCTGGGAAGCCCCTTTCATATTGCATGAGACCTCATTTTCATTCTTTCCTGGTCACTATTTTTTATTATAATATTCAAAAGAGAATTGTATTAGGTTTTTTCTTTTTACTTTGTATGAATTTTTTAATTGTGGTAAAATACATAAAGCATAAAATTTACCATTTTAACCATGTTTAAATGTACAGTTCAGTAGCACTAAGTATATTTTACACTGTTGGACAACTATTCCCGCCATCACCTCCAGAACATTCTCACATTCCCAAACCGAACCTCTGTCCCTGTGAAATGCTAACTCCACCTCCCCAGACCCTGGTCCCGACCATTTACTTTCTGTCTCTATGAATTTGGCTCCTCTTTGTATCTCACACAAGTGAGACACAGTATTTGTCTTTTTGAGACAGACGCTTCACTCAGCATAGTGCTCTCAAGGTTCAGCTGTGGTTGCTTGTCTCAGAACCCCCTTCCTTTCTAAGGCTGATGTTCCACTGTAAGTACATACTACCTTGTGTGCCCATTTATCCAGTGATGATCGTTAGGTTGCCTTCCATCTCTTGGCCACTGTGATTAATGCTATTGTGAACCTGGGCCTATTAACTAATGTCTGGGTTCCTGCTTTCAATACTTATAGGGTATTTTCTCAGAAGTGGAATTGCTGGATCATATAGTAATTCTGTGTTTAATTTTGTCTAATGGGGGCTTCCCTGGCGGCACAGTGGATGGGAATCTGCCTGCTAAGGCAGAGGACTCGGGTTCAACCCCTGATCAGGAGAGATCCCACATGCCATGGGGCAACCAGTGCCTGTGCACCACAGCTATTGAAGCCTGAGAGCCCCAGAGCCTGTGCTGCACAACAAGAGAAGCCACCTCAATGAGAAGCCCATGCACCACAACGTGGAGAGCAGCCCTCCGCTCGCTGCAACCAGAGAAAGCCCTCTTGCAGCAACAAAGGCTCAGCACAACCAAACTTAATTAATTAATAAAAAATTTTGTCTGAGGAATTGGCATACATGTTTATACTTTTCTTCATCTTTTTGTAGTCCCGCCACTGATGCACAACCATTCCAGGTTCTCCACATCTTGGCCCATACTTGCAACTTTCTGCTTTATTTTTTCATGAGAGCCATCCTAATGAGAAGTGATTTCTCCTTGTGGCTTTGATTTTCATTTACTTAGTAGATAGTGTTGCTGAGCATCTTTTTTTATGCTTATTGGCCACCTGTGTGTCTTCTTGGGAGAAATGTCTACTCAAGAATTTTGCCCTTTAAAAATTAGGTTGATGGGTTTTTGTTGTTGCTGTTGTTGTTGAGTTTGAGTTCTTTATATTTTCTAGATATTAATCCCTCATCAGATATATAATTTGCAAATATTGGGTGTGGGACACGGTTGAAGTAAAAGTTTAAAAAACTCCAGTGAAAATATTCTAATGGGAGTCAGAACACAAACACTCAGCTGGTGTCCCAGAAATCGGGCCCTGCTTCACTCTGTGCCACTTGTTTGCTTTGACTCCTCACTGAGAGCGAGGTTCCCCAGCTGTGTCTCCAAGTGGAATGATTTAAGTCATCGCAGCCAGGCTGGCCACCACCAAAGGTTCCCAGCACCTGTCTGAAGACTTGTTTTCAAGACCCTTGCGTGAACTTGAACCAGTCATTCACACTCTTGGGGGCTTTTTTTTTTCCATCTCCAAACTCTCCTTTCATTCTCACCTCTTCGGTGAAGTTATGCAACCAGCACTCCTGGTTCTTGTTCTTGATATTGAAGAGGCTACTTCTAGAACTCACTAGGGCAGAAAATCCAGTTCATCGTAGAGAATGTCCTCACGACGTGCAGTGGCTTGCAGACTGAGTTACATTCAGAATCATTAACCGTATACTTTCTCCTTCTCTCTCCAACCTCACGTTTTATTTTTTATGATCTTAAAATGCTATGTAGCACCATTAATGTATTTTGAAACCAACATTTTTACACTCTTTCATGTATGGTCACTCAGGATACTAATTTTATTAGCAAGTTAATTGCATTCAGTGTTAATATTGTACCAGTTATTAACATTTTATTGCCAGTAATTTCCAAAGACCATTTAAATTAATAAGCACTTGGTATCCAACATTACAACACCCATGTTTGGATGGTGATTTCTCCTTGCATAAATCACATTTCAGTGCCTGCTAGGCCTGTCTGAAAGCACTAGAAGCTTCACGTTATGGTGCAGCTTCAGACACAGCATGTTCAGATGGGAGTCCATGGAGCTCACTGCACCAGGAGTGTGCTGACCAGTCTTAGTGATGATTACGGTGAGTGCATCACCACTGATATTCCTGTCTCGCTGCCTGGTAGCAACACGGGTTCATACATCCTTACCACACACAGCTCCGGGCTCCCCTGTTTCTAGCTCTCTTCCACTAAGGTCTCTGACAAGCTTTCCACCAATTTTTCTTGCTATTTAAAGCTAAAGGGCTTCCCAGGAGTCTCAGCAGCAAAAAATCCATCTTCCAGTGCAGGAGACCTGGGTTCGATTTCTGAGTTGGGAAGATCCCCTGGAAAAGGAAGTGGCAACCCACTCTGGTATTCTTGCCTGGAGAATCCCATGGACAGAGAAGCCTGGTGGGCTACAGTCTGACACGACTGAGCGATTTAGAGCAAAGTGGATGTTGAAACACTCTGATGGTTCTTAAAGGGCTTCTTTAGGGGGCAAGAGAGGCTTTTGCCGAGGAGACTTGTTTGGTTAAAGGGCTAAAATGCTCCAAAGACCTTGCAGCTGTTAGCACCTGCCTGCCAGTCACCCTGGATCTTTGGTCCCTCCTCCTGGTGAATGTTACACTGGTGGGAAAGACCACACCCCACATGGCTCCTGGCCTCTCAGTGCTGCTGAAACAACCCAAGTAGCAGCCTAACATGTCTTTTCATGTTCTACTTGAGTGCACTGGCTAAGAGACAACTTCAAAGCTTTCTCCTAGACTCTGTGTCCAAGGTTACTTGTTTATTACTAGTTTCTTAGTTTCTTTCCTTAGTGTGCATTGACTGTAGGATGTATCAGTCAGAGGTAAGACTTTAAAGTATTTCCATAGGGGGACAGTATTTTTGTACACTCTGTGGGTAATGTAAATTATATTCTTCTTGTTTTCATTTTGCCATTTCAATTAGCTCATTGAAAAAGCCAAATCCCCTTTAAAGAACCCTAAAGCTAAATGTTTACACTATCAGCGCATTGGGACATTGATGGCCTTGGGTCTGCCCGCCTCCAGAGGTAGGTTCCGGCTGAGACAGAAGAGATAGCTGCCAGGTTTTGCCCCTTGGTGGGTCAGAAGACAGCCCTGCCCCACCCCTCATTTCCATGCAGACCTCAAGTAAAACATTGACTTCCTGAGACACCAGCATCGTGGATCAGACAACACACCCAGCCCTACCTCAACGTGAGTTTTGGCCAAGGCTCACATATGTTAATAATAATTTTCCTTTATGTCAACTGTCAGGTACGTAAAGCCCACTTTTTAACCAGGGTGGGGTAAAGCCAGACTAGGTAAGAGGAGGTGACTGTTTAATAAAACAGGAAATTGACACAGATAAGGTTAAATGGAGTGAGTTCAGTTCAGTTCAGTCACTCAGTTGTGTCCAACTCTTTGCGACCCCATGAATCGCAGCACACCAATCCCCCCTGTCCATCACCATCTCCCGGAGTTCACTCAGACTCACGTCCATCAAGTCAGTGATGCCATCCAGCCATCTCATCCTCGGTCGTCCCCTTCTTCTCTTGCCCCCAATCCCTCCCAGCATCAGAGTCTTTTCCAATGAGTCAACTCTTCACATGAGGTGGCCAAAGTACTGGAGTTTCAGCTTTAGCAGCATTCCTTCCAAAGAAATCCCAGGGTTGATCTCCTTCAGAATGGACTGGTTGGATCTCCTTGCAGTCCAAGGATTCTCAAGAGTCTTCTCCAACACCGCAGTTCAGAAGCATCAATTCTTCGGCGCTCAGCCTTCTTCACAGTCCAACTCTCACATCCATACATGACTACTGGAAAAACCATAGCCTTGACTAGGCAGACCTTAGTCGGCAAAGTAATTCAAAGCAGAGCTTTTGAATATGCTATCTAGGTTGGTCATAACTTTTCTTCCAAGGAGTAAGCATCTTTTAATTTCATGGCTGCAATCACCATCTGCAGTGATTTTGGAGCCCAAAAAAATAAAGTCTAACACTGTTTCCACTGTTTCTCCATCTATTTCCTATGGAGTGATGGGACCAGATGCCATGATCTTTGTTTTCTGAATGTTGAGCTTTAAGCCAACTTTTTCACTCTCCTCTTTTACTGTCACCAAGAGTGATGAAACGGAGTGAATGGGACTTCAATCAGGTCTGGGTTTCAGACCCTCTTTTCACTGTGATGCGTGCTCTGAGATCCAGTTCTGGTTACCTTCTGTCTTCTCCGCTCTTCTCCCTCCTGCCCACTCCTCCTCCCCCAGTATGACACCAGGGTCTCAGAATCAAGCATTCTACCTTTAACAGGGTGGGAGGATCAGTCACTAAAACCCTGCAGAATGTGTTCATTGAGAAATTAACTCTTGTCCTCGTTTTGTGGGCCACTTCCCTATTTGTTTCCCTGGTGGCTCAGACCATAAAGAATCTGCCTACAACGTGGGAGACCTGGGTTCGATCCTTGGATGGGGAAGATCCCCTGGAGGAGGACCTGGCAAGCCACTCCAATGTTCTTGCCTGGAGAATCCCCTGGACAGAGGAGCCTGGTGGGCTATAGTCCATAGGGTCACAGAGTCAGACACAACTCCCCTTTTAGCCCTAAATGAGACTGGGAATGTCATTCTTACTAATAAACACATCTTTGAGTAGGAGACTGAGTGGCAGGCCGCAGGGGGAGGAGGGGACCTGAGCTGTGCTGGAACACCCTGCCAAAGGTCCGGCATGGGAGCCAAAGCCCTTCAGACACTGTGTGCTGGATCCTCGGCCAGGAGGCACCAGAAGTTCATTCCTGCCCAGCTAGGCCAGCAGCTTGGACAGGGTATCCCTGCCTCCCACCCTTGGGGCTGAGCGCACAGTCCAGCCCCTGGAGTGTGCTGTGTGCTCAGTGGGGACTTTCTGAGTCTGCCTTCCCTAGGAGCATTGTGACATCACATGCCTCCATATGGGCAGGTCTCCTGTGACAAATTCCCAACAGTTCTGCCCAGAAAATGAGCTCACGCTGCTCTTGTCAACAGAGGCTTCCCCAGGCTTCCACACTGAGTGACTTAATACCTGCCCCCATCAGGGATTTCATCACTGAACACTGTGACATGCAGAATGCAGAACTTTTCAAATAAAAACTGCAGAATAGAAATAGTATCCTAACATTAATTTTCTCTTTCCATGGTTTGGCAGTTAGTTTTCACACAGTTCAGTTCAGTCACTCAGTTGTGTCCGACTCTTTGTGACCCCATGGACTGCAGCACGCCTGGCCTTCCTGTCCATCACCAACTCCTGGACTTTACTCAAACTCTTGTCCATTGATTCAGTGATGTCATCCAACCATCTCATCCTCTGTCATCCCCTTCTCCTCTCCTGCCTTCAATCTTTCCCAGAATCAGGGTCTTTTCAAATGAGTCAGTTCTTTGCATCAGTTTTCACACAGTCCTTGAGAAATTAGAGTTTTCTGGAAACAGAATAGAAGCGTTGTAAATGAATTTAGTTTAGTAACACTTGATAACTCTGCTAGAAGACAAGAAACACTTCTAAATGCTGTAAAGTAAGCTGCGAAGTGCACCCGTGAATTCCCCATATCAGGTTCCATACCAGATGCTGTAGGGGAAGATTTTAGGGGTGAAGTCTGTGTATGTGTATGTACATATGTGTGTATGTGTTTGTATTTGTATGTATGTGTGTGTGTGTGATGTGGGTATATGTGTTTGTGTCTATGTGTGTGTGCCTGTGTATGTGTTTGTGTGTTATGTAGGTGTATGTGTTTATGTGTGTCTGTGTGTATGTGTATGTTACTTGGAGAAAGACCACATTAAGCTCGAAACCAAGAGGACTTTGTTCATCCCTTGCTTGCACTCCAGGGTGGAAATGGCAGGATACCAAGGTGACCTCAGGGAAACTTGTGTAACCCAGGAGGCTTCCCAGGACAGTTGTGGAAACAGGGCCTTGGTGTCTCCACTTGGGGACTGAGGGCCAGTGGGCAGGATAGGTGACTGTCCAGCGCCTGGCTCAGCCCGAGCTCAGGCTCACGTCCAGTTCACCTCACGATGGCCATGGACACTCAGCCCTGCCGGCAGGTGTACGTAAGCATCATGCTCCTTCTCTGTGCCCTGGGGACTGCCCTCTGACCCCGCAGGGCTGTGGGAGGGACACGTGAGCAGTGCCTGGACTCGGAAAGGACAGCACGGGAGGCAGCAAGGCCACCTTGGCTGTCAGGAGTCAGGTTTCAGCTCAAGGCAAGATGTCTGATGAAAGGAGGAGCTAATTCTGGAAGTGCTAAACTTCGGCTTGGACAAGCGCCTCATGAGGAGGCAGTATAGAAGGTCCAGGATGTTCTACTCAGGCACTCCGACTGCCCGTTCCTCCCGGTCAGCTGGGGTCCCTCCCAGGCTGTCTCCTCCTCTTGCAGACTCGGATAGAGCTCTAGATGACATAGGAGCCACTCTGTGTGGCCAGACGTCTGTGTGGGGAGCTAGGGCCTGGGAGTGAGCCTTGAACAGGGAGGACCGAGACTGGGTTGGGGGGAGCTGGGCAAACACCACTCCTCATCCTGCCCACCCCACCCCCTTGTGGCCGCTCCAGAGTCCCACGTGGACGGGTGGGTCTGAAGTGCTGTCACACACACGGCCTGTCATCTCCCCTGCGTCTTACCTCACGCTTCTGGGCCTGTACCTCTTTAAACAAGCTTAGCAACTTAATCCTTGCTTCTGGCTCCAGTTTCTGGATGATCTGGGTAAGACAGGTGTTTCTTTTAAGTCTGAGATTTGCTGTTATTGCAAAGCTAGGCTTTGCCTTTCACTTCATGAGAGAGGACGTCATACAAAGAACAACGTCCACGGATTTGTCCAGAATTTGCCTACCTATCCCCAACAAGGAATCCCATTGTCATGACATTAGGTATTCACATAATTATTTGGGGGCCCAGACACTGAAGTTGTCTTGTTTTTCATATAAATGGTGATGTTGCAGTGGCGGTAGGAGGCAGCTAATCTCTTACAGTCCAGGGCACGGATTATTCTTGAATAAGGAGTTCTCAGAGGCTTTTTCAGAGAAGGGGAAAGGATTAATCCTGAAGATGTCAACAGAGAGGATTAAGGAGGATCCACAGAGGTGGGAGGGAAACCAGGAAAGCGTGGGGTCCTGGGAGCTCCGGGAAGAGTTGCTGGGAGCGGAGAGCCCGACTGCACCGATGCTACCGAGACAGTGCAAGACAAGACTCCAGTTCCCACCACAAAGAGTAACCGAGACACCCGTGACCTTGACAAGATGGGTGTTGGGTGAGGCCAAGCCTAGAGCAAGGGTAGATTTGATGCAGCAAAGATGAATGAAGAGGTGGTGTGTGTAGACTCGAAATCTGGACAGGTGGCTGCACACAGGATCAGGGCTGGTGTCTACATGCATGGCGAGTAATCAGAAAGGGGAAAGAGATGAGAGTGATTCAAGAGGCAGTAGACGCCAGAGAGAAAAGACAAGAGAGGACCGATAGCAGGTGGGGGGGCGGGGCCAGCAGATCCCAGCTAGAGAGATGGCCAGGCATTGAACCTGCACCTCTGCACTGGAAGCGCAGAATCTTGACCACTGGACCACCAGGAAAGTCCCAGAAGAGGAGGTTTTTAATAGGAAATTTCAAGAAATTTTTCTGTCCGGAAAAACATTTGCTTCCTGATTTGAAAAGATTACTAAATATCCAGTGAAAGAAATGAAATGTAGATATTTTCCTCCTAGAACTTTGTCTTCCTTCAAACCCATTTAAAGAAGCACTTGGCACATCCAGAAAGTGAAAGTCACTCGTGTCTGGCTCTTTGTAACACCATGGAATTCTCCAGGCCAAAATACTGAAGTGGGTAGCTATTCCCTTCCCCAGGAGATCTTCCCAACCCAGGGATTGAACCCAGTCTCCCACATTGCCGGCAGATTCTTTACCAGCTGAACCACCAGGGAAGCCCAAGAATACTGAAGTGGGGGATTGTGCTGTGTGCTCAGTCCTATCAGTTGTGTCTGATTCTTTGCAACCCCATGGATGGTAGCCCACCAGTCTCCTCTGTCCATGGGATTCTCCAGGCAAGAATACTGGAGTAGGTAGCTGTTCCCTTCTCCAGGGGATCTTCCCAACCCAAGGATTGAACCCGGTCTCCTGCATTGCAGGCGATTTCTTTACCAGCCGAGCTACCAGAGAAGGCACATCCAGAGGATATCCCTATTTTTAAAACAGGCCCTGGAGGGCTGTCTAGCAGAGTCTACCTAGACCTGCAGGTGGGTGGCGGGGTGTGCCTAACTGGGGGCCCCCTAACAGGGGTTCCCAGACAGGACCCTGGGACAGTGGAGGTCCCTAGGGAAACAAGGGCATGGTGTTCCTGGAGGCTGGCTTTGCTAAACACCTTGTCATCAAATTAGTTCAGAATTATTGGAGCTCCCAAACTTCCAGACTCAGACAGTGAACATGTCAGCAGCATTTAGTGGTCTGGAAGATGTAGGAAGCCAAGGACTCCATTAACCCTGAGAAGAGGAGAATGCCAAAAAAATTTAAATTTGGCTTGGAGAGATGAAAAACCTGTGACTTTCTTTTAAAAAATATTTATTTACCTTTTTTCTTTTTAATTTGGCTGTGGCATGTGGGATCTAGTTCCCTGACCAGGGATGGAACCCGGATCCCCTGCACTAGGGGCAGGGAGTCCTATAGCCACTGAACTACCAGGGAAGTCCCAAAAAACCTGTGACTTTCTTCTTCCTTATCTGGGGAGGAAAACACCCTAATGGAAAACTTAATCCATTTCATGTAAAAGAAATGAGAAACAATCGCAGCTTCATCAGAACTTTTGACCCCGAATTTGAAATACGGAACAACAAGAGTCTACAGGGTATGACTGGTCTAGATGCTGTTGGGGCTGTAATCAAATACAGGTGTTGTCTCCGTGGGGATAAAACCTACACACCTGAGAAAACATCAAGAGACTCTATGCCTTCAGCAACATTTGTTCCTCACTCTGCTGCTGCTGCTAAGTCGCTTCAGTCGTATCTGACTCTGTGCGACCCCATAGACGGCAGCCCACCAGGCTCCCCTATCCCTGAGATTCTCTAGGCAAGAACACTGGAGTGGGTTGCCATTTCCTTCTCCAATGCATGAAAGTGAAAAGTGAAAGTGAAATTGCTCAGTCATGTCTGACTCTTAGCGACCCCATGGACTGTAGCCTACCAGGCTCCTCTGTCCATGGAATTTTCCAGGCAAGAGTACTGGAGTAGGGTGCCATTGCCTTCTCCGCCTTACGCTTCTGGGGGCTGGCAAGTACAAGCTGATCAAGACTTGAGCAGATCTGGTGTCTAATGAGACCCCTTCCTTCATTCATGGAGTAAGGGGGCTCCCTGGGGTTTCTTCTCAAAAACACTCATTTCATTCCTGTGGATTCTGCTCTCATGACTGCCTGGGGACCTGAGCAGTTTGCCCTCAAATGTGTACAATGGCATATTGGTTATTTGAGAATTAAAATTAGTCAAGAAACAGCCAACACAAGAGGGACACTCTGACACTCCCTTCTGCTTCCCTGAAGCAGAAAATAAATCTCCCCTGCGAAAGGGGCCCCCATGCAAGCGGAAGTGGAAGGAAACCTTTATCACTAGGGATGGGGAATCCGGCCAAGAAGCCTGGGAGAACAAGCCTTGTGACTTCTTTAATCGTCTACCCCAAGCCCAAAGTCTGTTTACATTCTTCACTACTTGGGCACCAAACCCAAGTTTCTTTGTCCTGTCAATTCCTCACCAGTGTTTTGTTTCTTTGTCCAGAAAGTTTAAAAGCTGCCTGCCATGGCCACTTTTGAGGCCTCATTTCTATGGAACCTGCATGCACACGGTTTCTTTTTCTCCTGCTCAGCGGTCCTGTGTCAACTTTACTATTCGTCCAGGCTCCAGAACTCAAGGGCCTTGAAAGGGAATATTTCCCCCAACCCTGCCCCCAACATGACTTGATCACTTCCCAAAGGCCACGCCTCCAAACCCCATCACATTGGGTGTTAGGTTTCTATGTGTGTCAGCCTAGAGGAGTCACATTGTCACCTGCTGGGCTCAGGGCTGCAACATATGAATTGTGGAGGTGGATTAATTCAGGCCATAACAAGGAAACACACTTTTTCTCCTATCATAGAAGGGGAAGGACGAAGAGACCCCAGCAGGTGTATGGACTTGGTAGCAGAAATAAGGGGGAGGCTGCCTAGTTTTTGGCATCTGGAATCTCAGGGAAACAAGTGTGTATACATTACAAAAGAGGAAACTGTCTGAAGCAGTTGCCTGGGGGAGCGTTAACCTGTGGAAGACCCAGAGCGGGAGTCCTGGGCTGCACTGAGGCTGGGTTCAGGTCTGTGGTCGTGATTCTAAAGTGAAACCAGGTGGCTGGGTTTGTAATTTCCTCTAGCAGCTGCTCCGGAAGGCAGAAGAAAGGAGATGGGCCTTTACCAGCAAGTGTCACTTGCCACCAGTAATGGAAATTACATGCAAGTAGGAGAGGGGGTTAAAACAACACGAACATTTAAACAGAATCCATCATGCTTCTCATCGAATGTTAGCTACTACCACTCACACCTCTTTCTCTTTCTTGGGCTCTCTGAGTTTGGTAAATGAACGTGTATCCAATATTGTCTGAGAACCAAGACATTCCACTTTCCATGTCACACCTCAGGGCTTCAGAACAGTGAACCGGGCCAGTGAGATCCTCTAGAGGAGAATCAGGGGTGTCTGCCTGGAGACAGAAGATTAGCCAAACCCCAGGTCTGGAGAAGGCATAGAATCCACTGACTTTCCTGTCCACCTCTAAATAGGAAGCCTGGAGAGGTTACAACATGCATGCACAGCTGCATGTTTATTTGCTCAGCAGACACATCCTGAGAGCTTTCTACGTGCAGGCTCTGTTCTCAAGCTGCAGGAGGCAAGCACATCTCTGAAGCTGAATAGAGAGAAGGAAAAGGACATGTGTGTAAGCAAAATGTTCATGTGATCTGACATGGGGATAACACGATGGAGAAAATAAAGCCTGCTAAGGAGTGGGGGTGAGTGCAGGGAGGATCTAGAGGGGACCCAGTGAAGTTGGCGGATTGCATTTGGGGAGCATGTGAAGGACGGGAAGGAGAGGCACCCCACAACCCCCAGACCTCTTCATGCTCAGTGTTTACCGAACTACAGGTGGAAGATGGTAAAGCTGTCACCTCTGGACTGGACTGCTTGACATACAGAGATTTGGTTACAAAGTTGATTAAACATTGCTTTATTGGAAACACTGCACCAAGGTATAAAAAGAAAAAAAGTCTATTATCAAATTATTAGTGAATACACAGCTATTATTTCCACTGCATCAGTTGCTTCCTTTATTATTTGAAATTTTAGGGACTTTTCAGTACTCATAAACAAAGTTAACAGAGACGTTGAAGGGACACAGATTGTCAGTTTCAGTGGATGAAGAGATACTAAAATAGTACTGCCACCCCCCAATACAGCTGCTAAATGGGCTTTCGGACCAACAGACTCTTCTGATGACATAGAGGCTATTTCCATATCACAGGATTGTCACATGAGCTTTTCCAAATATAAATTCACCTCTCTGCCAAGGCACCGTGACATGATAGCTGAACAAGTCTGGTATTAAAAGCAGTGGAGACCTTTAGAGAGGGAGGTACAATCACAGTTTAGAAGGAAGCTTCCCATCTGTACAGAGTCTACATAGACACGTGTGTCCACCCCTCAAAGTGCAACCTTTCTGTCTATTTCAGGGAATCTAGAAATCTACAAACAATTAGTTTATGTTCAGTTCAGTTCAGTTCAGTCGCTCAGTCGTGTCTGATTCTTTGCGACCCCATGAATCGCAGCACGCCAGGCCTCCCTGTCCATCACCATCTCCTGGAGTTCACTCAGACTCACGTCCATCGAGTCCGTGATGGCATCCAGCCATCTCATCCTCTGTCGTCCCCTTCTCCTCCTACCCCCAATCCCTCCCAGCATCAGAGTCTTTTCCAATGAGTCAACTCTTCGTGTGAGGTGGCCAAAGTTTACGTTAAGGTAAGCCAGTTCCAAGTAGGCTACTTCATTTTTGTTGTTCATTCACTAAGTCCTGTCCAACTCTTTGCAACTCAAGGACTGCAGCATGCCAGGTTCCTCTGTCTCCTGGAGTTTGCTCAAATTCATGTCCATTGAGTCGGTGATATTAGCTAGCCATCTCATGTTCTGTCGCCCCCTTCTCCTTTTGCCTTCAATCTTTCCCAGCATCAGGGTCTTTTCCAATGAGTCAGCTCTTCACATCAATGGCCAAAGTATTGAAGCTTCAGCTTCAGCATCAGTCCTTCCAATGAATATCCAGGGTTGTTTTCTTTAGGACTGACTGATTTGATTCAAAGGACTCTCAAGAGTCTTCTCCAGCACTACAGTTTGAAAGCGTCAGTTCTTTGGCACTCAGCCTTCTTTATGGCCCAACTCTCACATGCATACATGACTACTGGAAAAATAATAGTTTTGACTATATGGACTTTTTTTGGCCAAGTGATGACTCTGCTTTTTAATATATTGTCTAGGTTTGTCATAGCTTTCCTTTCAAGGAACAGATGTCTATTAATTTCATGGCTGCAGTCACTGTCCACAATGATTTTGGAGCCCAAGAAAATAAAATTTGTCACTGATTCTGCTTTTTTCCCTCTGTTTGCCAAGAAATGAAGGGACTGGATGCCATGATCTTGGGTTTTTTGAATGTTGAGTTTCAAGTCAGCTTTTTCACTCCCCTCTTCTACCTTCATCAAGAGGCTCTTTAGTTCTCTGCTTTCTGCCATTAGACTGGTATCATCAGCATATCTGAATCAAGATTGCCAGGAGAAATGTCAACAACCTCCAGAAATGCAGACGATACCACTCTAACTGCAGAAAGTGAAGAGGGACTGCCACAGACTGGGTGGCTAAAACAACAGAAATGTATTTGCTCAAGTCTGGTAGGAGAAGTCCAAGACCAAAGTTCTGGCCAATCTGGTTTCTGGTGAGGGTTCCCTTCCTGGCGTGCAGAAGGTTCCTTCTTGCTGTGCTCTCACATGGCCTTTCCTTGTGCGGGCAGATGAGGCAGTGGTGGGAGCTGTGTGTGTGTTGGGGGGAAAGCTCTCATGGCTCTTCTTACACGGAGACTAATCTTTCAAGTCAACACCCCCACCCCTCATTTAAGCTTAATTACTCCCTTTGAGGCTCCAGCCACTCTGGACATTAGGGCTTCAATATTTGAATTGGGAGCAGGGGAAGCACAATTTTATAACAGGCACCTATTGAACCCTGAAAAGAGATTTCAAAAATAAGGTGTCCAGTGAAACAGGAGTTAGCATGGACTTTCTTCCTGTAAGTTCCATGAAGGACATCTGGGGGTGTGTAACCTTCTTGAAATTATATGCAAGGTTATCTTGGCATCGGTTTCGGGGTGGAAATAGTGCAGAACTTCCATCAGATGTTCAAGGCATATGTGACTTTGGGAAAGTTAGGAACCACTCAGAGAAAATTCAAGAATAAGAGCACAGCAGATGCAACTGTAAATATAAGAAGAAAGAGTAATATTTCAATGGAGGAAACCTGACTCTGAGCGTTTCTCATACAGAGCAGAGACAACTTTGCAAGGACGTCAAAGGCTTGGCTTTGGACCTAGTGGGCCTAGGTTAAAGTCTGTTCATCACTGAGCAGAAGCATGACTTAAGTGAAGGTTATCAGCTTCCTGGGGTCTATCACAGCATCTGCAAGTCTGGCATGTTGGCTCAAGCTGGTTGAGTGCTGCCACCACCGTGCTAAGCAGTTCACAATTTGCATGTACACCTCATCCATGAGACGACCCCTGGGGGCAGGACACAGAAGCTGTGACCTGCCCAGCAGGGTAATGGGGAAGCTCCCAGGTAGCACGTAGTACATGATCTGCAGTGGGGAGACAGCCTGGGGCGGCTGGCCTCCATCCCCTGAAATGGGACAATTATTTCATCACCACCACACGGTCCTTCCTGTTCTGCTCCCCTCTCTGATGTCCTGGACATCAACAGACACATAAGAGGCTTTTTTTGGTCTATAATCCTGGGGTCTCTCTCTGTTTTTGTTTTTTTTTTTTCAAACTTTTTATTTTGTATTGGAGTAGAGCCAATCAACCTCTGGAGAAGGCAATGGCAACCCACTCCAGTACTCTTGCCTGGAAAACCCCATGGACGGAGGAGCCTGGTAGGCTGCAGTCCATGGGGTCACTAAGAGTTGGGCACGACTTGAGCGACTTCACTTTCACTTTTCACTTTCACGCATTGGAGAAGGAAATAGCAACCCACTCCAGTATTCTTGCCTGGAGAATCCCAGGGACGGAGGAGCCTAGTGGGCTGCCGTCTATGGGGTCGCACAGAGTCGGACACGACTGAAGCAATTTAGCAGCAGCAGCAGCAGCAGCAGAGCCAATCAACAATGTTGTGACAGTTTTAGGTGAACAGTGAAGGGGCTCAGCCATACATACACATGTATCTTTCTCCCCCAAATCCCACTTCCATCAAGGCTGCCACATAAGATTGCGCAGAATTCACTGTACTGTACAGTAGGTCCTTGTTGGCTATCCATTTTAAACGTAGCAGTGTGTATCCCTTACATGTGGAATCTAAAAAGAAATGATTCAGATGAATTTACAAAACAGAAACTGACTCAGGAACTTAGAGAAGGAACTTAAGGTTGCTGAAGGAAAGATGGGGGAGAAGGGATAATTAGGGAGTTTGGGATGGACACTAGTGAGTGTTTTACTGCAGCCCAAGTGACATCCTGGAGGGAATGACTGAACCAGACCTAGCGGGGCTCAGGGGTACAGACCTGGCTGAAGGACTACAGGTGGGGCTGGTCCTTGTAGGAGTTTGACTGTAAGACAGAAAGCCCGTGCGGAGAATGTAACGACTTGGCGCTGAAAATGATGAAGTGATGATTGCTGAGACCAGAGGATACCCACTCTGGGAAACCTGCCCTCTCTGTGCACTCTAGTGACTGTGTTCTCAGGGGCTGGCCACACCTGCGAACAGATGAACATCGATCCTCCTGGGCAGGTGCCCCTACGATGCCTTCGTGTGCCTTCACATATGTTGTGTTCAGCTGCTTTCACAGACTTAGACACTGGAGAGACACAAAAAATTTGTACATAATTTTCCGTTGAAGTCTGGATCTCAAGAAAGGATGGGATTAAATCACTCAAAGCAGGAGACACTGCCCCCCTGTGGCAAGACTGAATTTTAGGGATTGTACTTGGCAGAATAAGGCAGTTTGAGTGTTAATTTACAAACCAGGATAGATGGCATATTATGAAATCACGGTGAGTCAAAAGACTATTTTGTGGGGGAGGGGATGAATGACACTAAAAAAATTAAGTGAAAAGGAACTCGTACCTATCGTAAAATTCCAGTGCGTCCTCAGTCGCTTCAGTCGTGTCTGACTGCGACTGTATCGACTGTAGCCCACCAAGCTCCTCTGTCCATGGGATTTTCCAGACAGGAATACTGAGGTGGGTTGCCATGCCCTCCTCCGGGGGATATTCCCGACCCAGGAATCAAAACTGCATTTTTAGGTTTCCTGCATTGGCAGGCGGGTTCTTAACCTCTAGCGCCATCTGGGAAGCCCATAAAATACCAGTACACAATGTTTTTGGAGTGCGTTTCAAAGTACAGCCCAAGGAGCCAGCCCTGAAACAAGTCAACAAACCGAAGCAAACTTAACGCATGTGACAAAGCTCCCCACCCTGCAAACTCCCAGAAGCCTCTGCTGTGAGAGGCCCCTCCCCTGTGAGAAGCCCCTCCCATCGTCCAAGCAGAAGAGGCGCTCCCTGCCCGCGCTTCCAGGACATCAAGTATGCTGAATAGCAACTATTGGTGACGTGAAATTCGAGGCAAAAACAGCTGATTTAAAATTGTTTCTGGTCATTTGTCATCTTCCAAATAGGATGAAGAGCTGGAGGCCAAAAGTGAAAACAAGTTTATGCCTGGGGAGACCAAGGGCATGTCAGAAATTTCAGGAAGGTCTTGTTTTCACTTAGAGTGTTTGTGAACCTCCTGAAGTCCAGGGAGCCCAGCCCTGTGACCCTGTCCAGCCCCCTGCTCCAGCTCTGCACCTGTTGGCCCACAGGACTCAACTCCAGGAGCCTGGGGGAGTTGCTCCTTTACAGACCCGTTACTAGCTTCACTCCCTCCATGAGTGCTAGCCACTTTTCCTGGGATCAGCTCCCTTGTTTCAGGTCCTGGGCAAACCTAAGCTGATTTTGAACTCACTCTGGACTATGTCCTGGCTTTCATCACTCACTCCAGGACGGGCCGTGGAATTCTCCACGTGACTGTCTGTGAGGCCTTGTTTCACTTATACAACAGATCTTTGTGAAACAGTAAACGTACCGTTGAATGAAATCTACCCCACCCTGGAGCCGCACGGTAAAGTGAGAGATTCCTAAAATGCTTCGAGTAAGGGTCCCCATGGCTCTTCTACTTAAGCACACACCCACTCTTCATGAACTGAGCCATATTAGGTAGTGAGTGAAGCTCAAAATATCTGAATCACGTTCATACTCTCCAAATGAGTCATTTTTTCCAAACCTATGTAGCGTTTTATTGGCTTTAAAGATGTTTTCACTAGTTAAAATGACAATAATACTGTTTCCAGTGGAAGAACTTTTTATTAAAGAGTTTAATGATCCCAGACACCCATTACTTTTCTTTCTCGAAACACAGAACCAAAACATTTCCATCTCATCCTAAAACATTTATATGAAGCTAGCTCTCTTTGAATGCCATCATTGACTCAGTGAAGATGAATCTGAGCAAACTCCGAGAAATAGTGAAGGACAGGAAAGCCTGGTGTGCTGCAGTCCATGGGGTCACAAAGAGACGGACACGACTGAGCGACTGAACAACATCAACTTTCTCCACCACTAAATTTAGACAGAAACCTCGCAATTCAGAATCAGATATTACATACTTGTGTTGACTTAAATATGTAAGGAATATATTTAAAGTAGCTTATTTTCTGTACCACAGAGCTATACAATATTCAAGTTGACATTTTAAAGAATCAAAATACAGAAGCTAAAAGGTAAGAGGGTTAATTATTGTTAGTTGGTTAGGAATCAAGTCTTAGACATACACAAAAATATTTTCAGCCAAAGATAGCTGATACTCTTCACATCTCATGCACCGTTGGAAAGCATTCTGATTTGACAGCATCCAAAGCAAACTTGTGGATACACTTTCCTCATCACTGGGTGTTGATAAGGAGTTGGGGATATACTATTTCATCTTAGTTTTTGACTTGTGTGCATGTGGTGTCTGCGTTCTGCTGTGGACTGAAAGCCTGTGTTCTCCCAGTCCATATGTTAACACCCCAACCCCCGGCGTGACTTGGGGCCTTCTGAGGGAATTAGCTCAGGAGGGTGGGCCCCCTGTGAGCGGGGTTCGTGCCTTTAAAAGAAGAGACACCAGGAGGTGACCTCGGTCTCCTTCTGCCATGTGCCATGTGAGCGCACAGCGGGGAGGCGGAGGTCTGCCAGCCTCAAGGACAGCACCTTGACCTTGGGTTGCCAGCCTTCTTAAACATCTCTTCTGCGAGCCTCCCAGCCTGTGGTGTTCTTGTTACAGCAGCTCAAACTGAATGGGACAACAGAGGAGAACTAGGGGAGCCTGAGAGGAGACTTGCAGGAGCGGGTAGAGGACAGCTGCCCCTGGCTGCCCAGCACAGCGTGGACGCTACCGTCTTGTCACTTTATGAGCCAGAAAGTCTGCCACTGCCCCAAAGAAGGTGCAGGATGGCTGGGCCCTCCCCGAAGTGCTGGAGGGTAGCAGTTCTGCGAGCGCTCTGTGGTCAGCACAGGCTCGTTCAGGTTTATTCCCATTTGTTCTGCCCTTTCCACCTCACGGAAGGAGCTTAAGCAGGAAGAAGAGGACAGGAATATACATGTATCACACAGACAGGATCTGGAGCCACGGACACACTTCCCGATGAATCTGCTCCTCACCCCAGCAGCCCCATGAGGTCCCAGCTTCTCCTTCCTCTGATAAAAGCTGGGGTGCTTTCTACAGTCCTTTCAGGCACTGTGAGGAAGGGTATCTATAACATTTATGGACAACTGTCAATGGGAATGTACTATGTATACTGCTATTCCTCTGGAAAAAAATCTTTCCTCAAAGTAATGTTGATTCAGAAGGAGAAACCCGCTCGGGAATGCAGCTGCGTGGCCACCCAGCCTGAGCCTCCTTCACTGTCACCCCAGGCTTGTCTGTCCGGAAGGGCCTGGGCCATCAGGACCACACACGGAGTCCGGGAGGTGACAAAGATTCCCTCTGTGACCAGACTCAAGTCCTCTGAGCCCCCTCTGGCGCCCCGGAGAAACCTGAGCAAACCCAGTCCGAGGCCAACACCCAGGTGACACCTCCGGCACTAAGTGAGTGCTTGCTGGGAAACCAGAGCTGGCCAGAGCGCCTCCTGTCTGTTCCAGAGCCTGGGGTCTGGGCTTCATGGGAGGAGCCAGACTTTGGTAAGAAAAATACCCATTAGCAAAAGCGCCACATCCTGGCCTCAGGGACCCACTGCCTCCCTCCTCTGTGAGGCTCTCCTCCCCTGCCTCCTGAGCCCCCCTCACCCCTCCCTGCCTCCCTTCCCTTCAGACACCTGGTCACCTCTGAGCAAAGCCATGTGGAGTTCAGGTCATGCTGGACTCTTTCTTTTGTTGTTTCTGTGAATTTTGACTAAAGGTAGCCATCACCACAGTTAAATTGTGGAGCAAATGCAGCATTTTAAATCACCTATACTCCAATCAGAGGCCCATGTGGCTCTGATGGCAAAGAATCTGCCTGCAATGCAGGATACCAAGGATTCAATCCCTGGGTGGGGAAGATCCCCTGGAGAAGGGAATGGCAACCCACTCCAGTATTCTTGCCTGGAGAATCCCATGGACAGAGATATAGTCCATGGGGTCGCAAAAAGTTGGACATGACTGAGCAACTAACACTTTCACTTTCACACTCTGGAAAAAAAAAAAAAGAAACCACAGTGGGACAAAAAAGAAAATCCTGACTTCTTCACTTATGAGCTCTGTGACTTGGACAAACTTTGGTTTTATGGATTAAACCTTTCATTTTATTTACTTAGTGAGAAAAAAAAAATTGCTTGTATAAACCTGCCAGAATCCTCTGTCCATGGAATTTTCCAGGCAAGAATACTGGAGTAGGTTGCCATGCCCTCCTCCAGGGGATCTTCCTGACCCAGGAATCAAACTCATATCTCTTGCATCGCCTGCATTGACAGGTGGATTCTTTACCACTAGAACCACCTGGAGGGTCCCAGAAAAGATTATATTTTATCTTTTTTTTTTTTGGTATTAACTTGGTAGGTTGTTATTTTAAAGGAGAGGTCACAGAAATGAGACAGTGCAATTCCTATAAAATACAGGTTAGTTTGAAGGTGCCTCCCGGCTCTTTAGGGGTGAAGACTGACAATGCTCATATTCAGACAGGCTAGAAATGAAGCCTTGAATGCCACAATTGCCACTGGGATCCACCCTAGTCTAAGAAAACAATTCTGAGTTCTCTTTTGCTGAAAAGAAAGAGTTCTTTGTGTTTCAACCATTCAAGGCGGCTCAACCCATATTACAACACCATAGCTATAGTCATAGCTTCCAGGAGAAGTTTCCAGGGAAGAACAAAGCTGGAATCTGAGATTAGAGAACTCCAAAGAGCCTAGAGAAGACGGTTCATATTAAATATGCCTGACAGTGTTAACTTAAATAAAAATGAGGACGTAGCTGGTGAAAATATTTCAAGTTTCCTTTCAGAAGCACGTGCTGGAAGAAGATGAGAGAGAGATTTTAGAGTGTTTCTTTCTTTCTCCTCTGATTCAGGATCAGAAATACAGCAAAGTATTTTCAAACCATGGTCAAAACAAAGATAGTTCCAAAGTGGTTAACATGTATGGTTAACATGCTTTTTTAAAATGTATGTTTTGATGGCTACATTTTGGAGACATTTTTAATAATTTTAACATCTAATAATCATCTGCATTAAGATATTTTAAAAATGTAATCATATCCAAGCTGCTGTGGAACACCTTTATATACTGCAGTCTTTTAAAAATTAATTTGTAAACTAATTTATCAGTCATGAAAACAGTGTTAGGCTGATCATTCATTAGCATGCAGCTTCATCTTTGTGTCATAAACAAGTGAGAAGGATGCTTATGCATATATATTTTTTCCTTTTAGCAGATCAAATTCTGTACAGTAATACTGCTAAACCCTGATTTGTACACCTTTAGGTGACTCAGTGGTAAAGAATCTGCCTGCTAAGCAGGAGATGTGGGTTTGATCCCTGGGTTAGGAAGATCTTATGGAGAAGAAAGTGGCAACCCACTTGCCTGGGAAATCCCATGGACAGAGGAGCCTGGTGGGCTAGTCCATGAAGTCACAAAGAGTCAGACACGACTAAGCACACACGCACAAAAATTATATTTGGAAAGATAAACTGTGTTCCTTAAAAATGTCTCTCTGATATTTTCTTTCAATTAACAGATTTAAAGGGGAATAAAAAGAAATGTGACAGCTGAGAAATATAAAAGAGTCTATTTACTAACAACTAGTTTATAGATCGAGTTGAAATAATGAGCTGAAGAAACTCCTGGCAGACGCATAGGACTTGTTTATGTTCTGATTGCAGTTTAATAATTTGCTGATTGCATTATAACCACAGCAATATTGCATTTTAATCACATGCATACATTTAGTTAACAAAATTAATGCCTTTAAATCACAATTTGATTTTTGCTAATACATAACCAGTTCTTTCTCTGTCCCTGCTCCAATAAGGGTCATAATCAGTAAGCATGGTTTGGAATCAATTCTTTCTGGTAAACTCCCTAGCCACCGCCTGATTCTAGCCTACTAAAGGCATTATCTTTCACACAAATGTGGAAAAATGAATAATGCTTCATAGAATAATGTATAATAAATTGGGAGCATGCCTCATCTAGCACAAACCTGCAATGTTCCTTGTGTGACTAAAAGCCACAATTACTCTGGCTGGGCATTGTCGTCTCTTCAGACGCTGGACACCGTCTACTTGGTGCTGAAGCTGTGAAGCCTCCGAGGACCAGCGGCTGGACGAGCTGTTGCAGGAGGGGACCCAGGCAACTTCCGCAGCCCCACTCAGCTCTGCAAGCACCGTGAGGAGTTTACCACATTTCCCTCCCCACGAGGCAAGCATTGACTCATTTCTTGTTTCTTTTTTTCTTTTGTCAGTGCCATTTGGCTTGTGGGATCTTAGTTGCCTGAACAGGGATTGAACCCGTGTCCCCTACAGTAGAAGCAAGAAGTCTTAACCACTGGACCTCCAGAAAAGTCCTGAGGTTTTACTCAGTTTTGGTGGAAAAGATAAGAAAGCAAAAATGACTCATCATCCACTGCCCAGAAAACCTCTGTGCCATTTTATTTATTTCTGCAAACTTTAAACTTTTTATTTAGTATTGGAATATAGCCGATTAACAATGTTGTGGTAGTTTCAGGTGGACATCAGAGGGACTCAGCCATATATATACATGTATCCATTTTCCCCCAAACTCCCCTCCCATCCACACTGCCACATAACACTGATCAGAGTTCCATATGAGATATAGTAGGTCCTTGTAAGTTATGCATTTTAAATACAGCAGTGTATACATGTCCATCCCAAACTCCCTAACTATCCCTTCCCCTACCACCTGCTGGCAACCATAAGTTCATTTTCTAGGTCTGTGAGTCTGTTTCTGTTTACTAAATAAGTTCATTTGTATCATTTCTTCCTAGATTCTGCATGTAAGGGATGTCATAGGATGTTTCTTCTCCGTCTGACTTATTTCACTCAGTATGACAAAATAAAATGAAAGTGATACACCTGTGGTAGAAAACTCAAACAATACAGAGGGGTTTGTAGTGAAAAATCATTACTTTCTATTCATTTGCACCTCATTCTCTTCCTAGAAAGACCCTTCCAGCGGAGTTTTCTAAAATAGAAAAATATTATGTTACTTCTTTAGACCTGAGATGTGTTTTTTATGAGAGGCCTGTTCTACTTGAACTATATCACTTAACCATAACAGCTTTAGGCAGTATCATCTCATTTTTACAGATGAAGAAACAGATTGGATGGCTGAACTTACACAAAGTTATATGGCTGGGAAGTGGTGACCAGGCTTTGTACCCAAACCCCACAAGTCCAGTTATTTTGCACTGGATGGGTCAGGGGACCATCAGAAACAGGAAACCACACCAGTTATTTTAACGGAAAGAATTTATGTAACAACATTCACTAGTATTTAAAACCAGAAACCTCAAAAAGGTAGACACTTCTTCCTGTCTCCTGGATTATGAAAGTAATGGTTGGAGCCCTTGGCACTATATTAGACTTTGAGGTAATCTTAAAGATAGAACCATGGGACTCAGAACTTGAGAGTGAAAAAGCAGAAAATCTCAAATGACTGTGGAGTTTATGTGCGATAGAAACAGATATTTATCTTGTTTAAGTCACTGTCATTTGGAGTTTCCTTTATATGTAACTCAGCATAATCTTAACTATTTATGGATACAGGATTCCATGAATATTTAATACATTGCCTCAGATCATTCAGTTTGTTAGGAGCATAGCTAGGATTCAAATCTAAGATGCACTCTTCTTCTGTAGCTCATAAATATGAATAATAACACATAATATATTTATATCAATTCATGTCAGTCATTAACTTAGCTTTCTTTCAACAACTCCATTGGTATAATTTATGGTACTTAAATGAAGTAGCAGAAAAAGACTAAATATTAGGATCAAAGCAGGATAAGACAGTTTTTTTCCTTTAAAGTTTAAACCATCTGTTATCTAGATCACTGATTTCTTTTTTTTTTTTTACATTTTTAAACTAGGATGTGTTTTCATCTCAGCAGTCAGCTTCATCCTTACCAAGCTTCCAGTGCCTGAGCTTATGAAAGAACACAGCCAGGTGGCGCTAGTGTAAAGAACGTGCCTGTCAAAGTAAGAGACTTAAGAGACACAGGTTCAATCCCCGGGTCAGGAAGATCCCCTGTGGAGGACAACGGCAACCCACTCCAGTATTCTTGCCTGGAGAATCCCATGGACATAAGAGCATGGCAGGCTACAGTCCATGGGGTCACATAGAGTTGGACAGGACTAACTTAGCATGCAAGCACATGGAAAGGTGCAGTAATTCTGAGCATTATAGCTACTGTTGCAAGTCCTGTCTGGAGCTGCTGGGGGTGTTCTGTGACATCTGGGTCAGGCTCTGCTCTCCTGCAAGACAGGCTACTGCATGTGTGGTAATGAGGCTTCACGGCTCAGGGAAGAATACCCGCTGAGAGGCAGAAAGCTCGCTCAGTCCTTCTCTCAGAATTCATCTGATTTCCATGTTCTTTGGAGTCCTAGGCAGGATATATTTTTGCTGATTAGCCTTTATTTTATATTTTAAGTAGAAGAGTCTAAATCAATCATGTGAAAAGACCACATGTTAGAAAATGTAAATCTAAGCCAAAATGACCAAAGAAAAGAAAATTGATTTCAACCTTCCTAGGTACATTCTTACCTTTTTCATATATATACTGACTTTTAAGCCATCTTAGGTATTTGATGATGTCAATAAATTGATATAGTAAATTAGTATAATTAACAATTATAACATAATATAAATTAAACTGTATTTTGTTTGACATTTAAACATATACTGGTGAGTTAGGCAATGATTAAAAATTACACCACTAGGGCTTTGATTTAATTAGTGTTCTTGGACTTGAAAGGTACAGTTGCTAGGTAATAAAAACGTTGAACTGAGAGCATTTAGTCACTTCAAAAACAAGGACCCTTTCTTTAGTCCCATATGATATTTTTAAGTCTCTAAAAGGAGAGGGGTTCAGAAAGGGCAAATGGGGTGGGAAATTTGACTTTCTTTATGGCCATGCCACGATGCACGTGAGGTCTTAGTTCCCACACTAGGGACTGAACCCTTGACCCCTGCATTGGAAACTCAGACTCTTAACTACTGGACTGCCAGGGAAGTCCCTGGGTGGGGAATTTTAAATGCTCATGATTCAGTTCTTAGTTTCAGGCTACTTTAACCTGGTGAGAAGGTGCAGAAACACTCGGGCTGGCTGTGAAGGTGTCCAAAGATGACGCAAAAGATGAGTGGAGAGGAGCATCATGGGAAGGCACGGGAGGATGGATGTAGCTGGAAGGATGTGCGAGTACCAGCCCAACCCTGCGGGGACTTGTGTCAGCATCAAAGAACCTCACAGTCCGGGAGACGGGTAGCAGCTTCCTTTGGGCTTGGTGACCAAAAAGGTAGGCCATCCAGCCTGGGGCACTTCTGAGAATAAGGGGAGTCTCTAAGTTTAAAAAAATTGAACTCCCGATGGCTCTATTATGGTGACAGACTTGTAAAATAATTGCATTAAAAATTATGTTAAAAGGTACATTTTCTAAAAATTAAAAATAGCATATATTTGCATATATTAAAGAAAAAACTTAAGCTACTTTATACTGATTATCTGATCATTAAAATGACAAGAGCAGGATCATTATTCTTGGTATATATTCAAACACTTCAATTTTTTAGATGTATCTTTTTTTCTAAATACCATGGCACTGGTACTTCTCTGAAGCATGTTTTACAATTTTCTTATTTTATTAAGTTTTTAAAATGAAAATTGCCTGCAGATGTGGGCATGGGGGAAAGGATTCTGAGTCACTTGTACCTGGAGGGAAGGGAGAAGATGGCAGAAGGGCCAGGGGGCATTGCTCAGGGCCCAGGTCAAAGGGTGGACTGAGTTTCATTTTCATCCCCTTCATAAATAACTTGGCCTCATTTAGAAACTCATGGGCTTCCCAGGTGGCTGAGTGGTAAATAATTTGCCTACCAATGCAAGAGATGTAAGAAATATGAGTTCGATCCCTGGGTCAGGAGGGCATGGCAACCCATTCCAGTACACTTGCCTGGAGAATCCCATGTAGGCTACAGTCCATGGTCCCCTCTTTAGACTGTCCCCAGCCCGGGTGCCAGGCTTGGTCGGGATGCAGCTGTCCCGGGTTGTCCCCATGGATACAATCCTCATAGGGTCCGAGTGTCTGGTCACTTTTGGGGCCCAGGTGAGGTCTTCTAGAGGACAAGGGTGGTGCCCACAAGCCCCAGGGTCTCTCCACTGCTTTCAGTATCCGCCAAGTGTGACAGTGGGGCTGGGCCATGTTCAGTGCAGATTATGGTTTCTGGTATTAACTAACCCAACACCACACGATGAACAAGAGACCGAAAAGACCCTGCGAAGACATCATAGCCCGAAGACAACGGCACCAAAATAAACACGAGCTGGAAGTCAGAAAGGGCGGCGCTGTCCCTCTGATCCTAAAACAGGCAAAAAAAAAAAAAAAGTCAGATCTGGCCATTCAGTTCAGTTCAGTCGCTCAGTCGTGTCCGACTCTTTGCAACCCCATGAATCGCAGCACGCCAGGTCTCCCTGTTCATCACCGTCTCCCGGAGTTCACTCAGACTCATGTCCATCGAGTCTGTGATGCCATCCAGCCATCTCATCCTCGGTCATCCCCTTCTCCTCCTGCCCTCAATCCCTCCCAGCATCAGAGTCTTTTCCAATGAGTCAACTCTTCGCATGAGGTGGCCAAAGTACTGGAGTTTCAGCTTTAGCATCATTCCTTCCAAAGAAATCCCAGGGTTGATCTCCTTCAGAATGGACTGGTTGGATCTCTTTGCAGTCCAAGGGACTCTCAAGAGTCTTCTCCAACACCACAGTTCAAACGCATCAATTCTTCGGCACTCAGCCTTCTTCACAGTCCAACTCTCACATCCATACATGCCCACAGGAAAAGCCATAGCCTTGACTAGACGGAACTTAGTCGGCAAAGTAATGTCTCTGGTTTTGAATATACTATCTAGGTTGGTCATAACTTTTCTTCCAAGGAGTAAGCGTCTTTTAATTTCATGGCTGCAATCACCATCTGCAGTGATTTTGGAGCCCCCCAAAATAAAGTCTGACACTGTTTCCACTGTTTCCCCATCTATTTCCCATGAAGTGATGGGACCAGATGCCATGATCTTCGTTTTTTGAATGTTGAGCTTTAAGCCAACTTTTTCACTCTCCTCTTTCACTTTCATCAAGAGGCTTTTCAGTTCCTGTTCACTTTCTGCCATAAAGGTGGTGTCATCTGCATATCTGAGGTTATTGATATTTCTCCCAGCAATCTTGATTCCAGCTTGTGTTTCTTCCAGCCCAGCGTTTCTCATGATGTACTCTGCATAGAAGTTAAATAAGCAGGGTGACAATATACAGCCTTGACGTACTCCTTTTCCTATTTGGAACCAATCTGTTGTCCCATGTCCAGTTCTAACTGTTGCTTCCTGACCTGCATACAGATTTCTCAAGAGGCAGGTTAGGTGGTCTGATATTCCCATCTCTTTCAGAATTTTCCACAGTTTATTGTGATCCACACAGTCAAAGGCTTTGGCATAGTCAATAAAGCAGAAATAGATGTTTTTCTGGAACTCTTTTGCATTTTCCATGATCCAGCAGATGTTGGCAATTTGATCTCTGGTTCCTCTGCCTTTTCTAAAACCAGCTTGAACATCAGGGAGTTCATGGTTCACGTATTGCTGAAGCCTGGCTTGGAGGCCATAAACCATACAAAATTGAGATTATCAATAAGAAAACTTTGAAAAGTATGTTTATAAATGTGACAATAAGCCTCAGCCCAGTATCTTGCGAGGCCCCCAACAATAATGTAGAACCATCCCAGAGAGTGGAACATGTACCAGTCAGACACCCAGAACATGAAGACACATGTCCACATCTTTGTAGACAGTGTCTCTTATTGGTTGTTAGAAAAAGAAAGTTCACATGGAAAACAAAAAAGAAAAGAGCAAGTACAAATTCGAGCAAAATAAATGATAATCTTCAATGCTGGGTTTTCTAGACAAACACTGAGATTCTTTCTGAACAGAAGTTTGCCCATCATAATGACTAGGCCACCTCCTCCTCCCTCCGGAGGTTTAGGGGCCCTTTGCTCTTGCAGTTCTGGGAACTGGTATAGCCTGTGAGAACCCCCACACTGTGGGCTTATGAAAAACGCAGCATTAAGATTACCTAACTTCTTGCTGGGAAATAATCCCCTTCTTCTTGCAAAGCAGTTCTGGACAGATGACTGTCGATTTTATATGTGATGCCTGCTGTGGCCTTCACCTTCAACGGTACTTAATTCAAACTTAAAAGAAATAATTGAGTTAGATGAACAAGTGATTAGAAGCTGTTTTGCGAGTTTTTGTTTTTAATGACAAAAGGCAAAAGTCTCATGATGTTTGGGAGCCACTGAAACCCCTCAGAACACAACAGGGACACACAGGCTGAGGAGGCTGAGTGACCGCTGCTGGCAGCCAGGAAGGGAGCGTGCCTTGGGGAACAGAGGACGTCTCAGTAGGGGTGCTGGAAGAAAGGACTGTGGGACTTGGGCCTGTCGTAGATAATTTGGGAGGAAGGTTCAAACAGGGGTTTCTGCTAAGGCATGAGGCCGTCGGAAAGCAGGGGCGACTCTCTGACTGCATATCCTAGGAAATGAGGTCTTGCTTCTGGGGCAAAGCTAGGGCCGGCGTCTGTGCAGAAGCCGCATTACCTATCCTGGCCAGCAGAGGGAGATGTTTGGTCACTTGTGCTTGAACAGCAGATGTTCTAAGTGGACAGTGATTTTGCTTTTGCCTTCTTGGGTCATGGCCTCAGAATGGCTTGTCCGATATTGGTGAATGTCCTGTGAATGGTGGGAGTTCCACAGGAGGACACCAGCCTCTCTGTGAGTGCCAAGCATTGGTTATCACTGTTATGATAGTAATTGCGTCCTTACTATGAAGGATTTTGTCCTTTAAAAAAGTTATTTGTTTATTTATGGCTGTGCTGGGTTCTCATTGATGTGAGGGCTTTTCTATAGCTGTGGTGCACACGCTTCTCATTGTGGTCGCTTCTCAAGCAGAGCATAGGCTCGAGAGAACAGGCGTAGTAGTTGTGGCAAACAGGCTTTGTTGCTCTGTGTCATGTAGAATCTCCCTGGACCAGGGATCAAACCCATGTCTTCTGCACTGGCAGGCAGATTCTTTACCACTGAGCCACCAGGGAAGCCCCAGGATGTTGTACTTGTTAATGGATATTTTTTACTGTCAGTATGGAAAATGTGTTCTTTATTTAAAGAGTCGACTGAAACATACTTGCTTATACTATGTGGATATATAGTTATATGCATAAATGCAGACCTCGGGCTTATGTGTCTATATGTTGCACTTTGGCAGCATGGAAACACCAGTCCGCTTCCTGCCAAATGGCTACATTCAGTTCCTGGTCCTCAGTACTTTGAGATGATGAGTGTTGATACAGCAGATTAGAACTAGCACACTTGTTTTCCGGGTCCCATGTCCGCGATGGTCCAGGAGTGGAAGGCTTTACCACCACCTGTTTCCTCAGGCACCCGAGACAGACAGACTTCTCAGCGTCCCTCTGTCCATGCTGGGTCCTGGCCTTGCAGCATCTCCTCACTCTGTCCCTGTTCTCACTCGCCTCTCGCCTTCCACATGGCTGGGAATATTGTTTTCATAAAGCACAGCTCTGATCATGATGCTGCTTGGAAAGCAAGGAAGCACGCAGGGGACATGACGTTAATCCTGATGCCCTCATGACCTTGAATTCTGTCCCTGGCTGGTCAACAACATCATCTCGGGTCTGGGCTAACTTTTTAGCCCAGTGTGAAATGCCTTTTCTTCCTTTCTCTGCTTGGCACAATGTGGCATTTCCTCCCAGCGCTCAGTGCTTGCCACCTCTCCAAGGAGAAGCGAGTCGCTGGCTCTGCTCGGACCCTCGTCATGTGTGTGTGAAGCCTGCGCCCTGCTTGGGTGCCTGGCTCTTCTCAAGATCCTGGTATGACCAACGAAGGACAGGCCGTGGGGCAGAGGGTTGATGCCAGCACCGCAGCTTGCAGACTCCTCGCACCCCCACCTTCCACGCCTCCGATCGCATCTCCCCAGGGGCTGCTGTAGTTACAAGAGGCCATCAGCAGGTGCACCGCTCCCCACCCTCACGGCCAGACCACAGCCTCTTAAAGAACACTTGTCCCAGCAGGCCCAGCACAGGTGCTGGCGTATCATAAACTCTCCAGTATTTATAGAGTGTATGAAACAATATGTAAGCAGAGATTAAATAGAGGCATCGACAGAGATTACAATGAAAATACTTACGATACATTCTATTAGTACAAAGTCTTAAACTCTAGCGGGCTGGGAAGTACTGCTAAAGAGGTGGCCAAGTCTTGTCTTGCCATTTTGATAACAACATATTGTGGATTTGACTTCTGATTAGGAAGGCAAACCAAAAAAGCAAATTCTGTTTCCTTGATTAACTTGTACAGGATAATTTCCAGGATGCAACAACTGGCTTCCATCCTTGAAATTCAGAATTTATAACTCATAGGTCCTCAGTCGTTGGAGATTTGGTGAAATACAAAATCAAACCTAATTCAGACCATGAATTACGGAGCTCCTGATGTTCTATTCATCTCTGATAGCTGTATTCTCCTGAAGAAAACCGCAACAATTATAAAAGAGTTATTCGTATTGGCTTGGAAATTCCAAATTCTTTGGGATTTTACCCAACTCCACAGTTATTAAACCCTATTTTTTCCCATGTGTTAAGAACGAGGTGCGCTGGGTATTTGCATGGGTTCGCTTGGATTACCTTGCATTCGGCATCGTCGCAGATAGGCAGATCCGTGAACCAGGAGGAGAGAACACACGTTGCTGTTCCTGCCCAGCATCTGTTTCTTCTCAGGTCCTGACCTCCCCACCCTAATCCCCACTCTGCCTTGGTCTCACCAGGACTGTACATCAGCGTTTCCCCATCCTGTGCCATCAGCAGTGACTTGCTGGGCCAACGAGATGCTCTATCTGCATCCCAGACTCTGCTCCCAGCTGTCCAGGTATCTAAGCATCCCTGGCCCAGGTCTCCAGAGTTGTCTGAAGCCCAGGTCTTCAGCTTCTCTTCCATCCTGAGAACAAACTGAGGGCTTGGCAGGAAGTCCCTTTTTTCCTTGTTGTGCAGAGTGGGTTCCTGTTGCTCATAATCAGAGAATCCTAGCTAACACATGTAAGGAAATTTGCATTAAAGGGAAAATATTTTAATCTCAGCATCATCTTAATCGATGTCAAGTGACCATCCTCCACCCACCATCTCATGATGGACCTCTAACTGTAGATGGGTCCTCTGTCACTCGGGGTGATCTGCCACTTCCCCCTTAACACCACCCAGCCTTGACTTTTGCATCTTAAAATGATGATGGTTTAACATCTCATAAAATTGAAACTATTTCCATTTTCTAACCCAACAATATCACTCTTGGGAATCTAGCTTTCAGAAAGAAAATCACCATGAATTAAGGAGATATATTAAAGGTATTTCCTGTAAGACTGTTTGCAGTAAACAACTGGAAACAGAAGGAATGCCTTAGTACAGAACATGGCTGGGCTGCGTATGAAGTACTCACACTGAAGCAACACATGCAGCCCTGAAAAGAAAGAATGAAAATGCATCAAGTGACTTGGAGGAATTTCTACAAGACGAAGAAAGTGTTTAACATGATCTTTTTTTTTTTTTTTTAGAACAAATAAAAATAAACAAAACACTCAAAAAAATAAAATTGATGAAGTATTTTCTTGAGCAAAGCAAAAGCAAAACAACAAAAACAAGCAGAGAGATACCCGTTTTTCATAGACTTGCTGTAACAGCAAGGTTTTTTTGTTTGTTTGTTTGTTTTTTAAATACAAATGAAACTGTTTTTCAAACCACAAAGGCCTAAGACTTTTATTTATCTTTTTCTTTTAACAAACATTTCTTTAAAAACAAACTGTTCCTACAGAAAAATCTGCCTTGGGGATAGTTTAGTGTTCACAGTGCATGTTTCAAAGAAATAACCAACTGTTTCCTAAAGTGTGCATCTGGGTATCGGAGCACTGACTAGGGGCTAAGCTTGTAGACTTCGGTCTTTCTGGTCTTCTGGTATGGACGAAATTGGACTGCAAATCCACATGATCGTGGCTGCCTGGCACTCACGTCACGAATGAGCTGTGTCCTTATTTCTGGGTGAAGGGAAGGAACTTATGAATCTGGTCTTCAATTCAAGTGAAATATTACAGTTTAACATGATTCACATGGAGATGTTTGTTACATAGTCTCTTTTAAATCATTGTCAGGACTTGGGTAATTAATTATTTTTCCTTTTTTTGTTTTGTAGAACATTTGCATTGTTCTGTTCTTCAAGCTAATGGAGGAAAAACACCCCGCTGGACATGAGCCACATTGGACCCACACTCACTGGGCTTGGCAAAAGGTGAAGAAATCAGGAGAATGGAGAGAAATTCCATAGGTGGACGGCAATGTGCCTCTTCAGCTCTGCCTGGTGCCTGGCATCCCCTCCAGCTGGGACATGGGGACCCTTCTCTAGAGAAACCCAACAGCTTCAGGGAAATGTCAAGACCAGGGAGGGACCAGAGGCCTCAGCTCCTGGCTGATTCCACTTTAAGTCCTGTCCATCGAGAAGGGGTTCCAAGAGATTTGATAGTGTCTCTTGTTTTGTTTTTCTTTTTAGTTGCTTTAATATGGGTATCACCTACTTTATTTTTTATTTTTTTGTCCACATCGAAGGATATGTAAGATCTTAGTTCCCTGATCAGGGGTTGAACCCACGCCCCCTACAGTGTAAGCTTACAGTCCTAACCATTGGACCACCAGAGAAGTCTGAGTGTTTCATTCTTAATTATGAATTAACAATCAACTACCACCAGTAGGGTTTCCTGGGACACTCAGCAGGTAAAGAATCTGTCTGCAATACAGGAGATGTGCGTTCAGTACCTGAGTTGGGAATATCCCCTGGAGAAGAAAACGGCAACCCATTCCGATATTCTTGCCAGGAGAATCCCACGGACAGAGGAGCCTGGTGGGCTACAGTTCACGGCGTTGCAGAGATGGACTAAAAAGCAAATCGCCAGAGGTAAAGTCATACACTCAATGATTAAAAAAGTAAAAAGGAACAAAATAAGAAAATAATAAAGAAATTTAGTAGGAAAACGATAATAAAGACATTAGCCTAAAATAGTAAAACTATGCTTAAAACCCTTCGAGAAATAAGAGATGATATTTTATTCAAGAAAATTATACCACAAGGCACAAAGAGGGAACAAGAGCTTTGTACAACAGAATATGTGAGAAATGAAACTAAAAAACTCACTTGGAAATTTGGAAGATAGAGTAGAGAAAACCTACCAGAAGAAATGAAAATATAACAGTAAAAAACAAAAAATGGGAGAGAAAAAATAAGAAAGTAAGAAAAATATTGCTTGAGTGGCAATGTCTTCTAAAGAATTTCATTAGAAGAGAAAGAGTGGGAGTGAGAAAAAGACTCTTTTAAAATGCAGCGTTTTTTGTTTTTTTCAAAGTTGAAGAACATTAGCTTCTGGTTTAAATGCCTCTCCTCCCACTAACCTGATTCCTCAAGACAATGAGCAATAAAGCAAAGAGTCTGAACATACTGCAAGATTAAAACAGGCGCTGACAGCAAGCACACAGGATCAGAATGCTCTGACACTGGAATTGAGAAAGACAGTGGAGACATACCTCCTAAACATCAAAGGAGATCAGTTTCTCTGCCCCAGCGAGGACAGAGGAAATGAACCGCAGAAATGGGTCTCAGGACTCCAAGGAGCTCCAGTTCTCTATGTTTCAGGGCTGGAAGAATCCAGAGAGAGGCAAAGTGAGAGAAAAGAAGTGACTTATTAGAGTAGGACACTTGTGAGGCCTACAGGCAGATGGGTGGAGAGGGTGCTGCCCCGAGAACTTGGTGGGGTACAGTCTTATAATCAAAGGGAAGTGGGGGAGGGGGAGAAGCCCGCCTTTTCCCTCCTTCCTGAGTAGATGTCATGCTCCCCTCATCAGCTCCTCCTCCACGCTGGGTGGGGGTGTTTTCTTGTCCCCATGTGGTCACGCCAGGACTGTCACACCATGGTGGAAATGAACAAAAAGGCAGTCACATATGATAAAGTGGTAAATCACTCAGAAAGGAAAAAAGCTCAAAATTCTTTTTTTTTTTTGGTTGTGGTGCTTGGCATATGGGATCTTAATTCCCCCAAAAGGGATCGAAATTGCAACCCCTCTGGTGGAAGCAGAGTTTAATGCTGGACCACCAGGGAAGCCCCAAAAGCTCAAATCTTGGAGGTTCACTAGCGTGTTTACGGGGTCCACCTGGCAGGGGGTGCAGGTGTTATTTTCTGACTCAGAAATACCACCCGTCCAGTTGCAGATGTCCCCAGCACCTGGCTGTCTGTGTGTTTCCCAAGCCCTCCTGTGTCCTGTTCTGGGCTTTGGACCTCAGGGTGGAGGCCCAGCTTGGGAACCTGCTCCAGCTGTTGGAGACAGGCGTCGCCAGAATCACACCTGGGGTCATCATATCCAAGCTCCCCGACTTCTGGGATGACAGGCTGGCGTCTGTTTGGGGTCTGTGCATCTCTGTGGTCTTGTGAGCAATATGTATCCCTGGCGCGTTGACAAATCGTCTGTGATCATGCTGGTGGATTATGTTCCTGCAGGATACACAAGAGATGCAGGTTCAGTTCTGGGAAGATCCCCTAAAGTGAGAAATGGCAACCTACTCCAGTGTTCTTCCCTGGAGATTTCCATGGACAGAGGAGACTGGTGGGCTACAGTCCATGGGGTCACAAAGAGTCAGACATGGCTGAGCACCCATGCACACATATTTGGCTTCACCCATAATGATAGCTCAGTTGGTGAAGAATCTGCCTGCAATGCAGGAGACCTTGGTTCATTTCCTGGGTTGGGAAGATCTGCTGGAGGAAGCATAGGCTACCCACTCTAGTATTCTGGCCTGGAGAATTCTGTGGACTGTATAGTTCATAGAGTCAGAAATGACTGAGTGACTTTGACTTTCACTTCACTTTCATAATTATCAAGTGGGATTCAACACAAAGAGACGGTGAGATGCATAGAAATCACTCATGGCTCCTTCAGTCATCCCAGGCATCATTCCTCAGATATTTGAGGATTAACTATATGCCAGCTCCTACAGGCAGGGGAGAGGTGTTCCCATCCCCCCAGGGCTTGCTGTGACAGATACAAGAACAGCTGTGGGATTTTGCAGAACGACCACTGTGGAGCAAAAGGGGTGCAGTGTTTCACCCACCAAGTCACTGATTAATTACCTGAAAAGTTTTCTCACCTCAGACTCAGAGTGTCTGTGTTTTTCCCTTGTTTATTTTGCCTCCCTTAAAGCTTTGTTGGGATGGTTGGTTACACAGTAATCCACATTAATTTTGTGAGGAACAACTAAGAAAATTTTCCCTTAAAAGAGTTTATCACAAATGCTGGTAAGAAGATGGTGACTCAAGTCCTGCACTGGGAAGTCAAGACATCTGACTTCCTGGGTGTTTCAGAAGGAGCTGCAGAGTCTCTTAAAATCGAATAGTCGCTTTTCATTAGATATTCTTTTAATATTATTTATGTACTGAAATGTGTCCCTTTTATTTTAAGCAGTAGAATAGATATCTCCACAGTCTTTAAGAAATACATGGTCAGGGCTGTGGGTTCTGGAAACACTGTGTTTTTCAGATTGTAACAGCTGTGGACGGCAAATTGTCCTTGCCTCTGAGGTGAGCAAACAGTATTCAACTACTTAATCCTATTATCAAAGCGAGTTAACAGGATTCAGTTTAAATAGGACCTGTTTGTCATTGTTGGTGCAGACCTGAACAACGAATGCGCAAGTCTCCTCGTGTCTCTGGCTCTAAGACAAATACTGCTGGTTTCATATTGTCCAGTGTGATTGTGGGAAACTGATGACCCACGTCCCTATGTTTTTACATGTGAGTGTGCTTATGTGTGCATGTTGTGACTGTGTGGGACCATGGGTGCATGTGTATGCAAGCACGTGTGTGTGCATGTTGTGAGTGTGAGCATGTTATGCAAGCACGTGTGTGTGCATGTTGTGGGTGTGAGCATGTGTATGCAAGCACGTGTGTGTGCATGTTGTGAGTGTGAGCATGTGTGTGCATGCACGTGTGTGTGCATGTTGTGAGCGTGAGCATGTGTATGCATGCACGTGTGCGTGCATGTTGTGAGTGTGAGCATGTGTATGCATGCACGTGTACGTGCATGTGGGAGCGTGTGTGCATGTGTATGCGTGCACATGTCTTGCATGTATGCGAGCATGTGCATGCATGCACATGCATGTGCATAGGGGACGTGTGTGCACATGTGTGTGTGCACATGTATTTGTGCACGTGTATGTGCATGTTGTGTGTTAGGGTAGTGTGTGTGTATGTGTATGCATGCATGTGTGTGGTGTGTGTGTTTGTTCAGCATTAAATATATCCCTGACATTTGATTGGCTTTCCCCTGTTCATCTCTTTTAAAACAATGCAAGTCCTGTTCCAATAGCCAGCTCTTCTTAGCTAACTAGTGTTTAAACTTATCATAATTTTTAGGAAGCAAACTGAAATGCAGCTATCCACCAGTCAGTATTGATTCTATGCCAGTATCTTTTTTAGCAAACACTTACTTTATTGTTGTTGAAAAACAGTATAATATATGAAGGCATGTTAGATATGCAATGTTTGACTATATAGAAAAAAATGAGAGAGAATGAAAATTAACTCAAAACAAAGTGGAATAATAATAGTTAAAATATAAAAGAGGGATGATCAGCACATTTTTTAGGAATTCAGAAGTCACAATCGGAAGAACAACTTACAGAGAAGCAAACACGTGGCCTAGTAGCAAATCTTAACTATATTTTTATGTCATCCTGAAATAGTCATCATTAAGTTTGTTCCAAAATTATAAATGAGTCAACATGACTAAAAGGTGTTTTGACATTGAGAGTTCTTTTCTAGAGGAAATAAATTTGCCTAATTTTCGACATACTTAAAATAGAATCAGATTTTAAATGAAGTCAGCAATGACTTGGTAGCAGGTATTGGAAAAGTTTGATCACGTTGTTTAACTAACAGCAACAAATGAAATATTTTTAATTTTTAAAATAAAAATTAGAGAGTGTATATGAATAAAATGGGAGACCTGTGTTCAATCCCTGGGTCAGGAAGGAGGGTCCATCCCTTCCTCATCCCTTCCATGAGGGTCCATCCCCATGGAGAGGGGAATGGCAACCCACTCTAATATTCTTGCCTAGAGAATTCCATGGACAGAGGAGCCTGGCAGGCTACAGTCCATGAGTTCAGTGTTCATCCTTCAAGCAAGTGGTACTATCCGAGGCGCCCTTGTCTTCGGATGCTCACAGCCTGTGTTGAGGTGGGAACACAGACTCCCCCACCCCATTGCTATCCCTGCTGTGGCTCATCCCCACTTGTCATCTTAATGTACCACCCTTCTCTTCCTGCTGCCGCCGCCCTGCCTGGCTCACCATCTCCCACCTGGCGAATCCGCACAGCCTCCAGGCTGGCTTCTATGCTCAGATCTACCCACCCCAGGACATTTGCTGCAAAGCTGGTGGATGAACGAGCTTCTAAAACTCATCCCAAGCATGTTACTCTTCTGCCTAAAATTCTTCAATGGCTCTCGACTGGGCAAACTCTAAAATCCTTCACAGAAACCCTTGAGAACCGATGTTCTGCCCTGTCTTGACTCCTCACTAGAGCCAGCGGTCCCCGGGGACCTTCCTGCTGACCTCATGGGGGGGTCTCTCTGCTTGGGGACTTCAGCCTGTCGCTGGGTAGCGGGGCTTGCAGAACACCCCTGCTCTGTCCCTCTACAGACCCTCATAGCAGGTTTTTTTTTCATCCGGTCCTGGAGTAGATTATTATTCCAGTCAGTCTGAATTTCCTGTTAGAGACTAGACACGGAGCCCTGTGGGAATGGACCGTCTCTCACTATATTGCATTTGTTTTTGTGTATTAATACACAGTAAATTCTCAACATTTTTAGTAGATTAATAATAAATTTGTGAAAATCTGAGGTCAAAATATTCCCAATATCCTTTCTTCGAGTCCTCTGATTATCAATCATTATTTGAGTCACTGCGTTATTTACATGTCATATCTTTAAAAAAAAATGTGGAGTCTTCTAACAATAAACCCACATCATGTCATTACAGTGAAGCTTAAACAGTGGGAATTACATGGCCCAGGATGCGCTGGTGACTGTGATGCCATCTCGACCATTGGGGAAAAGCACGGATGAAAAGGCAAAAAAATAAAAATACACAAAGAATTACTTATGGCGGAGTGTTATAGCTTAGCTTCAAAACCTTAAATATCAAAGAGTTCTTTTGTAGCTACTGTGCTTTTTCTACCGACCCTATCTGCCCATCTCCCATCAGACGAGGATGGTGTGAAGATCCTGGTGAGGCGTGTCTCAGCCCCCAGAGTCCACTGGGGTCATATTTAAAACTTGGCCACAGCAGAGACTTGGCGCTCACACCCCCCAGGCCAGCATTCTGCTTGGTGGAGCCTGCCAGGTGCCTGATTGCGCGAGCTGGGACGGGATCGCTCAGTGTGACAGTCGGGGGAGATTTCACAGATCACAAGTGTTTGGAGAGCCTAGTCGCAATCCAGCCATGGACACGAGGCCTGCCATGTTCCTACTAAACGGCGGTGGCCTGCCAAGAGGGAGGCCAAGGTCACACGGCGGCACTGCTCCTTTGGATGACCGCCTTGGAGGAAGAGATGCCTCCCGGCGAACTGCGGGTGGGTACCGTTTTTGGAAAAAAAATTTCCAAACTCTGTTCTTTACCTGATCAGCCGGCAAGCAGAGGGAAATTGGAGTTCAGCATCACTCGGTGGATAATAAGCCTTTAAGTAATGACATTTTTACAGGCCGTCCTCAAAGGAGTCCAATGCCAACTTTGTTGTGAGGCAGATGGTGGGGAAAAAGGTGGATGTGAATCTGATCATTTAGCAGGCAAATTAATTTATGTGACAATAACCAGCCTCCAAATTGGGTTTATTGACTCATTACATTTTCTCCCTATGAAATTTAGTAAAATGCCAAACTCTACATTTTAAAGGAGCTGAAGGTTATTTTCTCATTTTAAAGGGGGCACATTCAACATTTGTTAGGATCTATATTAACAGTATTCCCAGAGCTTCAAGTAAGCTGGTGATTTTTCTGTAGTTTCCTGATAGTACGTGTGTAATAAAATTATGGTCCCCTCAGCAATCCTTAATTAATCTTAGAAATAATCAATTATTCAATTGCTGGATCACTCTATTTAGGAGCCCAGGTTACTTTTTAAAATTAATTCTCCTTTTTAAAAACTTTTTATTTTACATTGGAGTATAGCCAATTAACAATGTTGTGATAGTTTCAGGTAGACAGCAAAGGGACTCAGCCATACATATGGATGTATCCATTCTCCCCCAAACTCCCCTCCCACTCAGGCTGACACCTGACATTGAGCCGAGTTCTATACAGTAGAACCTTGTTGGTTATCCCTTCAAAACAAAAGGAGCCCAAATTAATTTAAAAAAAAATTCCTGTAAAAACTCAGATTATTTTGATAAGTAAAAAAAAAAAAATAAAGGAGAAAAAAATGAAAGGAAAGAAGAGTGAGATGAAATGTTAATATCGTTTAGTCTGCTCCTCGAGTTTGCAAGGTCTGCTTATAATAGAGAGGTTGTCTTATGTGATCTGCTAAAGCCGAAGTTTGAGCAAATTTTCCGGGAGATGGTGAAGGACAGGGAAGCCTGGCATGCTGCAATCCATGGGGCCACAAAGCGTTGGACATGACTTAGCGACTGAGCAACAACAAAAGTCTAAGTAATGAAAAAGGTGGATTTTCTTACTCTGGAAAATCTAGAAGAGAAACAGTCTATGGTTTTGATGAAACCATAGACTGGGCACTGAGTTCTTCTAACCCAGACCTTGACTCGTTGGGCTGGCCCTGTAGGACCTTATCAGATACACCTCTCCGAGGCTTCTCTGAAGATGGTGTCTGGGGCCGGCGGCTTTGTTTTGGTGGTAGCTGGGGGCTCCTTGGGCAAGTGCTTCAGCACCCCCACCCCAGCCCAGCTGCAGACTCTTGGACGTGCTCTTCTTGAGCTTTAAAAAGCCACATCTTTCCCAGACTTTCTCACTCTACCTTTTGCTCATCTCCTCAAGTCAAGGAATTTTGCTAGAGGTGTCCGTTTTGTTTGCAAGACAAAAGTAATTGGTATAGGAACCATGCTTTTAAATCCATCTTTAAAAAAAAAAAAAAAAGCACATAAATACACTTTTGTTGGCACCAACGTGAGAAATGTGGATGGATCTAGGCTACTGAGTGCATGCTCCTGGTCCTCCAGGGCTGATTCTGGGTGGTGTCTTTGTACTTGCCCACTGGGGTCTGTGGGGCTGAGGCTGCCCTGTCTGTTTTCTAAATGTGTAGCCAGTTGCTTCGACACTGTCCACTGCCTCGCATGATTCATGTATGCGTGCTCAGTCATGTCCTACTCTTTGTGACTCCATGGACTGTAGCCCGCCAGGCTCCTCTGTCCACGGGATTTTCCAGGCAGGAATACTAGAGTGGGTTGCCATTTCCTTCTCCAGGGGATCTTCCCGACCCAGGGGTAAAACCAACATCTCCTGAGTCTCTTGCATTGGCAGGTGGTTTCTTTACTACTGAGCCACCTGGATTTTGAGCTCTTGGAATGATGCTAAATCACATAAACTTTTCACAGCTGCATAATATTCCAGGTATGACTGCATCTGTTTTGTGCATCTAGGTCTCTAGGTTTCCTCCCCTGAGAGGGAAGAGATAGGACACATCTTCCTCTTCTGGACAGAAACTCTAGCTGCACCGTTTTTCTTGTGGCAGAGGCAAGATCTGCCAGCAGACATGGGAAAATAAACATAATAAAGCATGACTAGGATCAACAATTGCTAATTTGTTTAGAAAGCAGTGTATCCAGCAAACTACTTTTGTAAAATGCTCTGAAGCTGGTCCACTCAATATGTCCCTTAAAACACACTCCACTGCTCCCTATCCCCCCAATCCTGGGCCACCTCTGGAGCCAGGGTCTCCCTAGTGGCCCCCTGCCGCTGGTTTTCTGCCACTGCCCAGCCTTGAGCAGGACCCCAGACCCTCCTTCCTAGGACCTGGGTCTCGGCACCTTGTGGGCAGAGATCATTAATGGTAGGGTGGGCTCTGCACCCCTGCAGTGGTACCCACAGCCCCTACAACCCAGCCCCAGCCAGAGCCGGGGGATGGATATCCTTACCCGCCTCAACCACCAGCCAGCCGTAGGCTCATCCATTGCATCACTGGCCCTCCCACGTCAGCCCCTCGCGCACAGAAGGAAGTGTCCTGTTGTGTAACCCATGTGGTTCTTCTCGGTTGTGAGACTCAGGCCATCTCAGTATTGATCAAAGAGCAGGGGAGCTCTGTCTGCCATGCCAGCTCTCAGATCAGCTATGTATTTCATCCTCACTTCAACAGTTTAAGATCTTTTGAAGGATTTTGCTTCTGCTTTAAGCATGTGAGTAGGGATGTTTATTGAAATCCCCAAGCCACCAGGACCTGGCTCGCTCACACCCTGGCACTGCTCACTGTGACTGGCAGGAGGTGTTTTGGCCAACAAGGTCTGTTCTAATCAAATGCTTTCATCTGAGATGCAATTCACCGTTTCTGAGTGGCAAAGACTCCTTGCCCACAGGATGGACATACAAAGGAGCAAAGCTGAGCTCTTTTGACACTGCTGTCAGGAGGGAAACAGCCTTCTTCCAGAAAGCCTGCATCCAGAGCTCTTCGGAGCTACTGTCCTAGGACTCAGGGTTACTGGACAGTGCTCCTGCCTCTGTGTGGCTTTGGGTCCAGTTGTGGATAAGCCAGCATCACTGCACTGTGATAGAAGATGGTGAGGTCACTCTAGAAGCATAAAGACTCCAGAGTTCACAAAGGGGCAAGTGTAGTGGTAACCAGGGTGAGGAGACCCTGGATGGAGTTTTCAGAACTCTGATGTTTCCTCCACTAGCCTTGCTCCAGCTTCCACAAGGTGGGTACCCTGCCGCCAGGTGGGCCTGCATCGTCCAGTTAGACGCCAGTAGTTCTGGCACAGATACTCAAGCACCTTCTTTGCTCCAAGACCGTGTGGTTCTGAGCCACAAGCCCCTTCCTGCTGTGTCTCCAGCCCCCATCCTGCCCAGCTGGGTGGTCGAGTGTAGACCTCCAGACATCGTACATGATGCAGGCAAAGGCCAGCTGAACATGTTCCCAGCAGAGTAAAAATGCTCCCCTGTGATCACTGTGAATCCTGCACACGAACAGATCTCCAGGGAGAAAGGAGAAACCAAAAATACGCCTGCCAGGTGTTTATTCCTCTCGCCCTCAGCCAGGAAGTCTCCGCCATGACCCCTGGTAGTGGTGCCTCCACCCGCCGTGCTGTCTTCAGCACCTTAGAAGTCCAACCAATCGATTCAGACAACACACGTCTCTCATTGCTTCTCTTCCTGAAGAATCATCAAGAAAGCCTTAGGCCAGGCAGGTTCTATGGCAATAAATCCCCAGACCATGGAGATTAGGTACCCAGGATACAACAGGATTTTCTGAAATACAGTATGCATAAAATTACATTTTCCCCATTCATGGAAATAAAAATGGCAGAATTATATGTTTTATATGGGATTGTTCCACTCGGATTTGAGGCCTTCTGGAGAAAATGGCCTCAGAGTGAAGGCAGGCGCTGCCCGTGGTCCCCTCCCAGAAGGGACATGGCCTATGCCTGGAGGTGGCTGAGGGGGACAGCCCGGATCCAGGGCTCCAGTCCCTACCTTTCTTCTCAGGGTTGTGGGGATGCTCTGGGGTCATGGGAACGCTCCTAGCTCTCAGATGCAGGTCCATCCTTAGTCGAGGCCTTGGCTGCTTCAGAGACACACTGGGCACATGCCAGGCAGCCTTAGGGAATGAAGGTGAATGTTTTCTTTTCAGCTGAATAGCCAATAATTTGTTCCTCTTTCTGTCAATATTTAGCAGATTCTTTGGTTCTGCTGTGTTAGATAACACTGAACCAGAATGGAAAATGGGGATAAAAATCACCCCCCTTGAATTAAAACACAAGGGCTTCCTCCAGAAAGCAGCCCTTGAGCCCTGTCCTCCAGCCACCCATGAGCAACCAGCTTTGCAGACAGGTTGTGCAGCCGTTGGGGCCTGACTCATGTTCCCAGATTATATGTGATGAAGCCCTAACCGCAGTCCCTGAGAACAGAACTGTGGTTGCAGACAGGGTCTTTAAAGAGGCAATAAAGGTGAAAGGAGGTCATTGGGTGGGTTCTCATCAACCTGACTGGTGTCCTTGTAAGAAGAGGAGATGAGGACACAGAAACTCAGACAGGAGCACCCAGAGGGGAGGCCGAGTGAGGCCATGGGGAAAGAAGCCCCACGGCCGCCCACCAGCCACGGACAGGCTTCCAGAGAAACCAGCCCAGCCTACAGCCTCAGCTCAGGCCCCCAGCCTCCAAAACTGTGAGGGATGGATTTGCGTTTTTAAGTCAAACAGGCTGTGCTGTTTTGTTACTCCCACCCCAGGAAACTAACAGAGTGACTCACACGTTTGATTTTTCATTTTTGTTCTGCGTGAACAACAGGTAGTGAATCTGACTCAACCTTACAATCTCTCTTTTTCTAGGAAACTAAGGAGAAAATTTAGGTTTACCTCTGAGTCCTCTTCTCCTACCAAGTATTATATTTTGTGAGAAACCCAGTGAATCAGTCATAATTCTGGGTCCATTCCAAAGTATAAAAGAAAATATTATGATTCATCCACAGTTCTTCAGAAAATAGACATGATGTATACATTCTGGTAAATGAGAGAACGAAACAATTTCTTAGTTCCAAAAACAACTTCTAACATACTGAAGCAAAACATACAGAGTAAGTGTTTTCCGAATCAGTCAAATATTTTCCAAGATAAACCAACCCATGTTTATAAATTGGCGTGTAAATACGCTTTGCTCAAACTTCTGCAATTGTTTCTAATGAGGATGATTTCACAAGAGGTTTTAACGGACACTCGAGTGATTATTTCAGCTTCAGAACAGATTACAATCAGAACTTGTGCTGCAAGCTCAAACTTCCAGTCAGAATGTTGGGAGTACTGGATCCTGAAATAACTCCCTCTCCACTAAGTGTCAATGGCCAGATCCCGGGTACCTCTTGATTCAGAAAGCCTAAAAATGACCCAAATGAAATGACTGTTTTCCACATTCCTCTTCTATAATGTTATGTGAATTCATAAAAAGAACCAGATGTTGTACTCATTTATTGTCTAAATAATTAATGAATGATGAAAGAAGCCTAGGACATTTTTAAAGGTAATCAACAATACCCTAAAAGCTTCTCTTAATGTACATTCACCTGTGAATGTTAGAGATCAAGGTTTGGGACAGATTGATTTTAAAGGGATTGGGGTGGGGGCAAGTTTTTGATTTCTTGCTTTTGAACAAGTAAAAATAAAAACAGAGTAGCCGATAACAATTATGACAGAAAGACTTCAGCTGGTCTGAGACACAGGCGAGGGAGGAAGGTCATCTGAGCCAAGGATATGACCTGAATTTCGGATTCTAATTTTTGCCCAGGCAGTTTTTTCAGACTTCTTGTCATGTAATTAAAATAAAGGCCAGGGAGCAAATGAAATGAATGTTCAAACATCTAGGAGCAGAATGTGTCTGTGCTATCTGATTTCTCAGGCTGAATTCAGGGTATATAAGTGTTCATAAAATTATCCTCAAAACTATTGCTATGTCTATCTGAAATATCGCATAACAAAAACAAAATGAGAAGAAATGTCTTCTCGGCATTTTAAAATTTCCTTGGGTTGTGGATGATGACCAGTGGCCCATACCTCCGAGTGTGGAGGATCCCCGTGGCTGGGCAAGCAGGAGGCCTGATGGCCAGTCCCCAGGGCCTTAGAAGGGCTGAGAGGGGCTGCATCCTTTGGGACTGGCCAGACCCTGCAGTGCCCATGACTTCTCTTCTGTTTATGCCGTCATGTAGAAATGCACTTGGGCACTTTCCGGATAGGGAATCTAAAAACTTTTTTTTGATAACTGGGAATCTCCAATGCTTCAGGAAGCTCTTGTGAGATTTCAAAGGTTCAAAAGAGGGCATCCTTTGATGCTGAGATGGGAAAAGCTGTCAGGAAGTGCCCATTGTCACTGGTTAAGGCAGACCATTCTGTTTAGAATGTTGGAAACAAAAGTGTGTTAAGACTGGAAACCTTTACTCACAGACATAGAGAATAGACTGTGGTTGCCACAGAGGAGAGCTGGGGGGGATAGAGTGGGAGGGTGGGGTTAGCAGATGTAAATATTTATATACAGGAAGGATCAACAACAAGGTCCTATGGTAGGGCATAAGGAACTGTATTTAACATCCTGTGATAAACCATAACGGAAAAGCATATATTAAAAGAAAACACAAAACAACAAAAAAAGATTGCAAAGTTTTACAGAGGTGATTAAATTAAAGTAAGTCATATAGGTGATTAAAGCAAATCAGTTGAGTGGGTCAGTTCAGTTCAGTCACTCATTCGTGTCTGACTCTTTGCAACCCCATGAATCGCAGCACGCCAGGCCTCCCTGTCTATCACCATCTCCCGGAGTTCACTCAAACTCACGTCCATCGAGTTGGTGATGCCATCCAGCCATCTCATCCTCTGTCGTCCCCTTCTCCTCCTGCCCCCAATCCCTCCCAGCATCAGAGTCTTTTCCAATGAGTCAACTCTTCGCATGAGGTGGCCAAAGTATTGGAATTTCAGCTTTAGCATCAGTCCTTCCAAAGAACACCCAGGACTGATCTCCTTTAGAATGGACTGGTTGGATCTCCCTGAAGTCCAAGGAACTCTCAAGAGTCTTCTCCAACACCACAGTTCAAAAACATCAATTCTTCGGCACTCAGCTTTCTTCACAGTCCAATTCTCACATCCATACATGACTACTGGAAAAATCATAGCCTTGACTAGATGGGCCTTTGTTGGCAAAGTAATGTCTCTGCTTTTGAATATGCTATCTGGGTTAAAGTAAGTCAAGAGGTGATTAAATCAAAGTAAGCCCTAATCCAACCTAGTAAGAAGAAGAAGAGACCTCTGGGGAGAACCTGCACAGAGAAAAGGCCTCGCAAGGACACAGTGAACAACAGGCTGTCTGCAAGCCCAGAGGGGCCTCAGTGGAAACAAAGTATTTTAGCTGCCTCAGTCGTGTCTGACTCTTTGTGACCCCAAGGACTGTAGTCTGCCAGGTTCCTCTGTCCACGGGAGTCTCCAAGCAAGAATACTGGAGTGGGTTGCCATGCCCTCCTCCAGGGCATCTTCCCAACCCAGGGATTGAACCCAGATCTCCTGTGTTGCAGGCAGATTCTTTACCATCTGCAAGCCAAGGAGAGGGGTCTCAGTGGAACCAAATCTGCCCACATTTGAACTTAGGTTCCAACCCCCAGAACTGTGAGAAAATGCATTTGTGTTGTTTTGGCTGCCCAATTTGTGGTATTTTGTTTAGTCAGCATCTCTAGCTGACTAATACAATAACTGTGGTAACTATCTTTTATCATCGATATTTTTCTCCAAAAAGTCTGAGCCAACACTATCCTATCCCCTCCTATTACCACTAAAACAGGTCCAAAACAAAATAAGAGAAATCCCGGCATTCCCCCCCCAACCCCAGGTGGAAGTTCTGAGAGGGACAGCTTCTCTTTCAGATGATTTTCTCTGTCCTTTTGGGTGAACCTCCAAAAGAACCAACACCTGCTAACTCACTGCTCTGCAAATTGGATGGTATTCCAGGCTTTTGGAAGGTTTATAAACCACCCTCTTGCCTGAGTGCAAACACAGCTCCTGCAGGTTGAGAAGCAGGAGTGTGAGCTACTTGAAAAGCTTCAACCTCCTTCATCTTTCTTTTTAAAAAATATTAATATATTAATATTTGATATATTTGTATTTACTTCAAACTTTTTATTTTGCATTGGGGTATAGCTGATTGACAATGTCGTGGTAGTTTCAGGTGAACAGCAAAGGGATTCAGCCATACATATATGTGTATCCATTGTTATGTACCAGCCTGGATAGGAGGGGGCTTTGGGGGAGAATGGATACATATTTATGTCTTTCTTTTCAAATCATTCTCTTTTCAAAGATTTTGTCTAGTATGAAGGGTGCCCTTTGCCCTGTGGGACAGCTCCTGAATCATTCAAACTGCTGCTAAATGTTATTTTTTATTCTGTTCAGTTCTATAAAATGAAGTGTTGCCTTCTGGTTTCATTCTGCCAGATTTCGTCCTTTCATTCTGCCCTCTGGTTTCAGAGGGGCCTCTTGAGAGATGGAGCAGGGGTGAGGTTCTGCCAGGAGGCTTTTTTTTTTTTTTTTAATTATGTATTTATTTAGTTCTGGCTGTGCTGGGTCTCTGTTGCTGCGCCGGCTTTTCTCTAGTTGCGGTGAGCAGGAGCTACTCTTCGTTGAGGTGTGAGGGCTTCTCATCACGGTGGCTTCTCTTACTGTTCCTGGAGCACGGGCCCTAGGGCACTCGGGCTTCAGCTGTTGCAGCAAGTGGGCTCAAGTAGAGGTTCCTAAGCTCTATAGCACAGACTCAGTAGTTGTGGCACATGGGCTTAGTTGTTCCACGGTGTGTGGGATCTTCCTGGATCAGGGATGAAACCCATGTCTCCTGCACTGGCAGGCAGATTCTTTACCACTGAGCCACCAGGGAAGACCCAGCCAGAAGGCTTTACAAAATTATTTTGGCTGTGCTGTGGGGCACATGGGATCTCAGTTCCCCAACCGGGGATGGAACCCATGCCTTCTGCATTGGAAGTGCAGAGTCTTAACCACTAGACCACTGAGGAAGTCCCTTGTTACAAGCCTTCATCCTGTCTGAGGCAGACCTAGACAGTCCTCAAGCTGGGTCTCTGCATCCCTGGCAGTGATCTGGTGTGAGTGGTGTGAGCATCATCAGATCCTGCTCCTACTGTGGGACAGAAGGTCAAGAAATGTGTGAACTGGAAACACGCTTCTGAGTGGCGTGTTGGGCTCCATCAACGAGATGGGCTCCTCCATGACTTATATCTCATAAATGGAATTAACAGTCCAAGCCTGGTCTCGATGCTGAGCAGCACTATTGTTCCATGTGCTCCAACACCATAGTTTTGGGAATTTCTGTGTGGTGTGCTGAAAGATTGTTTTAAGGGGAACAGTTAATGGTGAAGTCTCCTGAGAGCACCTCTGCACTAAAACAATTTGATATTTATAAATGCCTGGGAGGCGGATGGGCTCCTGAAATTGCATCCCCACCTTTGGAAACATTTTTAAAGGGCTTGTTGAATATTAATGTGGTGTACAATGACTTTTGAGCTCTTGCCAAGAGTGCCAGAGTAATGTAGGATACACATGTCCCAGGGTGCATGAAAATTGTTTTAATTTACAAAACCCAACCCAAGCTGCTGTTGGCAGATTTGAACTTGAGGGCAGATTCTGCAAAAGGGGTAGAACGTTTGCAAAAGTCTGTAAAGAGGCATTAGAATGCAGCCCGGGACTGAGAGCATGTTGAAGCACATGAGCGCGCAAGTGCAGGGAGAGATAGCATATGATATTCAGAAGCACAAGACGCTTCAGGACCTGCAGTTCTTGCAGGGGAGTCACAGGTGGCTGTAAGGAGAAGGGAGCCAGGGAGCCCAGATCACCCTGCCCAAGGAATCGTCACATCCTCACCTTTTCTCCTGGTCCTGTGCTACTCGACTTCTCTCTTCTGATTTTTCTATCATTTTATTTTACTTGTTTATTTATTTTTAGTTCCCATTGCTTCTTTTTCTACTATTTTGTTAAGCTGAACAATCAGCTTTCTTTGTCTCCACCTCCTTGGGGACCTTACCTTTCCCCTAAAACACATTTCCCCTAAACTAGTGGCTTAGCAGTAAAGAATCCACTCGCCAACTCAGGAGACTTGGGTTCAATCCTTGGGTCGGGAAGATCCCCCAGAGAAGGAAATAGCAACTCACTCCAGTATTCTTGCCTAGAAAATCCCATGGACAGAGGAGCATGGTGGGCTACAGTCCATGGGGAGGCAAAGAGTTGGACATTTTAGTGATTAAACAACAAGAGCCACCTACTGTAAGATATATTAAGTACCTTTCCTCATGTTTTATCAAATAACTTTTTTCCTTATCTCTACATCAGGTCAGCATCCTCTCGTGTAAAATGGGATGCTTTTGTATTAAGATCAAGTACAAAAAATGCAGATTATTATTAGATAGAAAGAAAATGATATAACGTTCAAAATATAAGTAAGCTAAGCTTGAATTGAAAACTCTGACCTGGAGCACAGGCACCTTTGTTAATTATCTGTTGGGTTATGCAGACAGTGTTCACACAGGGACAACAGAACGTCAGTTTTCTCTGAAGTCCTGCCACATATTGGCTAATTCATGCAATAAGAATTTATTCTGACATTAATTAAAAAGCAACCATCACAAAATGTCTTTCTATTCATGGAATGGAAAATAGTGCATTCTTTGTAGAAATAGGCAAGATTTCAAAAGCTGTCCCTACAACAAATAGATGAATATAAATGTTAGCGCCGGTGCTCGTGATTTAGTCCCTAAGTCATGTCAGACGCTTGCGACCCCATGGATTGTAGCCTGCAAGGCTCCTCTGTCTATGGGATTCTCCAGGCAAGAATACTGGAGTAGGTAGCCATTTCCTTCTCCAGGGGAATCTTCCTGACTCAGGGATTGATCCGGGATCTCCTGTATTGAAAGCAGATACTCTATCGATTGAACCACTAGAAAAGCTCCTTAGTGCCAACAATCAAGAACAATTACTTTTAATTAGAAATATTTTGTTCTCATAGAAGTTCTGACAGAACTAAAGAAAAACTGAATAAGATTGTAATAAATATCAGAACATTGCATCTGATGAACAAAAGTGTTATCTATAATGATACAGGGATTGTTATTATTTTACAGGAAAATGAAGTAGACTGCAGGGAAGTTACCTCCAAAATCACACAAAGCATCATCAGTGAAACCAAGATTTCTCTCCATTCTTCTCAATTCCAAAGGTCGTGCTCATGCAAACAGGAAAAACTGTGTTTACAGGCCCTGCATTCTCAGCAGTAGTCAAAATAGTCACCTTAACATTTAGATAGGTCGACTTGATGGACATAAGTCTGAATGAACTCCAGGAGATGGTGATGGACAGGGAGGCCTGGCGTGCTAGGATTCATGGGGTTGCAAAGACTTGGACACAACTGAGTGACTGAACTGAACTGAACTGAAGAACCTCTTGATGAGGGTGAAAAAGTGGAGTGAAAAAGCTGGTTTGAAACTCAACATTCAAAAAACTAAGATCATGGCATCTGGTACCATCACTTCATGGCAAATAGATCTTTGGCTCCAAAATCGCTGTGAATGGTGACAGCAGTCTTGAAATTAAAAGACACAGCAATCCAGGGCAGAGGTGTCAGCAGCATCCTGGGCTCCCACCTAGAGCTGCAGGCTCCTGACGGTGCTCTCAGAAGTAGAGGCTGTGCATTGCCTTCTGTATGTCCCTGTCCTGTGTGTAGCAGACACAAGATGTTGTTCAGCTGCTAAGTCAAGTCTGGGTCTTCGTGACCGCATGGGTTGCAGCATACCAGGCTTCCCTGTCTTTCACTATCTCTCAGAGTTTGCTCGAATGAATGTCCATTGAGTCAGTGATGCCACCAAACATTCGCATCCTCTGTCATCCCCGCCCCTGCCCTCAGTCCTTCCCAGCATCAGGTTCTTTCTGATGAATCGGCTCTTCACATCAGGTGGCTAAAGTATTGGAGATTCAGCTTCAGCATCAGTCCTTTCAGTGAAAATTCACAGTTGATTTCCTTTAAGACTGACTGGTTTAATCTCCTTCCGCAAGATATTATGCAGTTAACCCGTGAAAAACAAGCATTAATAACTTAGGGTTTTTTTTTTTTTCCAGTTGCCATGGGAGAAGCCCATGAACAGTATGAAAAGGCAAAAAGATATGACACTGAAAGATGAACTCCCTAGGTCAGTAGGTACACAATATGCTACTGGAGAAAAGTGGAGAAATAACTCCAGGAAAAATGAGGAGACAGAGCCAAAGTGAAAACAATGCCCGGATGTGGATGTGACTGGTGATGGAAGCAAAGTACAAAGCTGAACAATATTGCATAAGAACCTGGTATGTTGGGTCCATGAATCAACGTAAATTGGAAGTAGTCAAACAGGAGATGGTAAGAGTGAACATCGACATTTCAGAAATCAGTGAACTGAAATGGAGCAGAATGGGTGAATTTAATTCAGATGACCATTATATCTACTGCGGGCAAGAATCCCTTAGAAAGAACGGAGCAGCCCACACAGTCAACAGAAGAGTCCAAAATGCAGTACTTGGGTGCAGTTTCAAAAATGACAGAATGATCCTTGCTTGTTTCCAAGGCAAACCATTCAACACCAAAGTGATCCAAGTCTATGCCCCAACCACTAATGCCAAAGAAGCTGAAGTTGAATGGCCCTATGATGACCTACAAGACCTTCTAGAACTAACAGCAAGAAAAAGAAAAGAGCCCTTTTCATCATAGGGGACTGGAATGCAAAAGTAGGAAGTCAAAAGATACCTGGAGTGACAGGCAAGCTTGTCATTGGAGTATAAAATGAAGCAGTGCAAAGGCTGACAGAGTTTTGCCAAGAGAACGCACTGGTCATAGCCAACACCCTCTTCTAACAACTCAAGAGACGACTCTACAGATGGACAACAGTAGATGGTCAATTCTGAAATCAGATTGATCATATTCTTTGCAGCCTAAGATGGAGAAGCTCTATAAAGTCAGCAAAAAAAAAAAAAAAAAGAAAAAAAAAAAAGACTAGGAGCTGACTGTGATTCAGATCATAAACTTATTGCAAAATTTAGATTTAAACTGAACAAAGTAGGGAAAACCACTACCATTCAGGTAAGACCTAAATAAAATCCCTTATGATTATACACTGGAAGTGGCAAATAGATTCAAGGAATAAGATCTGATAGACAGAATGCCTGAAGAACTATGGAAGAAGGTTCACGACATTGTAGAGGAGGTGCTGATCATGACTGTCCCCAAGAAAAAGAAATGCAAAAAGGCAAAATGGCTGTCTGAGGAGGCCTTACAAACAGCTGTGAAAAGAAGAGAAGTGAAAGGCAAAGGAGAAAAGGAAAGATATAAGCATTTGAATGCAGAGTTACAGAGAAGAGTTAAAGAGTTAAAGAGAGATAAGAAAGCCTTCCTCAGTGATCACTGCAAACAAATAGAGGAAAACAATAGAATGGAAAAGACTAGAGATCTCTTCAAGAAAATTAGAGATACCAGGGGAACATTTCATGCTAAGATGAGCACAATAAAGAACAGGAATGGTATGGACCTAACAGAAGCAGAAGATATTAAGAAGAGGCAGCAGGAATACACAGAAGAATTATACAAAAAACGATCTTCATGACCCAGATAACCACAAAGGTGTGATCACTCTCCATGAGCCAGACACCCTGGAACGCGAAGTCAAGTGGGCCTTAGAAAGGCATCATATGAACAAAGCCAGTGGAGGTAGTGGAATTCCAGTGGAGCTATTTCAAATCCTGAAAGATGATGCTGTGAAAGTGCTGCACTCAATATGCCAGCAAATTTGGAAAACTTGGGAGTGACTACAGGACTGGAAAAGGTTAGCTTTCATTTCAATCCCAAAGAAAGGCAATGCCAAAGAACATTCAAACTATCTCACAATTGCACTCATCTCACATGCTAGCAAAGTAATGCTCAAAATTCTTAAAGCCAGGCTTCAACAATACATGAACCGTGAACTTCCAGATGTTAAGCTAGATTTAGAAAAAGCAGAGGAACCAGAGATCAAATTGCCAACATCCGCTGGATCATAGAAAAAGCAAGAGAGTTCCAGAAAAACATCTGCTTCTGCTTTATTGACTATGCCAAAGCCTTTGACTGTGTGGGTCACAACAAACTGTGGAAAATTCTTAAAGAGATGGGAATACCAGACCACCTGACCTGCCTCCTGAGAAATCTGTATGCAGGTCAGGAAACAATAGTTAGAACTGGACACGGAACAATGGGCTGGTTCCAAATCGAGAAAGGGGTATGTCAAGGCGGTATATTGTCACCCTGCTTATTTAACTTACACACAGAGTATACAATGCAAAATGCCGGGTTGGATGAAGTATAAGCTGAAATCAAGATTGGCGGGAGAAATATCAATAATCTCAGGTATGCAGATGACACCACCATTATGGCAGAAAACAAAGAGAAACTAAAGAGCCTCTTGATGAAAGTGAAAGAGGAGAGTGAAAAAGCTGGTTTAAAACTCAACATTCAAAAAACGAAGATCATGGCATCCGGTCTCATCACTTCATGGCAAATAGACGGGGAAATAATGGAAACAGTGACAGACTTTATTTTGGGGGGCTCCAAAATCACTGCAGATGGTGAATGCAGCCTTGAAATTAAAAGACGCTTACTCCTTGGAAGAAAAGCTATGACCAACCTAGACAGCATATTCAAAAGCAGAGACATTACTTTGCCGACAAAGCTCTGTCTAGTCAAAGCTATGGTTTTTCTAGTAGTCATGTATGGATGTGAGAGTTGGACCATAAAGAAAGCTGAGTACTGAATAATTGATGCTTTGAACTGTGGTGTTGGAGAAGACTCTTGAGAGTCCCTTGGACTGCAAGGAGATCCAACCAATCCATCCTAAAGGAAATCAGTCCTGAATATTCATTGGAAGGACTGATGCTGAAGTTGAAACTCCAATACTTTAGCTTCCTAATGTGAAGAACTGACTCACTGGAAAAGACCCCGATGCTGGGCAAGATTGAAGGACAGAGGAGAAGGGGACAACAGAGGATGCGATGGTTGGATGGCATCACTGACTCCATGGACTTGAGTTTGAGCAAACTCCGGGAGATGGTCATGGACAGGGAAGCCTGGTGTGCCGCAGTCCATGGAATCACAAACAGTAATACACGACGGAGTGACTGAACTTGACTGACATGGGAAGGTACTGAAGTGTTTCATGTTGGGGTTTGGGAGTAACAGGATCTGACTTGTGTTCTATAAAGATCATTTTGGCTCCTGAGAGCTGAATGAAATGAAGAGGTCTAAAATAGAAACTTGTTAGCAATCTAGGCAGGAGAAAAAGTAGTAAACTGGGGATTTGTCTGGGTTCATGGAGGAGTTCAGGGTGCCCCTTGGTTTTTAGGTTTAGCAATCAGGTAGAAGGTGCTGACCACAACTGAGGTTGTAAATGCTGTTTAAGGGCTTATATGTAAGAACTGTGCTAGCGATGTGTTGAGTTTGAAACGTCCGTTAGCTAGTTAACAATAGACATCAGGTATGAGATTGAATTTGATGCTGCAGCTTTGGATTACATCAGAGCTGGAAGCATAAATTTGGGAGTCATCAGCAAAAGGTGGTATTTAATGCCTTTGGATTCTGAATGAAACATAACAGGTGTTTGATAACTATAATTATGTGGTGGGTGAGTGTGATGCCATAACAATATGAGGTGGAGGGTGGGGAGGAGAAGGAGGGCAGTGCTCACAATTATCAACGGTAGAAACAGTCACTTTATGAAATACACACTCTGCACAGCTGAGATGATCGGGCTAATATAAAAGCACAAAATGGAGTAAACGGTGTTAGGGATGTTGTGTTTAACCAAAAGGGTGAACCACAATCTCTGATTCTAAAATGACTTATTTCACTCTCTTATGATTTATTGCTAGTGTATAATTTTTTGAATGTTATTCATAAAACAAAATTTCAGAAAACAGGCAAGATGCATTTATCAACATTCAAACCAGGAAAATTCATTTTGATGCTGCTTACCTAAGAAGAATGGTTCAAAATGTATTGAAAGAAAAAGCTTTAAAATATAAGGAAACCAAAGGATACATAAAATGCTATGGAAAATTAGGCATTTTTAAAAATCATTTCAGAAATATTTGCATTCACTTAGGAGAATGAATAAAAAAAAATTCCCAAAGTCTTTGCCATATGAAATTGAATTTTTTTAACTGTAAAAAATTAGCAGCTTGATAATAACATAAAGGGATGAAACATTTTTTTCTAATGATGCAAAGTGGACTGAAACCATCACAACCACTGCCAGGAAAATTTCTACAAACAGATTGTTCTCCTCTTATTAGATTGGTGTTAATAATTATCCAGGCACCAAATGGCAGTTTGGAGAATTGCTGGAAGAAGACTTTCAGACCAATTCTTCCAATTGAGACATTCAGGGACTAAAAAATGTGTGGAATTGAATTAAAACACTGGTAAAGCAATTTGTTTTCTCTTCTCTGTTACAAATAAGCTCATAGAGTCTGCTAGTGATTCTCATAGCTGGTTGGACGGACTGGGCAGAGGAGGTGACATTCACCAAGACCAAGGTCACCTGGCCCCAGGGCAGTCAGTGTGGATGGCCCCACTCAGCTTCCATCCTAGAGGGAAAAACTTTATTTTGAGGAGACTTCTTACCACAAACCCAATGAACAAAGTAGCATCTGCAAAGAGGTGATTACAGATTGTTGTTCACAGATTTGCAGGTGAGAAAACCCTGACCAAAAGCAAAGGTGTCCTCTTCCAGCTCCTTTATCCTTTAATCCACCCATCACAGCAGCTGGTAAACTACATCACGAGTATTACAGAGACTCTTGAGAGGTAGACTCTCTTCCTTTCTCAGGGAAGCATTCCTATGCGATGGGAGACTGAGACTGTTATCTATTGTCCTGTAAATTAATAACATCAAGGTTTTTAGCATCTTTCCCCAAATTGTTCATTGTGCATATTGCAAAAGTGAAATTTGAATTTTCTGGATATTTCCTTTTAAATGTTATTAAAGAAGAAGGAGGAATTTGTCCATAAAACATCACCCAAATGTGAATGATTAGTTGTACAATGGCTCTTCATTTCTGCCCCGGGGAGGGAATATATAGGTTTCCTAGGTGACTCAGTGGTAAAAAATCCACTTGCCAATGAAGGAGACACAGGTTCTATCTCTGGGTCAGGAAGATCCCCTGGAGGAGGAGAAAGCAACCCATCCCAGTATTCTTGCCTAGGAAATCTCATGGACAGAGGAGCCTGGTGACAGGCCATAGGGTCACAATGACTCAGACAAGACTGAGCATGCACACACTATGTGGTTACGTGTTTCACCCTCTGTATTTGCCCTCCAAAGGAGGTGAGACTCAGAACGAGTTTCAAATTTTGAGGAAAAGGAAAAGAAGAAATCTCTCTGGTATATGGCTTAAATGAAACCAACAGAAAGCTAGGCTAATGAAAATAATATCTATCAATAAATGTTGAATCACATTTTGGGTACAAGATATACGTGTAATAAAGTCCTGGACTTCTCTCAGTCTCTTGTTATCATAGAATGTCCATCTTCCTGTTTGTTTTCAGAGAATCAATATATTTAGCTTAGCTTAAAGAGTTGAGACACCATCAGTTTTGACCAACATCAAATGTATCTAGGTATAACATTAAAAAAAAAAACTTATGGTAATTAAGTTGAAATATAAATACTACTTTTCTCTGTACAAATAATGTCACAAAACCAAGTTTCTTTCTCATGGTATAAATCAGAAGAAATTTACCATTTTAGTTTGTCCATGGGCTTCTCTGATAGCTCAGTTGTTAAAGAATCTGCTTGCAATGTGGGAGACCTGGGTTTGACCTCTGGGGTTGGGAAGATCCTTTGGAGAAGGGAAAGGCTACCTACTCCAGTATTCTGGCCTGGAGAATTCCATAGACAGTATAGTTTATCCATATTAGTTAGAAAATGCCCACCTTCTAGGCATTTCAACACATATTGCAATTCTTTTCTACTTTGAATTTGAAATTCTAATATAATCTGTTGTTACTAGAAGGACTTCCCTCAGGTTATCTTACAAAAGAGGCTGAAAATCTAGAATGAAGACGTTTTTGTCTGTTCTTGCATAAATAGCTCTCATGTGGCTCAGCTCCAGAGAGAAAATGCTATTAATGTGGAATTATTAGATTAAGCGAATTTACTGGTTCCAAAACAATACTCTTGATGGATGCAGAATTTCTTTTGTTTGTTCCAATATGTTATTTAAGTTAAACTCTAACCTTAATTTCATTTTTATATGCCTTCTTCAATATGAACTGTACCTGGACCTCTATTAAGAGGACTTCTATTAAGAGAATTATCTTCTATTACTAGTCCTGGTGTTAAAAAAAAAAAAGTGCTTTGATTTGTGGTGTTGGAGAAGACTCTTGAGAGTCCCTTGGACTGCAAGGAGATCAAACCAGTCAATCCTAAAGGAAATCAGTCCTGAATATTCACTGGAAGGACTGATGCTGATGCTGAAGCTAAAACTCCAATACTTTGGCCACCTGATGTGAAGAGCTAACTCGTTGGAAAAGACCCTGATGCTGGGAAAGATTGAAGGACGGAGGAGAAGGGGATGACAGAAGACAAGATGGTTAGATGGCATCTCCGACTCGATGGACATGAATTTGAGCAAACTCCAGGAGATGGTGAAAGACAGGGAAGCCTAGGATGCTACAGTCCACGGGGTCATAAAGAATTAGTGACTGAGAGACTCAACTGAACTGAACTTAGCGAGAGATACAAGAAAAAATAAAGTAGCAGTAAGATGACCAAAAGGCTTCTCTGGTGGCTCAGATGGTAAAGCATCTGTCTACAATGCAGGAGACCCGGGTTCAATCCCTGGGTCGGGAAGATCCCCTGGAGAAGGAAATGGCAATCCATTCCAGTACTATTGCCTGGAAAATCCCATGGACAGAGGAGCCTGGTAGGCTACAGTCCATGGGGTCACAGAGAGTCGGACACGACTGAGCAAATTCACTTTCACTTCACTTTCAAGATGACCGAGGTAGAAATTGTTTCACTGGGAAAATTTTAATAAAATGTCTTTAGAAGAAGGTCCCCAAGAGATCATCTAATCCAACTTCTTATTTTTTTGTTGGAGGAAGACAAAAAGAGATAAAAACATTGGATAAGAAATATCTTGCAGATATTTCAGGCTAGAATGTATGTCAAATGAGTTTAATTCAGTGTCTTTTCTACCTTGGCTCATATCAATTTTATTTCTGTACTATGTCTCTATCATGTATCTCTCTATCTATAGATCTGTCTATTGATTTATCTACGGATCTATTTATCTATTGATCTATCTTCATCTACCTCTATGCTTATGTAATCATGACATTCTATGTACATGTGCTTATATAATCTCGTTCTCTGAAAGTATTCAAATTTGGAAGAAAGTTCAAAACAGCTTTTCCCACACCATGTCACCTAATGTCTTGAAATAAACTGAGAATTTTAAATAATATGTAAATGATGTTCTAAGGAATTAAATTGAATTATGCTTAATTGGGGATTTAAGTTATACATGACCCACAGTAACATTTTATCACTTATATAAGTCATAATTAACTTTTAATAAATATTTTGTTGCAAATTAACCCAAACCATTAAAGAAATGAGGTTATAGTGGCAAGGCTGGCCAAATAAGCTTCAGTTCAGTTCAGTTGCTCAGTTGTGTCTGACTCTTTGAGACCCCATGGACTGCAGTACATCAGGCTTCCCTGCCCACGACCATCTCCTGGAGTTTGCTCAAATTCATGTCCATCGAGTCGGTGATGCCATCCAACCATCGCATCCTCTGTTGTCCCCTTCTCCTCCGTCCTTCAATCTTGCCCAGCATCAGGGTCTTCTCAAATGAGTCAGTTCTTCCCATCAGGTGGCCAAAGTATTGGAGCTTCAGCTTCAGCATCAGTCCTTCCGTTATATATTCAGGACTGATTTCCTTTAGGATGGATTGGTTGGATCTCCTTGCAGTTCAAGGGACTCTCAAAAGTCTTCTCCAACACCACAGTTCAAAAGCATCAATTCTTCAGTGCTCAGCTCTCTTTATGGTCCAGCCTTCACATCCATACATGACTACTGGAAAAACCATAGCTTTGACTAGACAGAATTTTGTCGGCAAAGTAATGTCTCTGCTTTTTAATACGCTGTCTAAGTTGGTCATAGCTTTATTCCCAAGGAGCAAGCATCTTTTAATTTCAAGGCTGCATTCACCATCTGCAGTGATTTTGGAGCCCCCCAAAATAAAGTCTGTCACTGTTTCCACTGTTTCCCCATCTATTTGCCATGAAGTGATGGGACCGGATGCCATGATATTTGTTTTTTGAATGTTGAGTTTTAAGACAACTGTTTCACTCTCCTCTTTCACTTTCTTCAAGAGTCTCTTTAGTTTCTCTTTGCTTTCTGCCATAGTGGTGGTGTCATCTGCATACCTGAGGTTATTGATATTTCTCCCGCCAATCTTGATTTCAGCTTATACTTCATCCAACCCAGCATTTTGCATTATATACTCTGTGTGTAAGTTAAATAAGCAGGGTGACAATATACCGCCTTGACATACCCCTTTCTCAATTTGGAACCAGTCCATTGTTCCGTGTCCAGTTCTAACTATTGTTTCCTGACCTGCATACAGATTTCTCAGGAGGCAGGTCAGGTGGTCTGGTATTCCCATCTCTTTAAGAATTTTCCACAGTTTGTTGTGACCCACACAGTCAAAGGCTTTGGCATAGTCAGTAAAGCAGAAGAAGATGTTTTTCTGGAACTCTCTTGCTTTTTCTATGATCCAGCAGATGTTGGCAATTTGATCTCTGGTTCCTCTGCTTTTTCTAAATCCAGCTTAACATCTGGAAGTTCACGGTTCATGTATTGTTGAATCCTGGCTTTAAGAATTTTGAGCATTACTTTGCTAGCATGTGAGATGAGTGCAATTGTGAGATAGTTTGAATGTTCTTTGGCATTGCCTTTCTTTGGGATTGGAATGAAAACTGACCTTTTCCAGTCCTGTAGCCACTCCCAAGTTTTCCAAATTTGCTGGCATATTGAGTGCAGCACTTTCATGGCATCATCTCTTAGGATTTTGAAATAGCTCCACTGGAATTCCATCACCTCCAGTAGACTTGTTTGTAGTGGTGATTCCTAAGGCCCACTTGACTTCACATTCCAGGATGTCTGTGGCTCAGATCATGAACTCCTTATTGCAAAATTCAGACTCAAATTGAAGAAAGTAGGGAAAACCACTAGACCATTCAGATATGACCTAACTCAGATTCCTTATGATTATACACTGGAAGTGACAGATAGATTCAAGGGATTAGAACTGATAGACAAAGTATCTGAAGAACTATGGATGGAGGTTTGTGACATTGTACAGGCACAGTGATCAAGACCATCCCCATGAAAAGGAAATGCAAAAAGCCCAAATAAGCTACCTAGGGGAAATGCTTCAGAAAAAAATGCCAAAAAAACTTAAAAGGTTTATAATAAGTTGGTGGTAGTTTAGTTGGTCAGTTGTATCTGACCCTTTGTGACTCCATGGACTATAGCCCACCAGCCTTCTCTGTCCATGAAATTCTGCAGGCAAAAATACTGGAGTGGTTTGCCATTTTCTTCTCCAGAGGATCTTCCCGACCCAGGGACTGCAGGCAGATTCTTTACCAACTGAGCTACCAGGGAAGCCCCTATAACTGATAGATGAACAATCTCCATTTGATTCATACGTGCATTTCTCATTGGCTCAAGTCGAGTGTTATAAATATGCTTTTACTTTAGATGTTGTAAATGCTTAACTTCTCATTTCCTAACAACAATAAAAGTAATAAAATATTAGTACTCAATGTGCCAAGCACTGTTTACATCATCGTTGTTCAGTCATGCCTGACTCTTTTATGATCCCAGGGACTGTAGCCCGCCAGTCTACGGAATTTCCCAGGCAAGAATAGTGGAGTGGCTTGCCATTTCTTACTCCAGGAGCACTGTTTTACTTATACAATCAATTAAATTAGGAATAAGAGAGCCTTTGCTATTTTCTTTTCACTGAGGCCTCTGTTCTGACCATCCATCCAGGGACCATCCCCAGCCAAGGGACCCATTTCTGGTCCTGCACCCTGACTTGTCAGAACTCGGTCAACCCTGGTGGGGCCCTGAGTACCTGGTTCTGCTGCTCCCCATGCCCTCATTGGATTCTGGTGCATCTTTTGTTTTTATGGTCCATCCATGTGCTGATCTAAATGCATTGATGGTTTGTAGAGATCATGTGTCTTTTGGGTGAAAGAGGATAAAGAATCTGATTTAATAGTCTCTCCTGTTTGTTTGTTTTGTCTGTATTGAGCTCAAATCAATTAAGGACTCATACACTTTGTGGAAGAGAATAAATCGTTCTTTGGTTTGAGCAGTAAGTTCCTTAATCCTGTGTTTACCTCTGACCCATGTCTGAAATTCTGCACCAAAGCTAGAAGCTTTCTCACAAGTTTCTACGTCTGTGACTTAGACAGGCCTTTATCTCTCACTGGTGAGTATGTAACATTTCCCTTTCTTCTGATGATATTACTAAATTAGATTATAAATCTCTTAAAGGAACTATGCTCTGATTGCACCTATATAAGTCAAATATTTGTAAAAGTTCCAGAAATGAAGGAAATGTAACTTTTGGTACACTCAATGTTCTCAAAAACTGTATTCTTATAGCCTGACAAGCTCCTGTGTCCTTGGAATTCTCTAGGCAAGAATACTGGAGTGGGTAGCCATTTCCTTCTCCAGGGGATCTTCCCAATCCAGGGATCAAACCTGGATCTCCTGCATTGCAGGCAGATTCTTTACCATCTGAGCAACTAGAGACTCCATATTCTTATCGAAATCAACCCAAACAACATTCTCCCCATTTCAATAAGATGAATGAAATCATAACTTTCATTGTCCAGTGCACTTTATCCTTGACACCAATGATCTACTTTCTGGCACTAGAGTAGTTTTCATGTTCTGGAATTTTGTGTAAATGAAATCTGTCCTTTTTTTTTTTTTTTGGTCTGGCTTCTTTCACTCACCGTATCGTTTCAAGTATCAGCACCTCACTCCCTTTTATGGCTGAGGAGTGTTCTATTACATGAATAGGCCACAATTTGTTCATCCACTCACCTGTTGCAGAAACACTTGGGTTGTTTCTGGTTTGGAACACTCATGTACAAAAATTTTCATGGGCATATGCTTTCACTTCTCCTGGGTCAATACCTAGCAGTGAGAAGGCTGGTTCTGAGCAGATTTCATTGTTTAGCTCTAATGCTCTTCTGTTAGAATGTCTTGAAATTGAACCTTTCTTTTTCCTTTTGTGGCCAAGGGAGTGATTTTAAGCAGAAATTTTTCACAGAGAGATTTTCCAAAGCTCACAGGATGACCTAAACAATACTTTTGACAAGAACAATGAATTTGAAAAATCCGTGTGGCTTCTACAGGTTTTTTTTTATTCAAAAAGAGAGAATCTAGGTTGCCTGAAATATCTGTAAGTTTCAAATAATATTTCCAGTACCATAAAATTATCCAAATGTGATGCTGTCAACCAGAAATTATACTAGTGATGGTCATAAACACAAATGAATAGATCAGAAGCTTCACTGATACAGAAAAGTAATATTATGAGGATGATTGTGAGGAATGTAAGATACAGAGTTGAAAGAAGATGAAACAGGTTAAAAAATTATTTCAGAAATGTCATTTAAGCACATTTCTTAAAAAAAATTTTTTGGGGGGGATGTTGACCATTTTAAAAGTCTTTATTGAATTTGTTACAGTATTGCTTCTATCTTATGTTTTGGTTTTTTGGCCACAGGGCATATGGGATCTTAATTCCCTGACCAGGGATCAAACCTGCACCTCCTACATCCAAGGTGAAGTCTTAACCACTGTCCCATGAGGGAAATCCCTAAGCACGTTTCTTTATAGATAGTACCTGTGCCTCCAATCAACTCCTTCCTATGGGCCTATAAGCATGTTCAAGACTTCCCTGAGGAAAAAAAACAGGACACTTTGCCCCCACCCTCCCCTATGATCCATCCCCCTCCATCTTGCAGAGCCACTGGACTGCAGGTGGCCTTCCGGAGAGGATGGGCTTCCATTCCATGCTCCTGCTCAGTCATATCTGACTCTTTCCAACCCCATGGACTGTAGTCTGCTAGGCTCCTCTGTCCATAGGATTTCCCAGGCAAAAATATTAGAGTGGATTGCCATTTCCTCCTTCAAGGGATCTTCCCCTTCTGAGGATCGAACCCTCAGCTCCTGCATTGCAGGTGGATTCTTTGCCCAAGGAGCCTTGGAGAAGCCCTGGGTTTCCATTAGCAGCAATATCAGCAATTGTCACCAACTGCTCCCCTCAACACTGTTCATCACATGCTTCCTGCTTAGCCATCTGCTGCCCTGATTCTGGGGTCCTGCCTTCCGCCTGGTGACTCTCCTGCAGCCTCACCTTTTGTCTGGACTTCTCCCGCCTCATAAACCTCAGGGTCCTCACTGCTCTGTCCTCTCTACACACGCTTGCTCTGACGCCGAGGTGAGGATGTCAGCTTCTCTTGAGTGAACAACAGACTCAGGGGCCCCTGGAAGAAGGTGAATTAGGGAAAGGCAGCCCACCCCCTCCTCCCTGTGGAGGCACAGCTGAGCCCAGGGCATGAGGTTCCCAGAATCTGTGCCCTCAGGCATCGCCCCCAAACACCCTTTTTCCTGCTCTGGGTGTCTCTTTGCTTCTAGCTGGTTCTCACTGTTCAGGAAATGCAGTTTAAAATGTTCCTCTGCACTGCAGGTCTCCTTCTTTAACTCACGGCCCCTTCATTCTGCTCTGATGAAGGAGACTGGCGTCTGTAATTACAAACAAGATTCACCTCCAACTGGCATGTTTTCTGAGAACAGCAGGAAGCACACAAGTACTGATAGTAATGTTTTCTGGATAAAATTACAGGTTTTTTTTTCAGTCAGAGTAGCTTATCAGAATAGCTTTAACTGATATGATTCCCCACTCATCTCTTCAATGATATCACTTTAATAAAAATGTATGTATGTGTATATATGGTAGGAAAATTATTGGAGAAATACTGGGAGAAGGTGAGAAGGAAGTTGCTACCAGGAAATGGTCACCGATGATGTGTTCATTTAAAGATTAACATTTCACAAAATCTCTTCAATATTTCTTTGTATTTCCTAATTTTCAGTGCAATTTTGTCTGTGTTGACTTGCTAATGTATTTGTGTGTCAATGAAGAATAATTTGCAAGAAAAAATACAGCCCAATATTAAATAATAACAAACAGCATTGCTGTTGTTTCCACTAGAGGTCAGACAAAATAAACGTGCTGGAGACTTTGTTCCTGTGTCCTTCATGAAATATAATAAAGCTGAGCTATTTCCAGTGCATATTAAACGCATGCTTTGTATTTCTCCTAGCTTTTCCACGGAGCCAGAAGAGAATGCATCTATTACCCTAGATTATGTAGTCGAAATCGTATCCGTTTATTACTCTGACTTTTTAAATGAAATGAATAGTTTATGAATTAGTAATGAGATTGTAAGCATTCACAACATTATATTCCTTACCCGACTGTTGCTAACTCGACTCATAAAGATATATGAAGTTTCATATATATTTTTAAAAGACATACAATGTGAATTAGTGAAAGGGTTTTGCTCAAGATTCTTTTATAATAACTAGCCTTAGTAATGAGCATATTTTATACATGATACTATCTTCTTTATAAGATATGTTAGAAATGGACTTACAAACGCAGAGAACAGACTTGTGGTTGGCTAAGGGAAGGGGAGGAGAGGGCAGGGTGGATTGGGAGAGTGGGGTTAGCAGATGCAAACTGGTATATTTAGGATGGATAAACAAGGTCCTCCTGTGTAACACAGGGCACTATAGTCATTATCTTGTGATAAACCATAATGGAAAAGAATATGAAAAGGAATGTATGTATATGTATAACTGATTCACTTTGCTATACAGCAGAAACTAACACAACATTGTAAATCAACTATATGTCAATAAAATTAAGATACAGATATATTAAACACTGAAGCTCAGTAAAATCTCTACTGAGTGCCAAGAGAATCTCCCTCTCCGCTGCCCATCCCCCAGTCACCTCCTACCCTTGAGCCTTTACTGTGAAGATGGAATGGACAGGCCTGGGGACAGGAGGACCTGGCTTTGATTTGCATCAAAGCTGTGACCTCAGGTAAGCTCAGCAAATTCTCTGAGTCATTGCCTGTGTTCACAGTTGGATGGAGCCATAAGGACCAGGGCCAGTAGCTGCAAGGGCTTGGTGGGGGCGCGGGCGGTGACTGGATCATGGAGGCAGGAATTCTTAGAGTGAGAGGCCCCCAGAAGAGCACAGACCCTCTTAGATCCTAATGGGTTTGGAGAAGGTGCTGGAAAGACTGTAGATTATGGGGCAGAGACTTGAATTAAGTCACAATTTCCTCTAATATTCAAACAACACAGAAGCTAGAACTTGAGAATGTTTATAATACTTGTAAATAATGCTGCCTCAAACTATTTTACCTTGTGAAAGACAGGTAAGTCAAACACACCTTACAGGTTAAATACCATTGGCTACTCACACCTCACTTCCCGAGAGTCGTCCACGTGTTGTGACTGCACCCTGTGGACCCCACTAGCTCTGCATCCCAGGTTCCCTTGCCCTGCTCTCGTCTACTCTTATTTACGTACCTGCCCCAGGTGATGCCGCTGTATCACCTGCACTAGTCAGATCTGACCATCAACAGTGGCCCCCCATCCTGGGCTCCATCCTGAACTTCCTGCGTCTCTTCCTTGTCGTCTGCTGGCTCTGGCGTACAGGTATCCATCTCCCATCTCCTCTCTGTGATTCTGTTCATCCTTCAAGTCCCAGCTCAACTATTGCTGCTTGGAAGTGAAGGGCTGGGGGTGCACTCAAGCCAAAGCACTGACACTCCCTCCCCAGCTTCTGGGAGATGTGTGTCCCCTGCTGAAGGGAGCCCCCTGGGCCTGGCCACACCCTCCATGGGCTGGGGGGTCTCAGGACTCCTTGGAGGTTGGTGGTGGGACCCAAAGGCCCATCATGGTTTTGGCATGGACCAGCTCTGCGGTGCCAAGCCATCTCAGCAGTGGAAGTGCAGTGTCCCAACCACTGGAACTCCAGGGATGTCCCTACTACCAGTATTTTTAGAAAAAACCTTCAAATATTTTAGGGACTATTAAAAGACTTCCCTGGTGGCTCACATGGTGAAGAATCTGCCTGCAACGCAGGAGACCTGGGTTCAGTCCCTGGATCAGGAACATGCCCTGGAGGAGGGTATGGCAACTCACTCCAGTATTCTTGCTTGGAGAATCCCATGGACCCAGGAGCCTGCCAGACTACAAATCGTGGGGGTCACAAAGAGTTGGACACAACTGAGGGACTGATACTCACACACAAAGGACATTATTAAAATGAGAAAAATTTTCAGGTCTACAAAATAGAGGCTACAGGTGAATTGATTATAAATCGACTAAGCAGAGCTTTTGACCAAATTCAATCAGAGAATAAATTGGACTATCTTCAAACAGAATATTGTGTAGGTTTGACTGGAAGAGTATCATGAGTGCAGAAGAGATGGAAGAAAAACAAATTAAAACGAGTTGTTGAAAGTTGTCATGGTCCGTGAGATCCATGTAAACTCCTCTCCCTTTCAGTGAGGCCCACCCACCCCCACCATAGGTCCTGTAAACCAGCCCTTCTCCCAAAGAGTAACAAGTCAGGTGCTGGATGGATCAAGTACAGAAACAGCCTCAGAATCCTGTGGGGACATTCAGGAAGAAGATGCGCGTGATGATAGGAAATGGTTTTGGAACCGAGCGCATCGTGGGAAATGTGTGTAATTCAGCCACAGGAACAGGCTAAAAAAGGCTATTGAAAAGTTGATTCACTCATTGTGTGGGGCCAGATCCAAGTGTAATTGCAGTGGAGAAATTAGCATTCCATTATTGCAGAGCGGTTCTGAAAAACTGTGTCTTGGCCAATTTGTTTCTCAAATCTGTGTAACATTATCGAACGTGAGTCAGGCGGTAATATTTTTCAGCCTCTGCCTACTTAGTGCCAAAACCCCTAGATGCAAAGTTAAAAAAAAAAAACTATTCATAAAGATGCAGATGTTTTAGCTCTATATACCAAATATTTCACCTATAGTTTTCACTCTTATGAATAATAATTTTATAGGGTTTGGGTGAAAAAAAAAAAACCCACTGATTTGCCTGTTAAGTAGGATTTTTCAGGGTGGAGAGGGGAGGGTGACTGTCCTGCCACTGGACTGTCTGTGGGCATTTCAGGATTGGAGTCTTTTAGGAACTGGATTCTTAGCCCCCTCAAATTTAGTCATATCCATAAATGCATATAAACTTCGGACATATGCAGTCCTTTTGGGCTGCCGTCTATGGGGTCGCACAGAGTCGGACATGACTGAAGTGACTTAGCAGCAGCAGCAGCAGTCCTTTTAAAGATTGTCCAATAATTTCAAAGGTCCATTTTTCAGGAAGAAAAAAGACTTATCAGAATTATAAAAATCAATAAATTCAAAGTATTTTCAAAATAAATGATTTTTAAAATTGTGGTCAGAGGAATGCTATTATTTGAAGAATTCTTACACCCAATTCTGCCCTGGATAAATGAGTCACAAGTGATGTTTCTACATCAAGTGGGCTCAGAGGTAGAAAATGAGAGCTATCTACCTCAACATCCATTCTCTTCTTTTCACTGAGTGATAGAACTCAAATTCCAAATCTTGGCTACATACGTGTGCGTGCTCAGTCATTTCTGACTCTTTGTGACCCCATGGACTATAGCTTCTGTCCATGGGATTCTCCAGGCAAGAATACTGGAGTGGGTAGCCATTCCTTTCTCCAGGGGATCTTCCTGACCCAGGGATCAAAACTGCCCCTCCTGCATTACTGGTGTTTTCTTTACTGCTGAGCCACCAGGGAAGTCCCTTGGCTACATATGTTATTATACAACATATACACATATGTTAATATACAATATTAACTAGCATTAGTTAAGTCCATGTGACTAATTCTGGTCAATGAAAGTAAAGTAAAAGTGTTATACGTGGTGTGTGGGATGGACAGTTAAAGGGATATGCTAAGATTTGTGGCTCAATTTTTGCTCTTTTGTCATTCTTTTCATTCTTCTGTTAGTCTAGAATGCAGGTGAGATGGCTGGAGTGCTAGTAGCCATCCTGGCTCAGGTAATGACCCTGAGGATGCAACCTAATGATAGGATGATAGCTCAGAAAGATTGACGAAACTAGAGCCACATTGAATTGTCTGCCATCCACCTTCTTGAAAAAAAGAGAGAAAGCAAGACAGAAAAACCCTCTCTGTCATTTGTATTGGGATTCCCAGGTGGCTCAGTGGTAAAGAACCCACCTGCCAATGCAGGAGACACAGCAGACGGGGGTTCAGTCTGCAGGTCAGAAAGATCGCCAGAGGAGGAAATGGCAGCCCACTCCAGTATTCTTGCCTGGAGACTCCCATGGACAGAGGAGCCTGGGGGTCGCATAGAGACACACGTGGCTGAGCACACATACACCATCACTTGTACTAGGGATTACTGTCATGTTCAGATGATCCAGATCTAACACAGTAACTCTTCACATGGCATCCGGTCCCATCACTTCATGGGAAATAGATGGGGAAACAGTGGAAACAGTGGCAGACTTTATTTTTTGGGGCTCCAAAATCACTGCAGATGGTGATTGCAGCCATGAAATTAAAAGACACTTACTCCTTGGAAGGAAAGTTATGACCAACCTAGATAGCATATTTAAAAGCATAGACATTACTTTGCCGACTAAGGTCTGTCTAGTCAAGGCTATGGTTTTTCCAGTAGTCATGTATGGATGTGAGAGTTGGACTGTGAAGAAAGCTGAGCACCGAAGAACTGATGCTTTTGAACTGTGGTGTTGGAGAAGACTCTTGAGAGTCCCTTGGACTGCAAGGAGATCCAACCAGTCCATTCTGAAGGATATCAGCCCTGGGATTTCTTTGGAAGGAATGATGCTAAAGCTGAAACTCCAATACTTTGGCCACCTCATGCAAAGGTTGACTCATTGGAAAAGACCCTGATGCTTGGAGGTATTGTGGACAGGAGGAGAAGGGGACAACAGAGGATGAGATGGCTGGATAGCATCACCGACTCGATGGACGTGAGTTTGGGTGAACTCCAGGAGATGGTGATGGACAGGGAGGCCTGGCGTGCTGCAATTCATGGGGTTGCAAAGAGTCGGACACGACTGAGCGACTGAACTGACCTGAACATAATTATAAGCCATTAAGATAGCAGTGATTATTTTGTGACTCTGGCAAAAAGCTCTAGATATTTGGATTGAACATGGGCCTAGAAATAATGGTTAGATTTTTCATTTCTTACTAGTTTCAGTGCTTCAAAGGTATCACAGTGACAAACACCTGACACTCAGACACGGAGGCTTCAGCATTAACTTGGACGGAATCTGGGAAGCTGGGAATGAGTACCTAACCCATTCCTTGGGTGTTCATGTCTCTGAAAGCCCTTTGGAATGCATTTGATCTTCATTTTACTCTCTGAAATGTTTCCTTGAACTTGGTCTCCTCCCAGTTTCCTGCACGGTCGCCTTTGCTCAGAACCTCACCATCTGCTCAGCTTTGCAAGAGCCCTGGCATCTGCCCATGCCCGTCCCCACCATGTACTTCACCCCCCATCCAGATCTGAGATTGTTCTCAATCATGGATCAGGTTCAGCGTAATGAGGTGGGAGAACTACGGTGTTCAGAGTCAGACAGACCTGAGTGTAAATTCTAACCATTCTACTCGCCAGCTGGATGATCGTGGACAAGGTATTTACCTTTGGGGAACCTTTGGTACAATGAAAACACAGTGCCCTGCCTCATGGAGGGACATGTCCTGAAGTCACGCAGGTCCAGCATTTGGCGGCTCTGGTTTTCATAGGCGCCCCTCCCACAGGTTCTGTCCCAGCCCTCTGCACATCAGTTTCACTGTACTCAGGGCTCTCGTGTACAAGGGCGAGGGAGCAGTATGCTTTCTGATCCGCCCGTTTCACGGTGTTCAGGTTGAAGCCATGGTCACTGGTGCTCCTGCTGTGTTCTGAGAACGTGCAGTGTCCCCACACCCAGGAACTCTCGCTGATTCTGGCCACCTGGTCCCCACACCTTCCCTGAAGCCGATTCTAGCAGCTCCAGGGCCTGAGGGCTCCTTTAATTCACAGGGAAGTCTAAAATTTACCCTGGAGAGCAGAACCCACCCTCCACTTTTGTCATATGAATCACCATGGCCTTCCTACTGCAGTGTCTCTGCGCACATGGCTTTACTAATCCAGGCACTGCCATCCAGAAGATGAAGCTGCAAATAACTATGTTGTTGGTTTCAGGAGCTTCCCCCAAATCCATTTATATGGACATTAGATCGGTCAACTTCAGTTTCCGTTTACTCTCCAACACTCCCTCCACAGCTCTCCCCTCCTAACTGGGGGCCACTGTAAGCAATTATACCCCACACCTTACCCAATCAGGCCCTTGCTCAGAAAGAGTTACCTAAACCAAGAAGAGCCACCTTCACCTTTCCTTCAGGATCAGAGGTCCTCCTGCAGGGGAAACAATTAACTCAGATTGCAAATAAAACCACCAAGAGTTATCATCACACACTGGTTAGAATGGCCATCATCAAAAAATCTGCAAACAATAAATGCTGGAGAGGGTGTAGAGAAAAGGGAACCCTCCTGCACTGTTGGTGGGAATGTAAATTGATACAGCTGTTATGGAGAAAAGTGTGGAGATTTCTTTTAAAAATTAGCAATAGAACTGTTAGGGGAAGCACACTGATTGAAACCACCCACCCTGGCCAGGCACCATATAACCATTTGCATGAGTTGTTTTATGACAGGAGATCCTGATAAGGAATACAGAACTAATAAGCCACCAAACCCTCCACCAACCGGAAGAGTTTGGGAAAGGTCGAAAGGAGACACTGCGTGTCCGTCCACTTCCCAGAATCCCTCTCGCTAGCATCCATCTTGGCTGAGCGATGCGTGTGCCCCAGGAAAGACTCTGAATTTGAATGATTGGCCAAAGACCACCCGGAAACTAATCCCATCACTATAAAATCCAAGACTGCGAGCCATGCGGCAGAGCAGTTCTCCTGGGTTCCCTTACCCTGCTGCTCTCCACCCAGGTGCCCTTTCCCAATAAAATCTCTTGCTTTGTCAGCACATGTGTCTCCTTGGTTAATTCATTTCCAAGTGTTAGACAAGAGCCCAGTTTCCTGCAACAGAACTATCATATGACCCAGCAATCCCACTCTTGGGCATACTCCCTGAGATAACAATAATTGAAAAAAACACATGTACCTCAATGTTCATTGCAGCACTGTTTACAATGGCCAGGACAAGGAAGCAACCTAGATGTCCATTGACTAAATAAGGATAAAGAAGAGATGGTACACATATACAATGGAATATTACTCAGCTAGAAAAATGAATGAATTTAAGTCAATTCTAGTGAAGTGGATGAACCTAGAGCCTGTTATACAGAGTTCTGTTAAGTCAGAAAGAGAAAAACAAATACCTAATAATGCATATATATGGAATCTAGATAATGGTACTGATGAACCTGTTTGCAGGGAAGCAAAAGAGATACAGACACACAGAACAGACTTGCGGACATAGAGGGGGATGGAGAGGGAGGGACAAAGTCAGAGAGTAGCACTAAAACATATACATTACTGTATGTAAAGTAGCCAATGGGATGTTGCTGTCTAACACAGGGCACTCAATGCTGTACTCTGTGATGATCTAGAGGGGTGGGATGGGAGGGAGGTTCCAGAGGGAGGGGATGTATGTATTATGGCTGATTCGCATTGATGTATGGCATTAACCAACACAACTTTATAAAGCAATTATCCTCCAGTTAAAGATAAACATTTAAAAAATAAATTCAAATTGCTCCCCCGCAAATTGTCACTGTTGCTTAAAGGAAAAGAAGTCCACTGGAATTTTTTTTTTTTGGTTCTCTAATTTCAGACTGGTTTCCTAAGCTTCCAGTTCAGCCTTGTAGGCAGATATGTACTCAAAAAATTATTTCAAGGTCTATAGTGATCTTTTAAAACAGAATTTGGTTGTGTAGATTGGTAATTGTTAAGAAAAAAAAAGCAGAAATGAGTAAATTTTCAGGTTGTGTGAACACATTCAATACATTTATAGATTTAATGGTGTGATTAGCTGCTTTGCTTTCTTGCCTGAACACATAAAATTTATAATAGGTCTCGGATGTTTTCATAATTTGGCAATTTCTCCCTCAAAAAAAAAAAACCGAAAAGGGACGGAAAAAGCACTGCAACTTCTCAGCTGCAGAAACACACTCATGGGTTTTCTGCTTGAAGAGTGTTCTGGCTCTTCACAGAAGAAATGGCCTGATGATGATGTCCAGGAGAGATGCAATGAGAGCCACACACAGACTTCACATTTTCTAGCAGTTACATTATAAAAATAAGTGTAACAAAATGAAAACTAATTTTAAAACTGTATTGTATTCAAGCTGTTACGTGCAGCATGTTTCCGTGTCAGCCCATGGCACCAGCCAGGACTTGAGCCGGCTGCTCCTGCACAGGGAACAGGAGGGGGACAAGAGGGCCAGGTGGGTGAGGGCAGTGTGGATAAGCACAGTCTCCAGGCCGGGAAGGGGCCCATAGACAGCCGGCCTCAGCTGAGCTCCCGTGACTCAGGCCCTGGGTGACTCCTCTTCAGAGTGTGCAATGATTGGAACCATTCATAGCTCTCAGAATTATAGTCAGAGTTAAATCACGTATGCAAAGCCCCTGGGAAACCCCTGGTGAATGTTCAGCACTGAATAAATGTTAAAACAGACATGTGTGTGTGCATGCATGCACACACACTTTTTTAAGTTGTCCTGGGCATTTGGCAGTATTCGTGGGAACCAGTCAAACTCTGCTTGTCCAGGACAGAGAATTAGCTTCCGCATGTTCCCCGGTGGCTCAGTGATAAAGAATCCGCCTGCCAATGCTGGAGACACTGGAGATCAGGGTTCAGTTCCTGAGTCGGGAAGACCCCATGAAGAAGGAAATGGCTACCTGCTCCAGTAGTTTTGCCTGAGAATTCCACTGACAGAGGAGCCTAGTGGACTACAGTCCATGGTGTTGCACAGAGTCAGACACGACTGAATCGACTTAGCATGCACACATGTTGTCCATAAGGAATTTGCGTTCACTCTTCATTAATTTTTTTTGGTTAAAATATTTATTTTCATTTATTTATGTGGCTTCACAGGGCCTTTGTGGGTTTGGGAAAGATCCTACCGGTGAATCAGGGGAGACAGAGGGCATCTTCAAGTGTGAACGGTCATTCTGGGGTGTCAGTTGTTCTGAGAAGGAGAGTTTCCAATGAGAGCATGCCAAGGCCTTCCCAATGCGATATGTGTATAGCTGAGAAGCTGCTGACAAATACTGAAGATGCTAAAACACTTTCTTCCTGGACAAGGATTTCCTAGAGTCAGGGAGACACTGGTGGTCTGGGTGCATCAGAGCACGGCGTGGCCAGCACTGGGGGTGGAGGCTTCTTCCTCTCTGGTCCGAGGGTGTTATTTGTTTGTTTATTTTCTTGTTGCCCTGGGTCTTTGTTGTTGCTTGTTGCCTGCAGCTTTCTTTGGTTGAGGTGAGCAGGGGCTACTCTCTAGTTGTGGTGCGTGGGCTTCTCCCCGTAGGGGCTTCCCGCTGCAGAGCATGGGCTCCAGGGTGCACGGGCCCCATAGATGTGGCAAACGGGTGGAGTTGCCCCCTGGCATGTGGGATCTTCCAAGATGAGGGACTGAACATGTGTCCCTTGAATCGGCAGGTAGATTCCCAATCACAGAACCAGCAGGGAAGTCCCCTCGGGCCTTATTTCTTGGCAAGAAATATACACGGCGATTTCCAATGGAAAGATGTTTGATTCTTCACAAGCACTGTAAATGTCTGTCCCTAAAGTGCAATTCTTCCTTCCAAACATCTAAACTATCTCCTCTTACACTCAGTCCCAGATTTCATTCCAGACAGAATAAGGTAATCGGTCACAGAAGGAAAATAGCTGCATTTATATATGATAATACATATTTGAGTGGAAAACTCTGAAACAGCAGATGTTTCTTAGAGCAGGGAAATGTCTTCTCTTTATGTTTCTAAATATTCAATCACTGGAAAAGGTCGGCACAAAGTGTCCTTTACTCATTCGGGGCCAACGTGAAGCTGTCAATCCTATACAACGCAGCTTTGAACCCAACTCAATAATTATGTTGTTCTGCCTTAACAACAGCAAATATAAGTCATTTATATTTTCCTTATTTGAGGGAAGGAATCCATATGGAGAAGGAAATGGCAACTCATTCCAGTATTCTTGCCTGGAAAATCCCATGGACGGAGGAACCTGGTAGGCTATGGTCCATGGGGTCGCAAAGAGTCGGACACAACTGAGCGACTTTACTTACTTACTTATAATCCATATGAAGATTTTCAATCCCAATTTGTCAAGTTAATGATTAGGGTGTCAGATTTGCATGATGGGTCTGTACAAGAAAAACACATCACAGGGGTGTGGCTGAGATGCAAAAATGATACTTCTTTGAACAACTTTATCCAGATTGGTGGTGACACTGACCCCTTCTCCCCTCAGGCTGCTGGGACGTCGGCTGGGAAGTCGGGGGTTGGCCTACAGGAGGGACAGGGGCTTCTCTGGGGGTCAGAACTGGGTTGAACCCTGACTGTGGACTTGTCTCTGGAATGTGAAGCAAATTATTGACTCTCCAAGTCCTGTAATGCTGAGGGAAACCTTTCCACTTGTTGCGTCTAGGAAGCTGCGAGGATGAACTCAGGACCTCAGGACACCAGGAGGCGCTGTTGTCCCATCAGGATTTAGGGATAGTCCACCCACTCCAGTGTTCTTGCCTGGAGAATCCCAGGGATGGGGGAGCCTGGTGGGCTGCCGTCTATGGGGTCGCACAGGGTCGGACACGACTGAAGCGACTCAGCAGCAGCAGCAGCAGCAGCAGCCCATATCCGGGCTTCCCATGTGGTGCTAGTGGTAAAGAATCCATCCCCCTCCCAATGCAGGAGATATTAAGAGATGCCAGTTCGATCCTGGGTTGGGACGATCCCATGGAGAAGGAAATGGCACCCACTGCAGTGTTCTTGCCTGGAGAATCATATGGATAGAGGAGCCTGGCTTGCTGCAGTCCATAAGATTGCGAAGAGTCGGATATGACTGAAGCAACTTAGCACACATGTGTCAGAACCCAACAAATCTTATTTTTAAAACATTCAACTTTGGAAAAGCACATAGCAGTATTTATTAGAGCTGGCCCTAAAATCCCATTCTTAGTTTTAGACCTGAAAGAAATGAATGAATACCAACAGATGTCATAATCTTGACTAATTCTTGTTTTCTTTCTTCCAGTTGAGACAACAGCTAACAGGTGAGTAGATGGCGCCCCATGGCCGAGATATTAAAACCAGTGGAAGGTGGTCCAATCTGACTGTACCTTTTCCTGGTTTTCTGGTCTTGGACAACTTACCCACTTTCCTGAGCAACAGTTTCCTCATCAGTGTTTTTGGGCCTCGGGATGTTTGCTCCATAAATGTGCTTGAGGATTTCAGGACAAGACTATATGGGCATCAGTGATGGGGTCTGACAGTGTCAACAGTGATTAACCAATTAAATCTGCTTGTATTATAATCAGCTGCTGAATTATGACAAGAAATAGCAGGGTATTGCTCCCAGACCACAATAAAATGGATGTGATGTGTGGAAAGAGACGTAGAAAACACGAGTTTTAAGAAGATTAGTAAAATATTTATGTATCATGATGTCAGTTTTAAAACATTTTCTAGGGAGCCAGATCAAAGACTCACTTACCCTCTTCTTTTTGCTCAGAATGTAGTTACAGTGGAAGAATTTTACTTCTCTGCCTAAAGGCTCCAGGACTTTTCACGGGCTGGTGACAAGGTTTTCACCTGAAAACAACCACAGCAGAACTCATCGTCAGTTTTTATTTCCTACCAAATATCAGAGGTACAGCACTGAACACAATTGTGTTGCCTTCAGGTAAGAAATTGTAGCGCTTCCCTGGTGGCTCTGATGGTAAAGCATCTGCCTGCAATGTAGGAGACCCGGGGTTCAATTCATGGGCTGGGAAGATCCCCTGGAGAAGGAAATGGCAACCCATTCCAGTATTCTTGCCTGGAGAATCCCATGGACAGAGGAGCCTGGTGTAATTGTTTGAATGGATGGAACAAATTGTCTTTAATGGAGATTTGATCCTTCTTTGGTTTTAGATCTTTCTTTGGTATTCTAGAGTCTGTGTGTGGAAATTATAATTCTTTAGCACAGATGTTTATAAAATGACCCCCTCTCCCACTTATCTGGGTTTCTTGCTTCTTATGGCCTCACTTCTCACTAATTTTTGGGTATTTCAAACACCTGCTTGGTGGATGGCCGTCTCATTGTCATCTTCTGTAGATGCTTCTCCACACGGCCTGCAATGTCTTTCTTCCAACTTGCCAGCTTGTCTGTAATCAACACTTCTTTCCAGGGAATCGGAGTCAGGATGGCACCCTGCTCACTGTGTCCACAGGAAGCTGTGTTCCTGTCACTCACTTCCTTGTCCCCCGCTAGGCTGAACTCCCTGGGAGTGGGCCTGGCGCACATGTCTTCTGATAAAACACCTGTCATCTGAGCATCTCTGACTCGCCATCCTGTCTTGTTTCTCCTCTTCTGCCACATCTACTGACTGGGATGTGTATGGAGCTTGCGGATGTAATGCTCCACAGAGGGCAAGACGCCCGTGCTCTGCAAAGAGTGCGCTAAGAACCACGGAGCAGATTTGCGGCTTGTGATCCCTTTACAGGACGGATCACATGTGCATCGTAGAAACATCAGCTGGTGATTCCAAGCGAGCTACAGGGACTTCCCTGATGGTCCAGTGGGTAAAGAATCAGCGTCTCAAAGCAGGGGACACGTGTTCAATGCCTGGACCGGAAAGATCCCTCATGCCTCGGAGCAACTAAGCCTGAACACCACAACTACTGAGCCAGCACACCTGGAGTCTGGGAGCCGCAACTAGCGAGTTCAGAGGCTGCAACAACAGAAACCGAGAGATACAGTGAAGTCCTCCACTTGCTCTGACTAAGACCTGATGCAGCCAAATAAATAAGAACATTTTTTAATATATATATTTAAAAACCAAGCTAAATATATATTCAACTGTTGTGTGCCAACCCCTATAATGCAAAGGTCTATTCAGGTATCAGTCTTTTCTCTGGGGACCCAGACTCCCCTTCAGTCAAGTTCGCTTTAAAACAAGGATGACATGGTTTTTTGTTTTTTTTTTTTTTAAAAACTATATTGAGTATGAATGGCAACCAACCTAGAGATGTGTAAAAGTGAGCAAGAAACTATAAAATTAAATTAAGCTGTTTGAAATAAGATAGGAAAAACAGGTAAGACAAAGAGGTCCTGTGAAGAATTAACAATTTTCCTTTAATCTGAGTTCAGCTGGCTTGTAGGAATACACAGAGATACTCCTCAAAGCATGAGGAGGGTGGGGCCTCTCTTACTGCTCACCAGACGCGGGTGAATTTCCAGCAAAGGTTTCCTGACATCGGAGGCAGCCGCCCTTCCGTGTGTGCCTTTACTGGAACTCAGGCTGGGATGGCGTAGCAGCTGGCAAAAAGTCCTCTCCACTTGGGGTGAGAAAACAATCCAAGCAGACTGGCTGATGGACCCCAAAGAATCAGAGTGACTCAGAGGTTCAGGGGTGCCCTCCCCTTCCCCCCTCACTGAGCTCCTGGGGCATGGGGGACAGTGTTTATCATGGGCTGGCCACAAACATCTCTATATAACAGCTCGAGAAAGACCACAGTGAAACTCTTTTCCATTTTTATTTCCTACCACACACCAAATGTACAGCACTGAACACAATCTGTTGCTTTGATGTAAGAAATATTAATTGTTTGAAGAAACGGTATACAAACTACTTCAAATTAAAAAAATGCATACATCATTGCCTTTTTTTTGTTTGTTTACAAAAGACCCAATTTACAGTATCGATCGTTAACATCATGGAAAGAAACAAAAATTCAGTGCACGTTACAAAACAGACCAAGTACAAAGGCGGCAAATAAAAACAAACATCCTTCACAGAACCATCCCGTTCAAACTAAGCAAACACAAATCAACGAACCTGAATCGCAGTAAATTATGGTAATAAATACATAGGTTGGTAAGAGATTTCTTTTAAATTAAATAAAATATATAACAAACTTGTTAAAATATTTAGCAAATTAAACCTTTGTCTTTGTAATAAGTGAACTCATTTGTATGCATCTATCGAGGACTGTATAGCAAAATGTTTGTAAATACATAACTTTAATAGAAAATTTTGTTTGGTGTCCTGTTTATAATAGACAGCACACGCGTTAGCTCTTTTTCCTTAAAGTTGATTTTTAAATACCCACCGCTCCTACCTAAGAACAGACATCTCATTTTCACTAGACTAAGAGTCAAGGATTTCAATGAACGCCAAACCAAAGATAAGCCCCACTTAATACAGAACAATGACTAGTGTCAAGGTGGGGGGAATCACCATGCATGGCGCTTCAGCTGGTGCAGCAACAGTGACAACGGTGGGAAACAGCAAGCCTGCGAGCGCCATGGCATCCGGTCCACATACACATCCATGTTGCTAAGAAAAATAAACACTTTGTTACAGCACTGAAATCAAGCCCATTTACACGGAGGCACGTCGCACACCCGGGGTGTGTGCACAGCAAAAAGGCAGTTTAGCTGGTTGTCTATACCTTTCTCTTAAAAAAAATAAATATAAAAAAACTTTTGAAACAATGCTTAACTACTTTACAATCCCTGAAATAGACATTGCCTTTCCTATAGCAACTACTAACCTCTGATCCATCCAGAAACGTGAGATCACGGGCTCAATCTCGTGTCGGTGAGCGTGTCTGTGTGCCTGTGGGTGTGAGTGTGTGTATTTTGCAGCACTCCTCTGTCTGCAGAAAGACTTTTGTCAAATTGAAAGCTGTCTGTTTGCCTCAGGGGACTGAGACAATGTTGCCAGTGTTTAAAGCAATGACTCAGATCCGGGTGCCGTTGGTGCTTGTGTGACTGTATTTTCCATTCCTTTCCAGTCAACCCAGTAAGATAAATGCTATTTCAGGGGATATGGTATCTACACAGTTTTCCATTTGGGTGCGTTTACATTTGCTAAGTACAAATCTACAACAGTGTCCCTCGTGTATTGTACCAACAAGTGGCAGGAAAGCCTGGCCAGTTACATCGAGTCTTATTTCTCATCTTGGGGTAAGAGCTGCCAACTATCTGGTATAACCTGAAAACAAATAGACAAACCTGCATCGCTAAAAAGCTTGTTTCTTGAAATAATTTCAAATAAATAATTCATATGAACTGAAACCGGACAGCCAAGTCGAATACTTTGCTGATAGCTCTATTTAATTATTGCTAACAAATTTGAAACAGGCTGGTTTTCAGTCAACTGTGCTTCTGTAGGGCACACATCCTGTGAGTGAGTGCCTTTTATCTGTGTCCCTCCACGCATTTTACCCAAGCCCGTTCGTAAACACAAAGCTCGTGAAAGGGGTTGGGGGTGGGGGGTAGAGTGTGCAATAAAAATTAAACTGGACCACAGTGCAGTCCTTAGACAAGGATTTTCCTTCATATTTTTTTTTGTCTTCTTTAAACCCAGCCAGATATGTAATTTGAGAATAGCATTTCTAATATTTAAATTCTATTGGAAAATAAATTAATAAACACACTTGTAAAAATATGGCAGACTTCAAAATGCAGTTAAAAGATAAAAAACTCTTTGATTAGAAATAAATAAAATATAAAAATGTCACATTTATTTTACATATACTGTACAAAAAAAAACCCAAAAGAGTGCAATGAAGGAATAAAAGGAAAACATATGAAAATAAATAAGATCTAATATTTGACTGCATTGCTTTTTCATCCAAAGAGTCTATCATAGTTTTTCTTTCCTTTTCACGTCAGCTGGGGGGTCGGGGGGAATTAGTGCAATGTTGCAATTGTAAATGCAGTATGTCCACTGCCTGCCCAGGTGGCCTGGAGCCCCTCCAGGTGTGTCTGCGAGGCTGGCAGGGCTCCCCAGGGCTGGGGCACTACGGTCTACACGTGGATGCCCTTGACCGCCTGCTTGATGCTCTCCAGGAGAGCTTTGCATTCCGGCGAGTAGTCCCGCTCCAGGTTGCTGTACATGTCTGTGAGCGTGTTGACATATGCCTCGAAATTCTGCTCGCTGATGGGCCCCTGAAGGAGGACAGAATACAGGGCTCCAGTCACGTGACCTGGGCTGCCGGGAAAGGGGGAGCAGGGAAAGGGGGTGTGGTATTCTGACCCTGGAGCCTAGGGAGGGGTGAGGGCACCCGTGTGGCAGTTGGAGTTCAGGGGGAGTCAGGAGTGAGTGTGTGGTGGGCTGGTCTGCTCACTCTTCACTCAGCTAGTGGGGGAGTGTGACCACTTATCTGTGCATGTGTGCCAAGTCCCTTCAGTTGTGTCCCACTGTTTGAGACCCCATGGACTGTAGCCCACCAGGCTCCTTTGTCCATGGGATTCTCCAGGCAAGAACAGTGGAATGGCTGCCATTCCCTGCTCCAGGGGATCTTCCCAACCCAGGGGTTGAACCCACATCTCTTACATCTCCTGCATTGGCAGGCGCGTTCTTTACCACTAGCGCCATCTGAGAAGGCCGACCGACTGTCCATACTTTGGGAAAAGCTTAGAGCCACACAGGATGGAGGTCTGGCTACTGGGTCAGGTCCCTCCCAGCTGCACCCCTTCTGAATGCCTTCTGCACCCCTTCTCCTGAGGAGGGAGGGGTCTCAGCCTCAGCTCATGTGTGCATGAGCTCAGCACAGAGACCTTGTCTGCAGAAGGGGGTGCAGGCCGGGCAGGGGAGGGGAGGGGAGGCCCTGCTTGTGCCAGAAGCTTCCCCAGACCGCCCTGAGCTGGGACCGAAGGGATGTGGGGGTGGGGGGGGGCAGCTGTCTGGTGAGAATTGTCCTCTTTCATCCTCAGACTCCTTTGTCCACATCCCCATTCCAAGAGTCAGAAGCAGGCTCCTTCCCCCCTTTCTCTGTCCTTCCAGGTGATGATGGGATCCATAGTCAGGTTTGTTCATCTCCTGCTCTCTGTGTGCTGGGGCACCTCCTCTCCCTGACCCGATGGCTCAAACTGAACAGCCCCTGGACATGTGGAAACTGCACATGAGTGAAGGACTGAGCAACCAGCAGGTTCCCCCTGCCCAAGCCACCCTTCTGCTCCAGCCCTGGGAGGGAGTCTGGGGGCACGGGGAGGGAGCTGTGGCCTCAGACTGACCATCTGTGGGAGCTGGATGTCAGCAAGGCTGGAGATGAGGGCCTGGCTGAGCCCCGCCAGCTCCTTCAGCAGGCTCTCGTTGTTCTGTTCTATCAGCTTGTTCTCCTCCTCGATGGTCTTTAAGTTGCTCTCCATGGACGTAATCTGAAAGGGAGAAATTGGGAATGTGGAAGCAGATTCCGGAAGGACAGGGCACCAGGTGGGTCTTGTGCCATCCTTACTCCCTTCCCTCATTCTTTCTTTTTACCTGTGTCTGGAGTTTCATCATATCGGCTTCAATTTTAAGGTTGGACTCGTTGAGTTCCTTTATTTCTTCATCCAAATGCCTAATTTCTTCATCACTCTCTATACCTGTAAAAAGTCAGATTTTTTTCAATTCCAAGTGAAAAAAGAAGACTGACAAATCTGAGTCCATATATGTTTAATTTGTGGTTTGGTAAGTGAGAGCTGGACCGTAAAGAAGGCAGAGCGCCAAAGAATTGATGCTTTTGAACTGTGGTGCTAGAAAAGACTCTTGAGAGTCCCTTGGACTGCAAGGAGATCCAATCAGTCAATTTTAAAGGAAGTTAACCCTGAATATTCATTGAAAGGACTGATGTTGAAGCTGAAGCTTCAATACTTTGGCCACCTGATGTGAAGAGCCAACTCATTGGAAAAGACCCTGATGCTGGGAAAGACTGAAGGCAAAAGGAGAGGGTGACAGAGGATGAGATGGTTGGATGGCATCACCAATGCAACGGGCATGAACTTGGGCAAACTCCGGGAGATGGGGGACAGGGAAGCCTGGTGTGCTACAGTCCATGGGGTTGCGAAGAGTCAGACACAACTTGGCGAATGAACAACGACAAGTGAAAGTGAGACTTTAACTTGAAATGTTGAATTTTTACCCAAATCCATGTCCAAGATTCTAAGAAAGTGGGTTCAAAGAGTTGCAGGATGGACTCCCTTGGTAAGAACTGCCCCAGGATTCAATGTAGCTCTGCTGTGTTCCAGGTCTGCTGGCAGATGAGTTCACAAGTAAGGTCTCATTGGAACTTGGCTGGACCCTGTGGGGCAGGTGTCATCATCCCTTCCCCCATGAAGGCCAGAGCCTCACAGGGGCTAAAGGAGGCTCACTGACCACCGACATGACCACATCACCTGGCTGGGGCCAAGGGAAGGGGCAGGGCTGACCTGAGATCCAAGGCCTGTGAGTCTGTTGTGCACAATGTCACCAGGACAGGAGCACCTGGACTGTGCTGATTAGTGACCAAATGTAGGGACCTTCTGAGCCACTATTAGAGGCAGGGTGGGGGGCAGTCCTGGCAGGTGGGTTCAAGCCCAGGGACCCACAGCTTGACTTCTTTGTGGACTTTAATCAGAAGCAAATGTGGTCTGGGGGCAGTGTGGCTTTGGAGTCTGAACACTTCCTGACTCTTTTTGTTGAAGTTGAGTCACTTCACCTCCTCGTGCTTCAATAAAATGCTGTGAGAATTAACACAAAAAAACATAAAGTGCTGAACAGACAACAGGTTCTCAATGAACGGGGTTATCTTCCCGTCATTCTTTTATAGGAGTATGAGTGCATTTTAAAGATTTTAAAAGTCAGGAATAGTGGCTGATAGAAGCAGGATTTAAGGTCATCTCAACAGTCCAGAATGATGACTCTAAACCAGAAGATGACAATTCAGCAGGATAAATGTGATCACCAGCATTTAGATTTAGTAAGATCAATGCCTGGAAGCAGGCTGGGTGGGAATCGGCAGCTTGTGTGCAGAGGTGCAGGCTCTGGTATCTTCCTGGGTCAGGGCTCTTGAACAGCAGTGCATCACCTACTGAAGCTGGGCCTCGCACAGCCCAGCAACTTTACTCCTAGGGGCAAATGTTTACACACCTACAACAGGAGGATGTGCGAGCTGCACGAGGCATATTGTGCATGGAAGCACAACCTGGAAACAAGCCACTGTTTCTAAGAGTCGCGCATGGATTTAAAAGATGGAGCAATGCTTTCAGACTCATGTAGAACTGAGTGCCAAAGATGTCATTGACTAAAATCGATGAAGCCAAGTAATGATTTCGCCTCTGTTTCCCAGATGCGTTAGGATGATCTTGTAAGAGAAGAACACATGCCTGAGAAAACGCTGATGAGAACTCAAGAAAAGTACTCAGAAATCAGAGGGACATGAGAAGATTCCAGTAGGGAGGATGGCTTAGCCACTGTGTCGGGGGTCGACCCTGGGAGAACATGCAGGGAAATAGAGACAGAGATGCTGAATTAAACCATCTGGATTCATCATAAAAATATCATTCTGGGTGTAGGACAAAAGGTAAAGAAGGATTCAAACATGGGTGCCCAAACCTTGAAATTTCATAGAGGGCTCATACCAGGAACACACACACATGCAGGCTTGTACAAAAACTGTCATTTTAAGATTCAAGGACAAAAGTTCAACCAGTGAACCCTAATTCTTCCAGCATCATTGCCCAATTTTCTCTGTTGGAGATCCTTATTAAAAAATAGGAAAAAAACCAAGACATTGTTTTTTAGAGAAAGTTACAGCTTAGTTCAAATTTCAGGAAAGTGTCTTTCTTGCCTCTTCAAATATCACTTCCAGCATGGAGCAGGGTTTGGATGTGGGCCCCTTGGGGGGCCAAACCTTGGGGGTCATGGCCCCGCCCTGTCCTCCTACCTCCAGATGCTTTGACCTTGATGGTCATTAGTTCTTCAGAGACTTTGCCCTTCTTGATGGCTTGTGCATTGAGAGGACATCCAGACAAGCTGTGAAAGTGAAAATTACACCAGTGGGTGAAACCCATACTATTTCTTAGAAAAATTAAAATTTTGTATTCACTACATACTCTTTAAGTCTTTGCCTGCTTACTCATTACATTATAATCTGCAGTCTCTGTGCAGAAAGTAACAATATCTCCTAAAACAAAAGCAGTGAAAGTCGCTCAGTCCATGTTCAACTCTTTGAGACCCCATGGACTATACGGTCTGTGGAATTCTCCAGGCCAGAATACGGAAAAGCGTAGCTGTTTGCTTCTCCAGGAGATCTTCCCAACCCAGTGATCGAACCCAGGTCTCCCACTTTGCAAGCGGATTCTTTACCAGCTGAGTCATAAGGGAAGCCCAAGAGTACTGGAGTGGGTAGCCCATCCATTCTCAGGCAGATTTTCCCGACCCAGGAATCCAGCTGGGGTCTCCTGCTTTGCAGGCGAATTCTTTACCAGCTGAGTTACCAGGGAAGCACATGAATAATGTAAATGTTTTGTATTTTTTCTTAAATCAAAATACAAATAGCTAGTGTAGATCATTATCATTTAATCAATTTTTTTAAAACATCACTATTTTGTATTTTTGTGTCATTTTTTTCTTTTAGCAGTAATTACTTTATTTTCTGTAAATGTAAAATTGTACCTATACAGTTTGAATAAGATTTGCTCCAAATTAGTCAAAATGCCATGGATAATAAATCTAGTTCTTTCTGTCTCTATGCACACTTTCATCAGATCTTTACAGAATGACTCAAAATAATACAGGCTCAAAATAATTATTCTATCCCATGATGGCAAATTCAGTTTGAGTAAGTGAAAGTTTCAAATTTACTCTTTAATTTTTCTTAAAAAAAATGGTTTTGTTGGAGTATAGCTGTTTTACATTCTGTATTATTTTCTGCTGTACAGAAAAGTGAAGCAGCTATTCTGTAGCTTTTTAAAACATCATTTTTTATTAAAAAATCTCTTTGTTGTTATTTAGTTGCTCAGTCGTGTCCAACTCTTTTCAACCAAGTGGACTGTAGCCCGCCCGGCTCCTCTGTCCATGGGATTCTCCAGGCAAAAGTACTGGAGTGGATAGCTGTTCCCTTCTCCAGGAGATCTTCCCAACCCAGGGATCAAACCCACGTCTCCTGCTTTGGCAGGCAGGTTCTTTACCACTGAGCCAGGTATGTGACAGGAAAATAAAAGGAGGGGCTGCAGGTACATTTAGGAGCCCTCATTGCTCACGGTGCACTGTCTTGTAGACTGTTTATATATCTTTCCTACAAAGCTGTTCCATTCAGGCCTGCTTCTTTCATCTGTTTTATTTAAATTGCACCAAAATGATAATGACAACATTGAACAAAACATGTTTTCTGTTGGACATGATGAGATGATTTTTTGTTCTAAGCAGCCACTAATTTTTTGTCATTTGTTATATTTTTGGATCAACAATTTTGAAATAAAATTAAAAATTATAATAATCAACCATTGAAAGTATTTTTTCCCACAGAAATTTGGTTACTAATTATTCATGAGACAATCATTTTCCATCCAAAGATTAGGACATTTGCTAGAATGAAAGAGGGTATTTCTGAAGCAAAACCCTTAGTAAACGCTTGTAGAGTGCATGCATTTTTTGAAGAATTTAAAATTATTCTATATTAAGATGATATGAAATAAAACAATACTAGATATGTAATACTACATGTAAAAGGAAGGCTGTGTGGTTTTCCAAGACTTGATAAATTATGAAATATTTTACACAGCGAAATAAAACAATGGAAAAGCAGAAACTGAACTGTGACCATGATATTCTGTTTTGGAAACTGCTCACATAAACAGTGGCCTCAACTGGCACAATATTATAAAGCAATTATCTTCCAATTAAAAAAGAAAGAAAGAAGATGCGAAAAAAAAAAAAAAAGAGTGGCCTCTATAAGCTGCATTATCTTTCTTTCTTTTTCTGGGAAGTTTTTGCCAGTCTGTCTTGTTTTATGACACCTACTGTGTTCTGAGAAAAGGGTCACAAACAGGATTACTGTCTAGTTGGTAAATGGGACTTTAAAAGTGACCTGCGGGAGGCTGGTAACAAGATGGATGTTAACACCTCCAGAGAGTTCTCTGACTCTCCCCTTGAGGGTCTGGGTTATTCAGACAACACGGGCTGAGAGGAGCGGTTGTGTGGATGGTCAGTGAAGCCCCACAACCACAGGGCTGACATCTAGTAGAGTTCACGACAGATACGAGATTCTGGCCTAAAAATGCCACTGGGGGCTTCCGTGGTGGGCCAGGGGTTAAGAGTCCGAGCTTGCAACGCAGGGGCACGAGTTCCATCCTGGTGGAGGAACTAAGATCCCACATGCTTGTGGCGGGGCCAAGAAAATTTTTAAAAATGCCACTGGGTATTTTGTATCTCCAAGGATATGAAACAAATCCTAAATTTAAGAAAACTAGGGCTTGAAAATATTTTTAAAGTTCCTTTTTCTTTTCAGGAGGCCAGGTCCTCCACAAGGCTCAGTTCTGCTGCTCAGGGAAAGGGGAGGTTGGCCGGGCGTCACCTTCAGGGTCTGGGCAATGCATTGTAAAGGCAGGAAAGATGTGCTTTATATGGCTTGGACCAAATTCACAGTGCAATGAAAGTACAGGAAGGCAATTTTAAACTATATATATCTTTGTCTGCTCTGTTATAATGAAATTGCAGGTGACACATTTGTGTGAGGGACGTCCCTGTATAATATATTTATAATCTTCAAAAAAATGACAGTTACATCTAGTAATAAATGAGTTATATTTAGTCCCAGGACTTCCGGTTTTCAGCTTCAAACATCCATGAGTGTGTGTGTTTATCTGTGTATTTAATACTACACCATTCGTCACCTCAGTTGCCATTCTTTCAAAGTGGAGGTTTGTAACATGAAGATGCAAAGCAAGGTTGTAAAGTGCTTATCATGTAACCCTGATGCTGGGAAAGATTGAAGGCAGGAGGAGAAGGGGGCAGCAAAGAACGAAACAGTTGGATGGCATGACTGACTCAATGGACATGAGTTTGAGCAAACTCCGGGAGATAGTGAAGGACAAGGAAGTCTGGCATGTGGCAGTCCATGGGGTTGCAAAGAGTCAGACATGACTTAGTGACGAAACAAAAGCAACAAACACAACACTGACGTCATGCACAGGTAACTGCTCTAGGCAAGCTCCATAACTGTTCCCGTTTTGCTGAATCTTAAATGGGAAAAGTTACAGACCGTGCCTTAGAGGATGCCCAAGAGGAATCTGCAGGAGTGTTGGCCTGGTGGTTGGAAGGAGCCAGGAAACACCCGGGGTGGGCTGGTACCTAGCTCAGGAGAGGAGCTTTGTGTCCTGATGCTGTGAGCTGTGCATGGGGGCAATTCTTGAACTTCCCTGCACAAGGATTTGTCTGTCAACGGAGGCAACCATAGTGCCTGTAGCTCATGGGGTTTGTGAGGGTTTAAAGGAATAAACAGTATGAGGAACTTAGCTGGAACAGCCTCTCTGCCAGGACAGAGCAACCTGGATAGCGGCTGGCCTTTGGCAGAGATGGGAAAGACAACCGAACCATGTCAGGATGTTAGGGGCGAGAATAGGACAGATAAAGGTGTATCATAGGTCAGTAGTGTAATCCCAGCACAAGTCATTCCTACTGTAATGAACTATTGCATATATGCACATATATTAATACAGCTGTACAAAAGGGAAAGGAAATAGTCTGTGTCAAACACTTATTATGTGCCAGGCAATAAGCTAGGTATTTTATTATATTACTTGTATGAAACCCCATACAGCGTAAAAGAAAAGCATTCCACCTCAAAGAGAATTTCCCCAGGTGACGTTCAGGCTCTTTGAGTAGCAAGACTGAAAAGCAGTGCAATCTGAATTATTCATTTGTCTAAACTCTTAATTGTTTCTCTTCTATAAAATAATATCTCTGCATTAATATTGCAGCCTATATTTTTTCAGCTCCTAATTTTCTTTTTCACGTGATGAAATAAACGGTCTGTACATAGATACACACAATGCGTATCTGCAGTTGAAAGAACAGCCTTGAGGGGTTTACCATGCGTTTACCTGCAAACACAGAACACGCTTTCAAGCCTCACCAGCCCCGTACAAGAGCTGGCTCCTGGTCCCCAGAGACGGCCACTGACTCCAACTATAGAGGAGTAATTACCTGACTCTTTAAAAATGGGATTTTGCTACATCTTTTTTCACTCGGTGGAAACAAAATCACAACACACGTGTCCCTCAGCGCTGTGTCACTCAGTACCTGCTCCAGTCCTTGAGGAGCCTTCAGGCCCATACCGATCAGCAGCCCTGCACGTGGAACCACCGCTGTTTCCTGTGCTTCGGGGACTGTGGTGGGGGGTGAGTGGGGGACGGGTGGGGGGTCAGTGGGGGGCGGGTGGGGGGGCGCGTGGGCCCCAGCCTAGAGTAGGTGGAGCAGACCTCCTGGCACACGTCTGTCTCTGACTCCGGGTTCAGGAGTGTCTCTGGGGCTGAGCTGGCAGCTGGATGGCAGGGCACCTTCGCTCACCTGCCCCATTACACCTATTACATCAGCTTTCCGACACAGTTCTTCCAGCTCCTCCTCCTCCATCCACAGCCCTGAGGGTCCCTGCACCCGCATCAGGCCTTGGTGTCACCACATAAGACTACCCGGGAGTTTACAGAGAATTCTAACTGAGGGATGTGCTTGCCACTGTCCAGTATTGACGTTTCATTATTGATGTCAACATGGATATTACAGGCTCTGTGATAAGGAAGCATGGCCGCTGCAGAGCCCGTGTGCCACTGGGCTCACCTGATTTGTGACTGTCCTTCCTAAATGGGAGATGACAGTGCAGACCCCGCAGAAAACAATGTATGCTGCTGTGAACGTGATCAGGCATCTGAGAGCCATCAGAAAAGAAACCACCGGAAGAGTTCAGGAGCACTTCCCTGGTGGTCCAGTGGCTAAGACGTCACACTCCCAATACAGAGGGCCCAGGCTCAATTCCTGGTCAGGGAACTAGATCCCAAAGGCCGCCACTAAAGATCCTGTATGTTGCAACTAAGACCCAGCACAGCCAAATAAATCAGTAAATAATAAATAAATGTTAAAGGATAAAGAGTCCGGATTCCTCTACAAGCAGGTGTGACTCGGAGAAGAGAACCTCATTTCCCGACATACAGACATGCACCTGGGAATGAAATCAGCTTTGCTGTGTTTGCATCCTGCCCATGAGCAGAGCGCCAGGACTCCCTTGTGCTTCATTAGATCTTAAATCTGCATCGTGAACCACAGCCCCATGACGGGAAGGGCCCAGTGCCCGGAGAAGCATGCAGGAACCCTCCAGGTCCTCTCCTTGAGGTGGAATGAGGACGACACCTGGGCTGGGATCAGTGCTTCTGGCCACAGGCCGGATGAAGTCCATGCCACTGAGTGAAGAAGGAGCTGAGTACTTGGGAAGCTAGAAAGGCTTTTCTAAACCTCTCTCACCCTCTGTGTACTTATCAGTGGCTGTGTCCTTTTCTTTCTGGCTTCTGGGGACGAGTCACAGCTTCCCAGCTGCAAACTATCTACCATTTGGTCTGAAATGGAGTCAGTTCGTGAGCAGAAGGGAATGACATCAATGAGCAAAGTGAAGCTTCACAACCATATGACATCAGAGAGTCGTTGTCACCACCCAGAAGTAAAACAAACCCTTGAAAGATAGAACCATCCGAAAAACAGTGGCATGAGCAACATTTTAGGACAAAAGATACAAGCACAGTTTTGAAAGTACCTGAAAGTCAAGCAGTGAATTTCAGAAATAGAGAAAAGAACATTTTCCATCTCTCAAACTGGTCTAATACCTCTCTGGCAAGACTTACTGCTTGAAATCTAAGGTGCTCATTGCTAGAACATTCCTGACCTTGGGGGTCTCTCCCCCACACCCAGCCAGTGACAATCAATCATAGCAACCACGTGACAGACAGCAAAGCTCACCTCCTGTGGGTGACGAACACGTTGTTGACGTGGCCCAGCCCGTTGCAGCCTGGCAGGGGGCAGTGGGGAAGTTCCTGTTTGTTCAGCTTCCAGGAGAGGGGTGCCCCATTGAGCGGGTTCTCCTTCTGTCTCTTGGCAGCCAAAGGACATCCAGACGCCGTGCGGTGGGATGTGTATTTACCTGATATGTGACCTTGGCCATCACACCCAATCACAGGGCATCTAGAGAGACACAGCACAGTCACTAGATGCTGGGAGAGATGAGATAACCCAGGTGAGGTGCTGTGACCAAATCGAGGCGGCGATGTTGAGTTCAAATCACACAGGAATCAACTGAGGGAGATGACAGGGTTTACCAGATGTCTGGTAGATTCTGTCTACCTTCAACCAGGTAGACAATGGGTCCCGGCAGTGACAATGGTTCCCAGGCTCTGAGCTAAGCAACTGTCGTGCATCATCTGGAGGAGAGAGCTGTCATCCCACTTTATCATGTCATTGTGCCAACTCCCTTAGGTTGTGTCTGATTCTTACTGACCCTATGGACTGTAGCCCACCAGGTCCCTCTGCCCATGGGATTCTCAGGTGAGAATACTGGAGTGCATTGCCATGCTTTCCTCCAGGGGATCTTTCTGACCCGGGGATGGAACTCACATCTCTTAAGTCTCCTGCATTGGCAGGTGGGTTCTTTACCACTAGGGCTACCTGGGAAGCCCATCACCCAAGGCTTGAGGCATATTTCTCAGAGGAGGGAATTCAATTTAGATAAAATTGTGTCTTAGGCAGAATGGAAGTTCCAGGGGAGGTGCAACCATGTTGATGACACCAGGGCACATCCCCAGGAGGCTTCCTTTTGAAAGAGACTGAAAAAAGACACCCCCCCCCCCACACACACACACACTCCTTCTGCAGCATCCGAGAACTGAGCGAGCACAGGGGAAGCCCCTGACCGCTCTTGTCTGTGCTGTCTCAGCACTCGTGATGCTTGGTCCCCAGCCACTTCCCAGCCTGGATCCTGAGTCCTGCCCGCTGACCCTCGTTAGGCTTCTGCCCTGAAGCAGGGTCGCTTACTTGAGTTCAGGGTCTTCTTTTTCTTCCTTCGTAGGAGTCACCTTGACACCACCTTTCCTGGCACGAGGGCAGCCAGACAGGCTGAAGCAGAGACCCAACAAAGAGCAAGAGAGAAGTGTGTGATCTCACAGTATGCTGCCGCCCCTCTAATCTCCATCTTGGGGGCAGGAGTCTGTCCTACCTGCGGTGTGAGGCATAGTTTCCGGTCACGTGCCCTGAACCGTCACAGCCTGGGGTAGGACACCTGGAAAAATGAAAGCAGAGCTGGGCCCTGTTGGCTTGGCGGGGGTGGGTCCCACGATACAGTGCAGAGCCAGGTATTCAAAAACAGGATGAGCCAATTTTGGGGGGCTCTTTTTGCTTAAATACAACTGGTTTTGGCTAAGAATCCATTCATGTTGATGTATGGCAAAACCAATACAATATTTTAAAGTAATTAGCCTCCAATTAAAATAAATAAATTTATATTAAAAAATAATAACAATAACAGGAAATGCTGATATGTAACTACTGCCCAATGCTTGGGAGAAACCGTATCTGTTGTTATCCTGCACCCTTCTTTTCTTCTTTTTAAACCTTATTTTGGAATAACCTGAGATTTGACCCACAGCTTACCACTGGGCGCCTGTCAACATCATGCCAAGTTCTCATCTTTTGCTCAAGGCCAGTAAATGAACTAAACTAAATTTCAGGGACTTGATTTTAGTTGTGAACTTTTGGTGAAGAGGGTATGTGGCTGTGGTTTACTGAGGTGCCATCTACCCCTGGTTAGGTCCACCCTGGCCAGACATAGGTGCAGAGGCTGGGTCCACACTCACTTGAGCTCCTGAGAGTTGGCTGCCATGAGGGACTTCAGGGTCTTATCCGCCAGGGGACATCCAGAAACACTGAAGAGGGAGGAGAGAGGCAAAAACAGAGACACGCTGCCACACACAGGCCCGACCAGGGGGCAGCCTCAGCTTCTGAACAAACCTGTGTTCAACCCATGGACAGGGGTCTGGGAAGAAGAACCAGGTCTGACCCTGGGTTAGCTGGATCAGGCTCTGGATACCTGGAATACTTCTCATAGACTGCGGTTTGCTATCTACCAAGCCAGGGGCTTTACCCAGGGACATCCAGACCCTAGTGATGACCGACCCAGAGAACCCTCTGTCTGAATCCTGAGGGATGGTGCTCAGGGTTAAAGCCACAGCCAGAGGGACAGAGAACCACACAGTGATGCAGGAGGGTGGAAGGGCCGAGCTCCCACTGTCTGCTCCACTGTCTCTTTACTCCTGCACCAGCTGCCTGCCCCGGGGAGGAAGTCCCCACAGCGTGAAGGGTCAGCCCAGTCACTGCTTTCCTACCTAGGTTCCATGTAAAGCTAAATGGAACCACAGGCTGAGGTGAACCCTAGCTTCTGGGTTGTAGCCTGCCCCACTGGATCAGAAAATCATTTTTGATCATAAAAGTATAATTTATTTACAACATAAGTAGAAAGACTGAAGATTTAAGTTAGCTTTATTTCTGAAAAACAGAATGAGCCAAACACCCAACTAACTCAGCTTCCAATTTCCGATGGAGAGAATGTCTTTCTAGAAGGGGTGAGGACAAGTCCTTGAAGAGGATGGGATGATGGAGCCTGACCCAGCAGGCGGTGAGCTACCTGCGGTGAGATGCATAGTTGCCCGTGACGTGGCCACTCCCATCGCATCCTGGTGTTGGACAGCTGGGTCAGTAAAAACACAGAATCAGGATTAGTTGCATTCATGCGGGCATTGGCTCTGCCTGACTGGTTATGAATGTGGTAGCTTCTCTTTTAAGACAAGTTAAAGGCAGTGGCAACCCACTCCAGTGTTCTAGCCTGGAGAATCCCAGGGACGGGGGAGCCTGGTGGGCTGCCATCTATGGGGTCGCACAGAGTTGGACACGACTGAAACGACTTGGCAGCAGCAGCAGCAGCAGCAGCACATGTGAGATGTGCAGAAGCTAAAGGAACTAAGGAACTAAGGATGTAGCTATATAAGGACCTGCAAACTCGCTAAGAAGAAACTTGTATGGGCTTAGCTGCTTAGTCATGTTCGACCTTTTGCAATCCCATGGACTGTAGCCCACCAGACTCCTCTGTCCATGGAATTCTCCAGGCAAGAATACTGGAGTGAGTTGCCATTTCCTCCTCCAGGGGATCTTCCCAACCCAGGCATCAAACATGTTTTTCCTGCATTGGCAGGTGGGTTCTTTACCACTGAGCCACCTGGAAAGCCCAAGAAGAAACTTATGGTCCTAAATTATGAGTTTCTAGCCTTGTATCAGTTCTCTGATTCAGAATGATGCCAGAAAGTGATGCTAAAACGTGTGTTCTGGTGATGGGTGAGAGTCAACAGTCAATGCTGTTCTATTTCTCTGAAAATATGAGTTAAAAAATAATTATTATAAACCTATGTTTTATCATGATAGTGGCTCTTAGGAATACTGGTACCAACTACATCATAGATTTCAGAAAGTTTTGTAAGTTTTTAAAGAGAAAGATAACAGTAGCTTCATAAACATGTTAGAAATCACCTGAAAAAGATCTTTGAAAATACTACCTATGGCTGACACGTAAATTGACATTTCAGATGGGAAAGCTGCTGACAGTACAGAAATAGTTAAGAGGTTTAGTCAATAAAGCTTGTGATCAGTTTCATCCTAAGGTTTGAACCCACCAAAGACACTCACGAATCACCAACCTAAGCAGTAGTCTCTCCCACCCACCTGCCCAGAGTCTGTCCCAGGCACTTCATTCATCTGAGAAGCTGATCACATTCTGTGTATCTTATGTGTGGTTTAAAAATAATGAAAGAGGATAGTTATTCTGAACAGGTTTACTCCCATAGTTAACAGGTATACCTTGGTCTCTCAGCCATTTATTTTTCTCTGACACTGCTATAATGTTGCTGGGGGTGAGCAGATTGACCCCTGCCCACTCAGTAGCCTTTATGACGATGCTGATAATCAGAGGAAGCATCAGCTACGTCAGTCATGCCTTCTGATGTTCTAGGCACCCTGCCTAATGGAGAGGTTTACCCATGTGTGGAACAGACTCTGTCCCTTTAGAGGAGTATCTGGGGATAGTCTCACGACATTCAAGATTTCTGAAATGTCACCTTCTCAGTATATTTTTCCTGTAAGCTACTTTCCGATCGTTCTCAGATATTCTAAAGAAACTATAAGGGTGGAACACCTCCATCTCTCGGGAGAGGCCTAATTTTCAGAGCTTGATCTGAGCTAAACCAGCCAGCTCTCTGCCCATCACCTTCTTAGAACATCAGGAAGGAAAATTAAAAACTACAAATATATGCAAAGAAAAAAAAGAGAACAACAATCCACATCTGAGCTGAGTTATCCCGCAAGTGCCATTCGCCCGCTCCACAGAGAAACAGTCTTTTCTGATCGTTGTGCAGCTGGAATGTGCAGAGCGAGAGGGATGGCTTGTAACAGCCTGGGAATTCCCACTTTGGAAATACATCGCCACCTGGTGTGCCAAAACAGCATTGCGTTTATTTTATTTCACTTTAAATTTTATTTCTATTTTTTAAATCATCCTTATTAATACTGCCAGGAGAGGCAAAGAAGTGCCAATGATTTTTAAACCAGACAGTGATAAATTACTTAGAAAATACAGTGATAAAGCATGCATTTAGGAAGTATAATGATAAAGTGTGCGTTTAAATAGTGGCTAATTGTTTTGTTGAAGCTTTGTGCTTTAAAGAGATCAAGCAATAAAGCAAAGGCTGAAGGAGTGACATAGTAGGAAAAATTGATGCTTTGGGCTCTGATGGCTGGGTTAATTTACAGATAGATCTTCGATGAGAAATCTTACGCAGTAACATGTGCCAATTGGGTGATACGTTCTGGGAAGATTTGCAAAGGAAAGCGTCACAGTTTAGAGAAAGGAAATCAGCTACTTCCCTTCAGTAAGTGGCGCCCAAAATCTAAATAAATTTATGTTGATCCCGTAGCATCGAAAAATCTACTCTAGCCAAACAATTTCTGGTAAGCAAGTAAGGGACATTTACCAGTTAGAAACGTAAAGCATGATAAGGACTGGGTGCGTTGTTTACAGAACCCGTGTGTGACACAAGTTCGTGAGAGTGCTTGGTACCCACCCCAGTGCTCACCTGTCCTGAAAAAAGAGGAAAACCACAAGGCCTCTAAGGAGTTCATGTCCTAGGAATTCATGACTACATTCCGAAAATTGTTCACCGCATTTTCAGAGCCCTTTCTCTTTGCACCAATGAGAAGGGCCCATGACAAAATAATTGCACTTCATTTTTCTGTCCAACATGGTGATGCAGGTTAATCATCAGTTTTTCACACTACATTTAGTTTGAAACAACTATGGAAATTTCCAAAATCTGCCTTCAAAGGATAAACATTGGTCCTTTTTGAGGATCTTTGAGATAATATGCAGAAACAAAATCCATACAAAAATTTTAGAAACTTGACTAGCAGGCCATGAGGACGTAAGTACCTGGCTGCCCAGGTCACCTCCCAGGGGGTACAGTGCTCAGGGATGCTCAGGCATCAGGAAACACTATTCTGGTAAGGGAACCTGATGCTTGGGCATTCTGCCTTTTCTGCTTTGACTTCGATGAACTTCCTGTGGCATTTGAAACCACCAAAGGCCCAGGTGGGAATTTTCTGAGCTCTCAGCTCCCAAGACCATCACCTTCCTCCTTGTCCCCAGGTCTGTATTCTTTGTGGGCGTCTCTGACCCTCTCAGGTCCCAGCAGCATGCGTGCTCTCAAATTCTGGGATGAACACTCTGTCCCCTTCCTTCTGTTTGTCTTCCCCAAAGGCACTGTCTCCCAGGCCATATCTCACGTCTGCATCTCTAGTTAACATTTTAGAAGATCTTTCTGACCCCAGACGGTCCCCCACATGCATACGGCCTCAGCAGAACTCTGCACACTGCTCTTCCCCAAATAGCCCAGCACTAGCTCATATTTCTGCTCAAACATGTGGTCTGTTCATGGAAAACTTGCAACCAGGCCATCTTCTCAGGCCCCTTGTCCTGGCCCTGCCTTCTGACTCTGTCTCTATCTCTCCCCGGGCCGCCTGGCCCTGGGGCTCGGCATAGGGCCTTCTGGTCCAAGCAACCCTTCCTGATGAACAACCCACTGCAACTTGACCAGTACTACCTGCCTGGGTCTTTCAACTCTCCCGAGTCATAGAACTCCTTGAGAATGTAACAAAACCCATGAACTCCCTTCCCAAATAACATTCTGCAGGAAGTTTTCAGTTTCTGGGCTTCCCTGGTGGCTTGGACAGTAAAGAATCTGCGTGCGTTGTGGGAGACCTAGGTTCGATCCCTGAGTTGGGAAGATCCCCTGAAGACAGGAATGGCAACCCACTCCAATATTCTGGCCTGGAAAATTCCATGGACAGAGGAGCCTGGTGGGCTACAGTCCTTGGGGGTCACAAAATGTCAGATACAGCTGAGTGACTAACACTCACACAGACTATCTCTAGCCCTAACTTGGCTCCTCTGAAGTCAGGGAATGTCAGATTAAAATCTCTGATCAGAACATAAACATTTCTAATTGTTTTACATATTTTGTTTTTCAATTTGACTTTTAATTCCCTTAGCACAAGATCAAATCATGCACCTTTTTTCATAATCCTCTTAGTTCTGAGTAGAGGTCTACGTAGGTACACATAGCATATTTAACTATCGGTCAGTCAAAATTGCCCTAAAGCAGTGTCAAGTCAGCTCCATAAGCCAAGGTGTTATTACTCAAGGCTTTGATCAGGAGTCTCCATTCTAGAACCACAGGTCACTCACGTGATGAGTTCTTTCTTGAGATCTCTGGTGTGGAGCTTGGGTTTAGGGCTTGGTATGGAGGCCTCTCCAGAGAACTTCTTTTCCTCTAAATTTTCTAGAGAGCTCACTGGGTCTTTCTGGAAAAAAAAATATAGAAGCACACAAGGTATAAGGAAACCCTGGAAAAACAATTGTATTTGAGGTCATCGGGGTCAAATCTGAGTTTTGGCTTAAAGACTTAGATGACATCCTTCACTGGATTTGTACACAAAATAAAAAAAATAATAAGGGTACACCTGGAATGCCATGGACCTTTATCCTTGGTAAAGAATGAGAAATTATAACTCGAAGGCACAATTTTTAAAAGTTCACATGTTGGCAGATAAAACTACAGAGGAATTTCTTGAGCCATGTAAATAAGTTAATATTTTAAAATATTAACTTCAATATATTTCAAGTTTTACAGTATAATAAACATTTGCTAGAGAGCATGGAAATAGTCTCTATGTACGTAGTGTGCGAGTTTGCTAAGTCACTTCAGTCATGTCTGACTCTTTGTGACCCCACATACTGTAGCCCACCGGCCTCCTCTGTCCTTGGGATTCTCCAGGCAAGAATACTGGAGTGGGTTGCCATGTACACAGTAGGCACTGGTAAAACAAGAAATTCTGCAAAAAATGAATCACAAAAATTTTTAAATAGAGAACGAAGAAGTAAATTTAGCTTATTAAAATGTCCTTCCTGATATGCAAATAAGATTTAAACTATTTGCTTAAATGCATAGTGGCTGAGTCCACAATGTCTCGGCAGTGTTTAGCTTGATTTTTCTGGACACCTGTTTTTAGTCTCACATCAATTCCTTACTGTTTTCCTTAAGCTACCTCTTTTGCTAAGTTGGTTTTTTCTCATGTTTTCACTCTCTCGATGGACTGTCTTGTTGGATTATCATTAATTTTCATGGTCTCCTTTTAAGCTTAGTACTGATCCCGATTTCATAAGGAAATCTCATCAATCCTTTCACATCACTTATTTACCATCTGATATATTATTGTCAGACAACTAATGATGGTTTCACTCAAACACATAATTAGTTTACTTTTATCATTAAGCTTATTTTCAGTAAATGTAATATTTTCTGGGTTTAATATTAAAATCAGATTAACTACTACTAAAAAAAAAAACTGTCTCCTAAATCTCAAAAGTATTGATCCATTTAAGATGAGAAAACAATTTTGAGTTATTGAGGGCAAATCTCATTTAAATCGCATGGACATGACATTGCAAGGGTAAATACAATTTTAATCATTCTGAGTTGACACTCAAAATCAATGGAAAAACAAAATCCGTGGATTTTCCCAACCTAAGAAAAATTCTAAGCCTTGATCTCAGTTATAAAGGCAAATGTAATTTTCTTCATTAATTACCTGGGCAACAGTTCAATCGATTATTTTACACCAGGCCACACAGTGGTGAAAACATGCGTGAATGACCTCAAGGAACAGGATCTTCAGAGCAAATTAGTAAAACCTGGTTTGGTCTAATTTCTGTTTTTCATATTATTTTTAATACTGAGTATTCCATTTTGAATTATTGATAAATGTTTGAAACTAGTAGCAGAAAATCATACACCATTAAAAAACAAAAAGAAATGGGTGCTTGATGATCGCTGTCTATTAAGGTACCAGGAGAAGGGTTATTTTAATGCTGCTTCTGTGAAATCTAAAGAAAACAAGCGAATGATGGTTATCCTTTTCACATTTCACAATGTGACTAGAGCGAAGCAATTCCTAATTATAAGACCTTAAACTGGATTCACTATTTTAAACAAATATTATTTGCTATTCATTTGCTGTGCTGGGTCTTCATTACTGCCTGGGCTCTTCTCTAGTGGTGGCGAGCAGTGCATGGACTTTTCATTGCAGGGGCTTCTCTTGTGGAGAGAAGCTTGTGGAGCACCGACTCTAGGCGCACAGGTGCTTCAGCAGCTGCAGCTCCCGGGCTCCAGAGCACAGGCTCAGGAGTTGTATCACACGAGCTTAGTTGCCCCAAGGTACGTGGGATCCTCCTGGACCAGGGATCGAACCCGTATCTCTTGCATTGGCCGGTGGATTCTTTACCACTGAGCCACCAGGGAAGCCCCCAGATACACTATTATCCATTTCATTTGGAGGTGCCTGGATTCAGCGTGGGTAGTGTTTTCCACTATAATTTACAAAGCGTCTTGGCCTTTTGAAAGTGGATACAAACGTATATCCAATGACCTCTTCTGCTAAGTTGATATTTTGTAATGCTTTTACTCACTGGATGGAATTGTTATTAACTGATCCAAATTCAATGTTGGATCATTACTAATTTTCATGGCCTTCTTTTCAGTTTAGTACTGATCCTGACTTCACAAGAAAGACAAAGAACAGACTTTGTTTTTCTGATCAGATGCTAGATTTTTCACAAAAACGGCGTAAAGCAGAAAAGAGCTATTTTATTATTTTCTTTGTGATAGAAATTAGCAAAGCATCTCTAAGAAGGCATGTGCATTCACCGATGAACGTATAAAGCTTATCAGCTGTTGTTTGTTGAATCTGCACACTGTGGAAGACAAGGGAATAAGAGATTCTGGAAGGAATAATCATCTATGAGAGCTTAACTTACTATCTCAAATGCATTCAAAGTTAATTCTTGCAGAGTATATGGTATTTAACAGCACAGTAAAATGTGGTGCTGTTTCAACAGAATAATCTTATTGGATATGACCTTTTAAATATTTTGTAACTTCCTTAAAAAATTATGGACTCTTGGATATGCAATCGCATTATGAAATGATTGTCTCTCCCTTCCTCCTTTTTTTTTTTTTCTTTTGGCTCAGCATTCTACCTCTAGAAACTTGCAGAGAGCATATGTATTAAAATGCAGGTGACCCTCATTATAAGAATGTTTAATTTTGTTACAGAAGCATTGTATATCATATAAACTCTTAAACTGCATACCATAAAAAATATGTCAACATCATTTGTCAGATTTTTTTTCAAAATTTATAGCATCCTTTTGAAAATAATAATTTATATTGGAGATACATAAGAGAAAATGTGGCATACATATATGTGTGTTTAGAGAGTGCATGGGTGCGATGAAATTCCTTTAATGTACAATAGGAGTTTATATTGATTTTAGTAAAAACCAGAACATAATGAGAGCATGAATAACAGATAATAGCATCTGGCACTTTTAACATCTGAAGTCTTTGGAGAACTGACAGTTGAACAAAACTGACAGCTCTAGTTATTTCTCAGCACTTTCCTTTCGAGATAGTTTGAGTTTTTTCCAGATTCAGGATTTTTTTTTAGGGGGCATCTGGACAGGCTATTTCACTGAGAGAGACAGACAATATTTTCTGAAAATTACCACCAAAATTAAGCAACTGTTGTGCATATGAACAAGATAACAATGAATTAGAAATAATCACCCAGTTTCTGGTCAGGAGTACAGGCGTGAGTGTTGTGTGGGGTGGGAGGTGTGGGAGGTTTGGGGGCTGTGAGGGTGTGGGGCGTGTGCAGTGTAAGGGGTGTGTGGAGTGTGGGGTGTGTGGAGTGTGCGCAGTATGAGGGGAGTGTGGGGTGTGTGGAGGGTGTGTGGGGGTATGTGGGGTATGGGGCTGTGTGGGTGTAAGGTGTAAGGGTGTGTGAGGGGGTATGGAGTGTGTGGGCTATGGTTGTTGGTGTGTGGAGTGTGTGGGGTGTGGGTGTACGGTGTGTGGAGGGTGTGTGGAGTGTACGGGGTGAGGGGTATGAGGGTGTGTGGGTGTGGGGTGTGAGGGGATATGAAGGGGTGTGGAGTATGTGGGCTGTGGTTGTAGGTGTGTGTGGAGTGTGTATGGAGTGTGGGGTGCAGGGTGTAAGGGTGGGAGGGGTGTGGAGCGTGTGGAGTGTGGGTATGTGGTGTGTGGAGGGTGTGTGGAGTGTATGGGGTGAGGGGTATGAGGGTGTGCAGGGTGTGGGGGTGTATGGGGTGTGGGGTGTGAGGGGATATGTGGGGTATGGGGCTGTGTGGGTGTGGGGTGTAAGGGTGTGTGAGGGGGTGTGGAGTGTGTGGGCTGTGGTTGTAGGTGTGTGTGGAGTGTATACAGGGTGTGGGTTGTAGGGGTGTGTGGGCTGTGTGGGGTTATGTGGGGTTTGGGGCTGTGTGGGTGTGGGGTGTGAGGGTGTGTGGAGTATGTGGGGTGTAGGATATAGGGGTGTGTGGGGTGTGTGGAGTGTGTGGGGTATGTGGGTTATGTGGGGTATGGGGTGTGTGGGTGTATGGGGTGTGGGGTGTAGGGGTGTGTGGGCTGTGTGGGGGTATGTGGGGTTTGGGACTGTGTTGGTGTAGGGTGTGAGGGTGTGTGAGGGGTGTGGAGTATATGGGGTGTGTGAGTGTGGGGTGTGAGGGTGTGTGGAGTGTGTGGGATGTGAGTGTGTAGGGTGTGGGGTGTAGGGGTGTGTGGGGTGTGTGAAGAGTGTGGGGTATGTGGGGTATGGGGTGTGTGGGTGTACAGGGTGTGGGGTGTGGGGTGTAGGGGTGTGTGGGGGTATGTGGGGTTTGGGGCTGTGTGGGTGTGGGGTGTGTGGGGTGTGTGGAGTGTGTGGGGTATGTGGGCCATGGGGTGTATGGGTGTACGGGGTGTGGGGTGCAGGGTGTAGGTGTGTTGGGTATGTGGGGTATAGGGTGTGTGGATGTATGGGGTGTGGGGTATGAGGGTGTGTGAGGGTGTATGACGGGATGTGGAGTGTATGGAGTGTGTGGTGTGGGGTGTGAGGGTGTGTGGAGTGTGCGGGGTATGTGGGCCATGGGGTGTGTGGGTGTATGGGGTGTGAGGTGCAGGGTGTAGGGGTGTGTGGGCTGTGTGGGGGTATGTGGGGTTTGGGGCTGTGTGGATGTGGGGTGTGAGGGTGTGTGAGGGTGTGTGAGGGGGTGTGGAGTGTATGGGGTGTGTGGGTGTGGGGTGTGAGGGTGTGTGGAGTGTGTGGGGTATGTGGGCCATGGGGTGTGTGGGTGTACGGGGTGTGGGGTGCAGGGTGTAGGTGTGTTGGGTATGTGGGGCATGGGGTGTGTGGATGTATGGGGTGTGGGGTGTGAGGGTGTGTGAGGGTGTATGACGGGATGTGGAGTGTATGGAGTGTGTGGTGTGGGGTGTGAGGGTGTGTGGAGTGTGTGGGGTATGTGGGCCATGGGGTGTGTGGGTTTATGGGGTGTGAGGTGCAGGGTGTAGGGGTGTGTGGGCTGTGTGGGGGTATGTGGGGTTTGGGGCTGTGTGGATGTGGGGTGTGAGGGTGTGTGAGGGTGTGTGAGGGGGTGTGGAGTGTATGGGGTGTGTGGATGTGGGGTGTGAGGGTGTGTGTAGTATGTGGGATGTGAGTGTGTGGTGTGGGGTGTGAGGGTGTGTGGAGTGTGTGGGGTATGTGGGCCATGGGGTGTGTGGGTGTACGGGGTGTGGGGTGCAGGGTGTAGGGGTGTGTGGGGGTATGTGGGGTTTGGGGCTGTGTGGGTGTGGGGTGTGAGGGTGTGTGGAGTGTGTGGAGTTGAGAGCAGCCCAGGTTCACAGAGCACCCTGGGACCCTGAGCAGCATCTCGGCAGAGCTCCCGGGAAGCACAGCCAGGACCATCCGTCCCTGGTTTGCGTGGTCACTGGCCATGTTCTGCACCCGGGCTCAGAACTCCGGTCCTGCCATCCTGAGATGGCACCTGGTCCTGGCACCCAGTCCTGACACCCAGGCCCATTACTAAATTTCTATATGACCAAAGAATAGCAAGTTCACTCCATCTGGCTCCAATTTCCTTCTCTAGAAACTTTGGTAAGAATCCTGCTCTTCAGATTAGTCAGGAGAGTGAGACACTGTAGAGAAAGAGCCATCATCCTTATTCTGACTCAGTGTGTCCACCCTCTGCTACCTTCGCAACGAGGACATTGACTGCCATCGATTTCTACAAAATAGTAACTATTGAGCATCACATTTTTCATTCTGGGATTCAGAACAGAATGTGAAAAATACTCTCTTTATTTCACACATGCAAATCACCTTGGCATGGACTCAGGAACAAAGAGCAGGGGTAAGGAACCGTCCCAGGGCTCCTGTCCCAGGGCTCCTGTCCCAGGGCTTACAGGGATTCAGAAGCACTTTTGTGTGTGTCCTGTGGGGATAGCACTCAGCAGTGAACCACCCACGCTCAGACCCTGACAATAGGCACTGAGCTTAAAAACTACCTTGTCAACTCAAACCTAGCACAAGCTCTAGGACTCCAGGAACTCAGGATCTCCAAAGCGGTCTTTGTTCTTGTTATAACATCAAACTTCCAGTAGCTTGTCAATCTCAGATGTCAGATGTGTGCTGTGTGCTAAGTCACTTCAGTCATGTCTGACTCTTTGCGACCCCAGGGACTGCAGCTGGCCAGGCTCCTCTCTCCATGGGATTCTACAGGCAAGAATACTGGAGTGGGTTGCCATTTCCTTCTCCAGGGCATCGTCCCAACCCAGGGATCGCACCCATGTCTCTTACGTCTCCTGCATTGGCAGGTGGGTTCTTTGCCACTCGCTCCACCTGGGAAGCCCAGATGTCAGATAACTTAGGTTGCAAGCTGTAGCAGTGAGCCTGCACTAGCAGACCTGAAGGGAGTAAGCCGCTCTGAAAAGAGCAGAGGTCTAATCGAAATGATCCATCTTCCCCATGACTGCACTGGGACATCAGCTCCATCAGCATTAGATAGGAACGGGCCCCAGCCGAATCCACAAAGCTGCCCAGATGACTCCTCACATGTTTCTAAAGAGAGAATATTTGTTATGAGACTTCACTTTCTGCTGAGTGATAAGAAGTACACATAGCCAAGGAGGTCCCCAAGGTCCCTACTCAACCCCCAAGTGGCAGGAGTGCCCCAGAATATAAGGGGTACCCTGCAGACATTGCTACAGAAATTCTGGTGGTGGTTTACAGCCAAGTCATGTCCAACTCTTGCAACCCCATAGGCTGTAGCCTGCCAGCCTCCTCTGTCCATTTCCAGGGATTTTCCAGACAAGAATACTGGAGAGGGTCGTCATTTCCTCCTCCAAGAGATCTTCCTGACCCAGGGATCAAACCCGCATTTCTCGCGTCCTTTGCGTTGGCAGGCAGGTTCTTTACCACTGAGCCATCAGAACCTATGTCAAATGACACAAAGACGCTGAAAGGGAGCGACACAAAGACTCTGAAAGGGAACAAAACAAAGAACTTTGCTTTGTTACTGGTGGAGACTGGACCGGATGTCTGACTCTGTGCAAGCAGAAAAGAGACTTGGGGTGAACAGTGACCTTGGCTGGTATACAGTGGGGTTGCAAGGGTGAGGAAGAGAAAGCCCAAGCCCCCAGCACATGGCACCAAGCCTCTCCAACGCGGGGGGTTTCGTCCCAGCAGACTCGCCCAAGAACAAGGATGTACTAACGGTCACTCTGTAAGGGACCGCCCTCCATGCCACACATTTTTGACTGGACCCCACCTCCAGGTTTCATAGCTGCGATTAGGTGCCCTCATTTGGGAGTGGTTTAGGCAGGAGACTGGTTGACAATAGGGGGGTTCTCCTGGACTGGGGGTGTCCCTGACCCAGAAGAATCACCATCCTTGCTCTCATCTGGGCTGTGCTTCCAAAGGATCCACCCCCACCACCTCATCTCCACCTCGGACTCCAGTGTGGAGTGATGGCCAAGTGTGAATGTAGGCACATTTCTGGATTATACAATGACATAAACAAGGTGTAACCTTGGGGGCTCTGCACAAGCTGACCAGGGAATGCGGAGGAGGACAGAGACACATGTTCACCAATTCTCGATCACCACCCGAGGCAAACCAGCTTCTTACACTTTGCAGGGTCTGTTTTACATTAAAGTTGAATATGTATGATTTAAGAAAGTTTTTCTAAAGTACTGTTATGATAGATTAACTCAAACCATCCCTAAATACTTGGGTGAACTTTTAAAAGCCAAAGAAAGGACAGTGATTAAGCCCCACATGGCAGAATCTAACTGGAACCTGCTGCCGTGGGAGATCCCTGCCCTCCTGGGCAGGTGTGGCTGGTGGTGACGGAGACGCAGACCTGTCTTAGGTCCTGGGGGCTCCTTCAGGCCACCCCCGGTCCAGCTATTCTGCATGCCTGCTCAACTGCTCACTCACCCAGGAGCTTGGCTACAGGTTGGTTCTCCTACCAGATGGGTGTCCTACATCCTCGGGGCCAGTCTTACTGGACATGGGGATGCCAATGAAAGTGTGGAGAGGGAGGGTGGAAGGAAGGACAGAAGGGGAACAGAAAACACCCCAATTTTGTGATCACTGCCATTGACACTGACTCATGCCCAGACATGTTAAGCAAGATGCTAAAGTCACACAGGGAACTATATTCAGTATTATGTAATAATCTGTAAGGGAAAAGAATCTGAAAAAGAATACACACACACACACATATATATATGTAGAGTGAGTAGTGTTAGTCGCTCAGTTGTATCCAACTCTTTGTGACCCCATGGACTGTAACTCGCCAAGCTCCTCTACCCATGGGATTTCCCAAGCAAGAATACTGGAGCGGGTTGCCATTTTCTCCTCCAGGGGATCTTCCCGACCCAGGGATCGAACCCCAGTCTCCTGCATTGCAGGGAGATTTTTTACCATCTGAGCCACCTGGGAAGCCCATATATATGTATATGTATATGTATGTGTATGTGTATGTGTATGTGTATATATATATATGTATATGTATATGTATGTCTATGTCTATGTGTATGTGTATGTGTATGTGCATGTGCATGTGCATGTGTATATGTATGTGTATATGTATATATATGTGTATGTGTATGTGTATATGTATGTGTATGTGTATATGTATCTGAAGCACTGTGCTGTACTCTTGAAACTTATATGATATTGTAAACCAATTATACTTCAATAAAAAATAAAGTGTATGCTAAAATCAAATTAGCTTCCCTCAAAAGTCTCTGAGCTTCACAAATCTGAAAAAGGGGGATGATGCTTACTTCCAAATGTCTACTTCAGTTCTTCAAATGTGTCAGCTGGCAAACACCAAGCACTTCCCTAGGACAGACAAAATCACTTGCAGGAAGGCTGGGGTCACATGTGCATGACCCAGAGGCTAACCAGTGGAGGATGTGGCCATGAACTCTTTGGAATGACACTGAGTCAGGGCTCATCAGACCCACCCCGGGGGACTCCAGCCATGAGAGGAAGCTGATGGCTTCCTGCACAACATCTGACTTCCAGGGTGACACCACCTCCAGGGATAACCCAGCCCACAAGTCTGGGGTTGCCACAGCTGGGACACCCAATAGCCAGGATCAGTCCCTGGACTACAGCTCTGCATGGAGGGATGCCTACACCATCCCTCCGTGAAACCACGGAAGGGAATTCGACAAGAAGCATCCCTGTACAGATTTGCTCTCGTGTTTCAGCCTCTGGTGCAGCGATGCATGGGCTCAGGGCTCACAGGCTGCTGTGTCCCCAGGATAGATGACACCACCTCTCAGCGCACACAACTCAACCCTTAACGGTGATATGACAGACTCTAATGACATCTCGTTTTAGGCAAGGGGTGGGAAATGTTGAATTCATTTGTAAATACCTCCTGAAATTTAAAATCATCGCTTTACCAAAATAAAAAACCAGCTACAGAATTACATGTTATCTAAATAAGATGGTGAGAAATGGTGCAGGAGGAATAAGTGAACCACGCTCTCCGATCACACTCTGTCTCCAACTCATTGACCGACACTGGAACAGTACCTCTCTCTCCTCCTCCGTCTTCCCGTGGGCTTTGCTATAGTTGATGGGCGTGTCCCAGCCTTCGTGGTCACACAGGGCCTGGTAGAAGGCTGCGTTAACCAGAAGGCTGCTGGTTTTGAACGGGGAAGAGGAAGCAGTTGGAACAGGGTTAGTGGAAGTTAGGGGTGCAGCTTTGTCCAGGATTCGAGCTTTTTTCATGCTTAAGTCCAATGTGCCATTCTCGTCCACTTCTATCTCAGCCCCCTGTTTATAACAGGAAACAAAAAAATCCATGTAAGCAGTTTGCAGTGGTAGCCTGGCCATGTGGGGCTTTTAAGGGATCATTTTAAATGCAAGCTTTTATGGAAGTATATCTGATTTTAAATCTCGCTTTCTGATTCGCTTTGGTTAATGTTCAATTCTTAGGCAGACTTCTCAGAGCAGCCCCATTAGGGAGTTTCGTGTTTCTGGGTTTAAGCAATGTAAACCTGAATATAAGTAAGATGGTCCAAATACTAAATGTACTGGCTAAACGTATTTTATCTTTTCTTTTTAAGTTTAGCTTTAAATCTTCCTTTCTAGTTTGCAGAATTATCACTCCCAATTCATCCTTTAAAGCATTAACACTGGAGTTAATAAAGAGACACACTATCCCCCTCCCAACATGAAAACCATGCAAAAAACAACCAGCTGGGAGAGAATTTTTATTGGGAAATATTAGAACCATATTAGATTACTGTGACAGTGACATTTTACCCTGGGTGACTTGAACCAGAAAAGCTTGGTTAACTCATGGGGGGCGGGCTGGGGGAGGTGGGCAGTGCACGCCTAGTTCCCCCTCGGGGCCGTGAAGTGGCAGCTGGCAGCATGACGAGGGTGGGGGTAGGAGGTTAAGTTCTACACTGAAAACTCCAGAATAAAGGTGATTATTTTCCAGATACTCAGTATGAGACTTTAATTCTGCCTCACAACATTTCTCCTCGGGAGACCTTGGCTAGGCTTCGTTTTGTTTTTAAGGTTCAAGTGCCAACAAGGTCCCCATGCATCCTGGCCCTTCTGCAAGTCACGTGCCCGAGGATGGTGTGCACGATCCTGAATTGTGAACGCTGCCAGACAGTAACTCCCAGGATGCTCAGAGAGTGAGCTTGTTACCCTCCTAAGTGGGTCAAAGGAATACCTTCCCCGGGTTCTCATTGCCGTCCGTCAATTCACAATTAACTTCTAGACAATGTCTCTCCCCTGTTTCTTTTGTCTGGAAAAGCAGGAGAGTTCCCTGAATATGTTCCTAAGATCCCTAACAGTTACTTCCCAGGGGTTTATTTTAACCCCCCAATTACGCTCTGCCCTTACTCCCTCCCCAACATTCCCACTGAGATGAGATCCACTGTACCGTTGCTGAATTAAAAAATAAAAGCATCTCTTCTGTCTGCTTGTTTTACCTGCAAAGTTTTTGTTCTCAGTCTCTCAGGTAAAGATGCTTTACGGTATCTATGGGAGGTAAATACACTTCTAATGTATTTGTACTAAGATGCTTTCGTCCTGTCTTTCTGTCCTTTTTAGTAAATAGTTTAATCTCCTGTGATAGTTTTAAGCCCTGAATTTCACAGTAGAGCTTATCCAGGATAATAACTTAGTAACCACCACATCTTATGCCATCTGTATAATATCAAATACGTTTTTATACCAGCATTAATAAACCTTAGTTACAAAAATCCAAGATATTAACCATATCTGTGCTGCACACTCTCTCCATGATACAATGCAGTCTGCCACAAGCACATCAAAACAACTTTTGGCTTCAACGCTGATATGTAACTATAGCAATGAAACAGAGCTATAGCAATCAAGTTTAATGGCCAATGTAAAGTAAAATGCTAAATATTGTAGTTGCTGACATTTTTTTCATAAAAAAATAAAAAACTTGGGTTAAGACTGCACAACCAACATTCACATAAAATTCCAGACCTCTGTGACAGATGGCTTAGGAAAAAGGAGCCACGTGACTGGGCTGCAGCATTTTATAGCGCAAAACCCATAAATAGTGCAGATTCGAGCTTGCTAAAAAAAAAATACCAACTATTCCAAGACAACACTAATATATATTTTAGTTTCTACAGGAAAAAGACAACTTCCAATGAGTAAATGAGGAAAAAAAAAAAAAAACAGAGATTCTCAGAGTTGTGGTGGTTCTACATCTTGAGTAATCATGGGTTGATTGAAAAAAAAAAATCATTCCTAATGTTTGAAAGAGGTGGTTTTCTGTGCCCCGCACCCCAGCCGGCTGCTCTGAGCACCTGACTGTGCTGGGGAAGGGGAGGGGGGTAGCAGGCGGCCATGCGGGTACAGATGGGCTTTAAGTGAGCTCACAGATGCACTCGACAATTACACACAGCACCAGAGAAGGGCCCCTTTCTGCCCATGGATGGGTGGATCACACGTTTACTGCATGGATTTCATTCAGAGCAGTATCAATAGACATCATTTCTCTCTGTGCTTGAAACTCCACATGGCAGGGCGATGAGGAGGGGTTGGTGGTCGTGGGAGAGTCCATAGGAGGGGGTAAGGACAGCCCCACCAGACAGGGACCCCCAGCCTGACTCCTAAGATGCTCATTTCTCAAAGGGCTTAGTTCTTATTTAAATTATTTGAATTTTAAGCTTCTTGAGCCTGGTGTAACACTGCTCATATACTCTCCAACTTGGGAGCAACATCAGTGACCATGTAATTCAGCCACTTCTGAGTTAGAGATATTTCCTGTGATGTGTGTTGATTTTCAAAAGGATTGAGAAAGCACATAACATTTTCAAGCCATTACATTTAGGGCAAAAGAAAATGGAAAAATCTAGTGTCGCTGCCTTCAAGAAGCTTATTTGACACATATAGGACACTTTTAGTGAAATAGACTACAAATTATTATTTTAGTTTATATAATTTATATATAAATTATAAATTATTATCCAGCTGAAAGTTGAAGTGATTATCTATGATAAGCCTTATCTGTACTATAAAAATCAGTAGTGACTCAGATGTCTGCCAACAGAGGGACAATATAACACTGCACCTATTAACTGGCACATTACGTGATCAGTAAAATGATAATTTCAAGGACTTTGTTTCGACAGGGAAAAGACTTCTGTCACTGAAAGCAGGAGGCAACCTGGAATTCTGGTTATACTTACAACTAGGGAAAATAGGAAGAAAATAATTTTCTGAAGAAGAATAAAAGGGAAAACACAGAAATTCTTGTGAGGATAGGCTAAGGGCTCTTTTCCTTGAATATTTCCCAGGAAAATGATAATATTATACTGTTTCAAAAATTTAAAAAACTACCTTACATTCAAAGATGGTGACAAAGTAAATAAAAAACAAAACTGTAATTTTACTTTAAATGTTCTGATTATGAAAAGCATTAACTTCCAAGGCATTGGTAGAATACGATGGCCTTGTTTTCCTTATTTGGCATATTTTCCGTTGTTAATAAGGAGAGGTTGAACCACCTCCTTGTTTTGTGACAGGGCTAAGACGAATGCAAGAGGAGAGGGTCTGCAGACGGGTTTCTGCTGCATCTCTCCACTAAGGCTCTTCTGTTCCTGATTCAGGGGTTTTTTCTGTGGAAACAGCTTCATATTGGAAGTCCTCTGAAACATGTTTTCAAAGTAGGCAGGGTATTGAATACAGTTCACTGTGCTATACAGAAAGTCCTTGTTAACAACACCCTGCCTACTTTGAAAACATGTTTCAGAGGACAAGTGTGTATATGTTAACACCAAGTTATTTATAGCACAGGGCACTCTACTCAATAATCTGCAATAATCTATCTGGGAAAAGAACCTGAAAAAGAATGGATACATGTGTATGTACAATTGAATCAGTTGCTGTATACCATAAACTAATACAGCACTGTAAATCAACTATAATATAAAAAAACAATTAAATTTAAAAATCTAATTAATATAAAAAAGTAAAATCCTCTTGCTCCTGAACTGTGGTGTTGGAGAAGACGCTTGAGAGTTCCTTGGACTGCAAGGAGATCCAACTAGTCCATCCTAAAGGTGATCAGTCCTGGGTGTTCTTTGGAAGGAATGATGCTAAAGCTGAAACTCCAGTACTTTGGCCACCTTATGCGAAGAGTTGACTCATTGGAAAAGATTCTGATGCTGGGAGGAATTGGGGGCAGGAGGAGAAGGGGATGACAGAGGATGAGATGGCTGGATGGCATCACCGACTCGATGGATGTGAGTTTGAGTGAACTCCGGGAGTTGGTGATAGACAGGGAGGCCTGGCATGCTGCAATTCATAGGGTCGCAAAGAGTCAGACATGACTGAGCAACTGAAATGAACTGAACTGAACTGATCCTCAAAAAAGGGTAGGCAAGGTACTAACAATAAACAAATGGGGACTTCCTGGTGGTCCAGTGGTTAAGACTCTGTGCTTCTTCTACAGAGGATATGGGTTTGATGTCTGGTCAAGGAACTAAGATCACACATACCTCAAAAAATCAAATGAATAAATTAATAAAATAAATGAACTGAAAACATCTTATTACTAAATAGCAATTGAATATTAACATTAATACTATTAACAGTATGATTCATGAGATATACTAATAGAAATCCTGTGATGGAATTCAGAAGAGAAGTCAGTGACTGATAGAAGGTATGAAAGTAAAGTGTTGGTGTGTTAGTCACTCAGTCATGTCTGAATCTCTATAACCTCATGGACTGTAGCTCACCAGGTGCCTCTACCCACGGAATTGTCCAGGCAAGAGTACTGGAGTGGGTTGCCATTCCCTCCTCCAGGGGATCTTCCCAACCCAAGGATTGAACCCAGGTCTCCTGCATTGCAGGCAGATCCTTTACCACCTGAGCCACCAGGGAAGCTAAATTTATAATCTTTTTCCCTAAATCTTTGTCTGACACTTGAAGTCACAGTGAAAACTCTTGGTAGACCAGTAGTTTGTATACCAGAGAATGATAAATTCATCAAGGAGATCAAAAGTTAGGCATGAATTCAAGTTTTATCTCCAACAGTCATAGCTGCGCCATTTAGGGGGCATTATTTAATATCTCTGCACTACTTTCTTCACCTGCAAAATGAGATGCCATTCAAGTATTCTTGGACTTCCCTGGTGGCTCAGATGGTAAAGAATCTGCCTGCAATGCAGGAGACCTGGGTTCAATCCCTAGGTTGAGAAGATCCCTTGGAGAAGGGCTTGGAAACCCACTCCAGTATTCTTGCCTGGAGAATCCCATGGACAGAGGAGCCTGGCAGGCTATAATCCATGGGGTCACACAGAGTCAGACATGACTGAGTGACTAAGCACACGGTACATTATGGGCAGACGGCTCATTTATAGTGCATGACACATAGCAGGTATTCAGTAAACAACACAACTGATAATAATCATAATTTGATTGGGTTTTTGGACTCTAAGAGCTCTTGCCATGCTGTTCTACACAGAAGCAAAGTGGTGGTTTCCCCACACACATCGCTGGTTCTCTGAGACCCTGACTACAGTCCCTCAGAGCAGTTCACTCACATTGTGCAGCAGCATCTGACTTCACATTAAAGTTACTGAAAAAGGCTGATTTTGGATTCTAACCATCCCCAGAGCCGCCGGGCTATTTCCGAGAGAAGGCAGCAGGAGTGACGATGGGATAGCGTGTTGTTTCTCGGCCTTGTTCAAGTACAAAACAGACTTTGAACTTTAAACATTTCAAGCAAGTGTCAATTTTTTGTTTTCTTTTAAGGCACACTGTGCATATGCCACTTTGTCTAAACAGGTGGGGAAAACACCAAAACAAACAACAGAACACTTGGCAAGCGGCAGTGATTGGGATAAAGATAGACTGTGTGCCTGTTCCTACCTCTGCTGACGAGGGAGGAGGAGGGTGGGGAGGAAGGAGGATGGAGCGGACTCCCTATACCCCCGCTGCTCACTCCTCCTGCTGCCTGGTTGTCCTCAGCCCTGTGTTCATCTCAGGAACACCATCTTCAGACTCAAGGGGGAATGTCTGAAGCTGTGGTCCATCTATGTTTTGCAAACTCACAGGAATTCCACATGGAAATGAAGCACAGGCTACAAATCTCAGGACCAAGGACAGTTCCAGGATCACACTGTGGCTCATTCTTCAAACAGAAGTGTCCGTAACCACAATGATCTCCACTCGGTATTGCTATTACTAATTTTTCTCTGACTTGATTTCTTAAAGAGATACTTAAAACACCCACAGGTGATTTAGGCAGTGTGGACATGCTGTGTAAGTGCTGGACTGGATTTTAACAGGAGAAATTCTTTCTAAGATCTACTTTCAGGATGTAGTGGATGTGAGCTCAGGCAGCAACTGACAGCGTTTGCCCTGGCACCTCCACCCAGGGCTGGGCGGTGAAGGAGGCGTGTGGGGTAAGCAGACACTCAGGTTGAGAAACTCGGGAAGGAGAACACTTCAGAACGTTCATAACGTGCTTCATTGTTTTTGGAAGAGGGTCTCTTGCCTCCCTGAGGTTTGCCTCTGCCGTCTTTTCTTACACAAGAGTAGGGATTTTGTATATCATGAATTCAGTTATCCTGGCAAACTTGGGGTGAGTTATGACTTTGCACATAGCTTGAAAGAATTTGTATTAGCCCTGATGAGTGGGTATAAAGGCAGTCTCAAGGTCAATGTCCTTTGGCTTGATTTTAACAAAGTCATGCCCACATGCAAGATTTGTAACTTGTTCTCCTCTCAGGCTCTTTAAACGACTTCTGAGAAGCTCACTGGGGGAAGGAAAGGACCAGATGGAGGCAGAAGAAAATCAATCCTTTGTCAAAGTTCTGGTCAAATTCCCTACAGAGTCACCCACACCTTCCCTGGACCTCAGGAAAGGCCCCTCTGAAGACCTTGCTTTCCTCCTGCACTGACCACTTTTTTGGTCCTTCTTTGACCTTAAGCTCCTTGAAGGCAGGGTCTCTGAGGGACTCTACTCTGTTGGGCAGAGCACCTACAGACTCTCCAGTTGGGACAGCTGAATCCTCCTGCCAGAATCTCTCTAGTCCATCAACAGTGCTCCTATGCTCAGCTCCAGAAGTCGAGAATGGGGGAAAGCTGTGTATTTCTATATCTTGTTTTCCGAACTAGGAACTCAAGAGGTCTCTGGATTCTGATCAGCAAAAACAAACACACCAAACACCCACCATGGAGGAAGCCCTGCATCCTGGTGGAGAGAGAATCAGGCTAGTTTTCAGTGCGGAGCAAGATTGTTTACATTTAATCCTACATGAAACAAAGGGCACGGAGCAGAGGGCATTGCAGACAACAGAAAAGGCCGGCACAGGGCACTGCTGGATTGGAGCCCATATTTCAGGGTTAATTACTTTGGCTTTCGCTCTCTCTCTCTCTTTTTTTTTTTTTTTTTTGTTGCTATAATAATTACTTTTTGTGGTTTCAGGAATGTATGAGGTTCTCTTTTAAGGTCAGAAAATAGAATCCAACCAGGATAGAATTCTGCAGATCATTACAGTTGTGTGCAAATGCAGGCCTGGAGGAGAGTGGCACCAGGTGGCAGTGCAGGGGGCCACACTGATCCTGTTTACCACCCACGATGTCCAACGAGACAATGTTCATGGGAAAAAGTGTTTGAAAACTGCCAGCATCGCAGATTCTCTGAAAACCGACTGCCGCACTTTCTGCCCCTTCCACTCTTATGGTCTCATCCGTGGCTGGGCTCCTGCAGTTAAGGTGTGGTTGACAGTTTTGGGGCTCGGACATTTGGGGGGTTCCTGTCATCTTTGTTGGATTCACTGCTTGGCTTCATCAATTGATAGAACATGGAGAATACAAAGGTAAAAGGCAGAAATTTGAAGGAACCAAACTGCATCTATCCACGTAGAGCCTTCACCCTACAACCATTCACACCAGCAAATTTAAGTAGCTTTAACCATTATAATACTGGCACTTTTTTAATGAGTGCGTGTGTGCTCAGTTGCTATAGTCATGTCTGACTCTTTAAGACCCCATGGACTATAGCCCACCAGGCTCCTCTGTCCATGGGATTCTACAGGCAAGATTACTGGAGTGGGTTGCTATGCCCTCCTCCAGGAGATCTTCCTGACCTAGGGATCAAACCCATGTCTCATGCATTACAGGTGGATTTTTTTACTGCTGAGTCACCAGGGAAGCCCCTTTATTCTTACGGGACAGCCTAAACTGACAATAAGGCAAATAAGAAGGAAGACAGTTTAGTATCACTCAAATGAGCTGCACATTAGAATATCCCTTTAAAAAGAAGAAATGCATTCAGGTTTTTAAAAATGGATTTAAGAATAACCAAAGTTACATTCTAAAGAACCCAAAATCATTCTTTTATGTAAATAATCTTTGACTGTGATTTCTGGAGAAATTGGAATTTTCTTTACATTTTTGAGGCAATGTGTTTTTCTTTGTTTAAGGAACTCATTTGTTTAAAATGGTTTTTGAGTGGTTTTTGGCCACCAACTCTTCCTGGGGTTTACTTGGCTCAGACCTGTCCAGAAGCTAATTCTGATTCTTCTGTCAAATGCTCCATGCCACTGTGCGCCCTGCTCTCCTGAAGGCCTGGCACGCACACAGGTGAGCAGCTGACTGCACCGGGATGGGCTGAGCTTAAAGGGAAAGGGGAGTGAATGCCTGTGCTCACTGAGTTTGGGTTAGAGTTTAACCGGGGCATCTTCCACCCAGAGCAAGGGGAACTCGCTTCTCTAATCACCACTTTGGTGGCTCAGACGGTAAAGAATTGGCCTGCAATGCAGGAGACCCAAGTTTGATCCCAAGGTCTGGAAGATTCCCTGGAGAAAGGAATGGCTACCCATTCAAGTAGTCTTGCCTGAAGAATCCCATGGACAGAGGAGCCTGGCAGGCTACAGTCCATGGGGTTGCAAAGAGTTGGACACAACTGAGTGACTAACACTTTCACTCTTCTCCAAACCAGCCTGGGCATGCTCTGTCAGCTAGCTTCTGCCAGCTAGGTAGGAAAACAATTTCTTTTAACAGCCTTCCGTGTAGACAGACGTTACTGGCTCTAGCTGCCTGCGGCCAGTTCTGGCACCCCCATCACTGTTCCTCTGGAGCATCACGACTCCCTCCTCAAAAGCCAACACACAAAGAAAGGATCTCTGATTTCTATTTTCATCAAGACATCCTAAACACAGATGTCTACTTCTCCTTGTTAGTTGGAGAGGAGAGGTTATTAGAGAAAGGTGATTAATTTCGTGAGCTTCAGAAAGATGGGAATCTTCAGAAACTTCCTAGAATTTAGTTCTGGATTTGAATTTGGGCCCTGAGCTCTCAAGAGCCCTTGATCCTTCTCTTGTTGACTTAATGGACCCAGGTTTTATGATGTCCTTTGAGAAAACTACAGCATCTCAGACCATTTAATGCTCTATGATGGTTCTACACACAGTAATGAGATGTCATGAATTTTGCCATGTTTTACAAGTGGCAGTTTCATTAAACACATCCTACCATCTTTGATTCTCAGACAGCAAACAGTTTCTGCTGTTCAGACAGAATAGTGCTGTCTGTGTTCATGCTGCTGTGGCCAGGACCCCAACACAAAAAGAGGTTTGGAATCCACTGGGCTCCCCAGCCAGTCTCCACACCCCCCCACCCAGCTTCCTTGCACAACCTGCAAATGGGCCCTGGTCTCCCTGCTCCTTGAATCCACCAGGCTTGCCCCTTCCCAAGACAAAGGGGGCCAGGCCACAGGGGTGGTGAGCATGGCCAGGATTGCGGAGGCAGCCCATCCTCACGGCGAGCCGCTGGCCCCCCTCCGGGCTCTTGGCCTGCCTACCTTGGCGTGCAGACCCTGCTGTCTGTTGGCGAGGATGTCGGCGGCTTCCCGGCAGCGGGTGGACAGGTTCAGGATGGCCGCAGCTGCTGCGATGTGGGTGTCTTCACTGCGCTGGCCGGAGCTGTAGGAGCTGGCACGGCCTGGGCTCTGTGTGTGGGCGCCTGCACTCGGCAGCCGGGGGGGAAATTTCCCTGGACTGGAAAAATGCTTCGCTGTTGAAGAGAGATTTGATTAGCAATTGCACAGACATGGATTTACTCATTAAATAGACTTGTTTCAAAGACAGAACTTCTTGCATGAAAATACGTGAAGAATACGCAGAAACACAATCCATTCTCTCTGGGTACCTTAAATGAATGTTATGCAGATTGGTTTTCACTGGAGTTCATAGATCAGACAAGGTGACTGCTGAGAAAGGAGGCCTATTCACTTAATATTTTTTGCATTTGCACGTTTTATGAGAAAAACTCTAACTCAGGTTACTGGGCGCGTGCTCTGGCAGCACAGGTGGTAAAAATGGTAGATTCAAGTCTACGCTAGTGAAACTTATCAGGGACTAGAGAGGTGTAAGGCCACAACATCCACAAACAGTGTAGGTACGAGAACCACGAGATCCCTGTGGAGGAAATGGACTGTTTCATATTTGTTCTCACACTAACAATTTATACTTAGATTCAGAATTGCATGCTTTGCTATTTGTTATGCAGGTTTGTTTTGTGCTTAAATCAGTAGAAGTTTCTCTTCCTCCAACTTGGTGGACCTGAGTAGATGATGAAGCTTTTTTTTTTTTTTACTTCATTTTTGTGTTCAGGAGCAGGGCAGCGAGTAGGGGTGGGACTGAGCCCAAGTTCTCAAGGTGAACAGAAAAACACTGAGTTATCAAGGCTGAGTCCTCCCTTATGCTTCTGCTATGGGTACCAGGGTGTCCCTGAGAGAATTAAACATGTTTCTCTTTACTCTGGGTGTTTGCAAACATCATTCAGGGACTGGGAGGCACATCCGAAATTTAATGTGGGCTATAAAGACATTTGGCCGTTTTACTGTATGCAGTGTTTATTTTAAATATTTGATCATTATTTTTCATAAAATGTAGTTTAAAACATTACCAAATGTTATTCTTGTAGTTATATAAATGTCACTGAAAATTCTATTTTTTAAACCCGCATCCAAATTATATGAATATTTAGAAGGCTCTTATTAACTAGTTTCACATGAATTAAACATATATGTATGTGTGTATATTTTATATATATATAAAATAAAACTATCTCCATATAGATACAAAACACTGTGTGTGTATTTGTGTGTATAATTTTCCCCTTGAATCTAATAGATTGTCAGTGGTTACCTATGTTGGTTATACTTTATTTTTAGTAAGAACAGGTAAAACAGTCTTTTAGAGTACACTGTACTCTAGTTGACAGACACACTCCTTCCTAGTCTGTTTAGCCAGCTGTTGGGTTTTATACCGCATTCAAATTCTTTGAAAAATTTGATGATTCATATCACAGAAGGGAGAAACATTCTGTGTTCCCAAGAGCACCACATCTAGGTAACTATGCTTCAGATCAAAGGGAGTCTGGGGCTCTGCGCAACTCTGTGAAAAATTCATGGTCTATTGAGGACTCCAACTGGAGGATTATTTCCCTTTGTAGAAATCATTCCTGGATTTATTCCCAGGTGAAAAATCTCACCTATTCTTTAGAATATTCAAGGACTCTAAACAACTGGAGAAAACTGTTAGTAAAAACATCAAGTTTTATGTGTTCCAAGTACCTTTGCATTATGACCATCCATACAAATGTGTCATTGTTAGAGAATGAACACATTTCTGCATTAATTCTTAAATCTGTGGGTGAACATCTTCATAGCCACACTTTTTTTTTTCCTAGTAAAATCTTGACTTTTGAATTATGAGTTTCCTCTTAGACCTTTCACTTTTTCTCTCACCTTAAGCCTGAAAGCTTTTGCTAATGCAAGTAATACTTTAAGTAGTATTTCGCTATTTTACCTATTAGATATTCATAATTTTAATATGAATTTAAATTACTGTATTATAATAGCTATTGCAGTTTCCAGTGTACTAATCCCAATCCTGGATAAGTGAGAATTAAATATTTTGTCAGAATTACTGTATTTAGATTCAACAATGGCACCATATTTATAGAATAATTAAAACACAAACTATTCACCATATTCTGTGTAACATTATGTAATATCAATAGTACTGATTAACTTAATTGTTATTCTTATTTCACTATATATTTTCTCTCCTCCCAGAAATAGTATATTACCTATTAAATATTGCTAAATATTACCAATAAATAATATATTACCTATTTAAATGCATCCCCTCCCATAACACACACATACACAAGATACATTTTGGGGGATAAGTATTGGAATTCAAGCTTACATTCAGGAAATGGTGGTGTTTTCCGACCTGTTTGTACAAGGGGGCATTTACCAAAAACCTGGGCATCAAAACTGGCGTAATCGAAGGGTACTTTTCCAAACTTCTCTTGCTCTTTAGACACCGTGGCTCTGGGAGAGTTGATGGCTTGTGATCGGAAGTTGAATTCGATCTGCTTCACCAAGCTCGTCCTGAAGAGAGAGGCACAGAGCTCGAGAGAAATAGGAGGACACTCTCAGTGAGCGTCCCAGAGTCAGAATATAAGCAGGGTGGATATGTCACACCTGTGGGTGCTACAGAGACATGCACTGGGGAAAAGCCAGACAGGGAGGAGGGACAAGGAGGTGCTTTGGGCCCTGGGTGGCCGAGTCGGGGGGTGTGGGGGGGCAGTTGTACATGGTTGGTCTGAGTCTCTCATCAGTAACAGAGAGAACATCATCCTCCACTCATTAACAAAGATGCTTAAGGAGCAAGTATGTGATGTCTATTTGCACTCTGAGCTACTTAGAGAAAAGGGTCATGTTACTACCACCAGGGGACTGATAAGGCGCACGCATCCCACTGTTCATCAGAGTAGCCGTGGAAGTCACGACCGTCGCTAGTGAGGAAATGCCATCATATTCTGTTTGGCAGAGCCAGCAGGACCCTGACGTCCAACAGGGTCAGTGTCAGCACCAGAGACTAGATTTCTGAACCATGAACTTCTGAGCCTTTTTACTTTTTCCCCCCAAGTTCAGAATAAATGCTTTTGCTGTGTTAGGTAGTATTTCAATATTTTATCTATTAAATTGCCATTGTTTCAATATGAATTGAAATTACTATAATAGCTATCACATTTTTCAATAGAGTTATCTTAATCCAAGCTAAATATGACTTAAATATTCCTTTAGAATTACTGTCTCGATTAAACCAGGGCATCATGTCTGTGTTGCACCAATGTCAACCAAGGAAAACACAAATATTGTGGGGCTGTGGTCTAAGGCTAAAGAACACAAATATACCTTTCACAATTTAGTAGTGTCAAAATTTATTATTTTTCTTATTTTTCCCACCAAAACATACTTTGCTCATCAGAATGTCAAAGTTTCTGTGATATGTCTTGGATTAGGTAAAAAGCTTGTGAGTGCTACATCAAAATATTTAAGTGATTAGTTGATCTTGTTATGGCTTAAATAACTAGATTTATAGCCCTAATATTGCAGCAGTGTTCTAGCCTAAAATAATACATCTCTTTTAAGAAATGGGCAAAATGAAACAATGCTATTTCTGTGTTTGATAAATAATCTCCTTAGGGAACTTCCCTGGTGGTTGAGGGGTTAAAAATCCAACTCCCAGTACAGGGAAAACAGGTTCGACCCCTGGTTAGAGAAGATCCCACATGCCATAGAGCAACTAAGCCCTTTTACCACAACTACTAAAGCCCTCAGGCCTGGAGTCCACGCTCTGCAACAAGAGGGAAAGAAAGTTAAAATGTTAGTCATTCAGTCATGTCTGACTCTGTGTGACCCCAAGGACTGTAGCCCGTCAGGCTCCTCTGTCCATAGGATTCCCCAGGCAAGAATACTGGAATGGTTCGCCATTCTCTTCTCCAAGGGATCTTCCCAACCGAGGGATGGAACATGGGTCTCCTGTATTGTAGGTGGATCCATTACCATCCGATCCACCAGAGAAGCCCCTGCAATAAGAAGCCACTGAAACTGGAGAGCAGCTCCTGCCTGCCAACTAGAGAAAGCCCTGGAGGGAACAAAGACCCAGCACAGCCCAAAAAAAACTTACTAAGGGAGGACCTGGAAAATACAGTAATACTGACAAAAACTCTTGATTTTAAACGGATAGCTACTCAGGAATTATCATGATCTTTGCTTGACTTATCTTTTTCACTCATGTAATTTTGATTCTTGGCAAAGTCATGCCAATTGACCCTTTTAATTAAATCTACAGAAGCAAATATTAAGGGATACCGTATCTTAAAAATGTTCCTAATAACTGTTTTTCTCAGCTCAGTGTCTCAGTAACAACAATGAAGATCTGGTTATCTGTTGTAATCCTGAAATCATTTTTTTTCCTGCATGTGTGATTTTTGTGTTAATAAGTGCATCATTTCACACTGTGTGGTCCTCTGTCATTATTTAGATGTATGTAAAGCCCTCCAAAGTGCTTGAGAATGTAGAGGACCCAGGACCAACAAGAGGTATTTTATTATCAGTTACCAGTTTGGAATGAATTTCTGTTTTAAAGAAACTATATGCATATCTGAGA